>NW_028278159.1:0-364095 GCF_059751315.1 Micrasema longulum | reverse complement strand
TCGTATAAAAATCGCAAGAAAAACATTTAGAATCCTACATATCGTCATATGCCTCTTTAGATTTTTTGATATGAAAACAAAAAATTGAGAAGAATTTTACAATAACATGATATTTGTTTATAAAATTATTAATTATTAAAAAAAACACAGAGTTTTGGAGAAAAAATAGTCAAAGACAACTAGAACATGATTATAATAATAAGGTAAAAACAGACTCCCATTTAAAAAAAGATCAAAGTCACAAAATTCAATTTTATATAAGGCAGTACAAAAAAATAATGATACAAAAACAAGTATCATAACATGGACTATCTCTTCGTTCCAGTAACGAGATAACCCTTTTAATACTCATTCACGGCTCTAACTTTTTTTTTACCTCCTCTTTCACTGCTCGATTATGGAATAATCTACCCACTAATGTCAGGGACACCTTTTATTTATTCAAGATTTAAATGTCACTTTGTAAATTTTTGAGTTGTTCCTTTCTCCTTCTCCTTTCTTTTTCATCCCCTCTCCTGTCTTCATAGTAAAGTGTAGATTTTACTTCATTTTTGTTTGAACTTTTTTATAAAGTAATAAGATTTAGTCCTAGAATATGTCCGAGTACTTGTAATTTTCTCAAACTGAATGATTTGGGTAGGTAAAAAGAAATCACTTTAAGGTGAATATGCCCGCCCTTTTATGTAAAAAAATATTTAATTAAATTAATTAAATTAAAACATTTATAAAGAAAAAATTGTCCAAAATCAAACTTTCGGTTAAGACATAATCAACAGTTTATTAGTGAAATATATTGAATTTATACAATGTTATTATTAGAGAACACATAAAAATATGATCATGTGTGTCCTACTTCAAGATTAAGAATAATTTAAAAAAAAAACAAATTACTCTACTAATAAATTATATAAAAAAGTGCTTGTTTCCTAAACCATCAAAGTTTCTGCGTTCATTTTTGGCGTGTGAATGTAATAGAGTGTGTGGTAATACATATATTTTAGGGAGTATAATGGGGAATTTATAGTGGTGGAGTGTGAGAGAGCAAAATATTCGTGAAGTAATTACGATTATTAAAAATAACTTTTATACTGTGGCAAAATTGACATTAAAATAATTTAGGAATTGTTGGATAGCATAAGTCTTATTTTGTACTAGCAAATTTATCAAGCAATTCATAAAAGATAACATTTTTTTACAATTGGGATATAATTATAAGGGCATATAAATAACACAGCAATACAAACAGTGCTGTAAAAACGACCTAATTCGAAATTTGCTGCAACAGAGGGAGAAAACATTTTTGAAAAGGGAATATTGAAGTCTAGGCATTCATAGGGCTGATAACCTGTTATTGGTTGGTGTATGTGGCCACATTACACACTGTGTAACATCCACTATTCTGCCCATGTTTAAACATCCAAATTTTCTCAACTTTTCCATCTGTCGACTTTTGTGAAGTAAAAGAGCTCAAACCTTTATCATGTGGGTACGATTCATCCGGCTGAACCAATTTACCTACTAAGCAACGCTTGAAAATAATTTCCCAATTTTCATACTTTTTCAACAATGTTTTGAGTGTGTTCAAATGTTTGTATACAGGCTGGATTTCCTTCCTAGAAATAACTGCCTAGGGAGGAAACCCAGCCTGACTACAAACATTTAGACATACTTAAAACATTTTTGACTCCCTGACTCATTAGCAAATACATTAAATCAAGTCGTATGTTGTGTGATTATATTAACGATATATGGGTAGGTTATTTTGTTTGCATTCTTTTTTCAATTTTTTGGTTAACATCAACATTTTAGCAAGGAATTCATTTTTTTATTCAGGTTATCTTAAACCCCTGTAGGTTAAAATATCTTGAAAACGTTATGTCGTCTCAGGAACTAAAAAAACAGGAGGTGAAAATAGTTGAATATTCTAACATCCTATTTTAGTCTGCAAGGGGAGGAGTTTGTTTATTAAAGTGCTCTTAATAAGGAAAAGGTCTGGCCGTGCTAAGGTTTGAACAGGGTGTCCTTTACTAAATATTGTTGAAACACTTGATTTCAGTCGTCCGCCCTCTGGTAACATTATACGCGAGAAAACCTAGCGAAACTGGAAGGAATCTCCCTTCTTTGTTTAAGTTCCCTAGGAAAACCTTTCATAAACTTTCTCAGATAGAAAAAGAAGTCTTTCAAAGCGATTCGAGAATCTAAACGTATATTTTCGAAGCGTTGAAAAAATATACCTCTTCAACTTATCAGTTAGTATTAATTATTGTGAACTTAAGACGTAACTAGGGCCCGTTAAGAGGAAAATTTTAATGGCCGGCAAAGTTTTAAAAATCTTTTAAACACACAAATTACAAAGGAAGCCTCGACGTTTTCTTTTACTTTATAGATTAATAAATGTTAAAAGTTTTAATGTCTTTGAACAAGAAAAGGCGTAATCAATTAATTAGAGGAGAATTTCTCCCGTCGTCAGTTTTAAGGAGACAATGGCAGGAGAAAGCCGCAAATCTATAAAGCGATGTCCAGATTTTATGTAAATATGATTTATGCGAACAGAGTTGGAAAAGTTTCAGTTTCCTTTGATAAAGACGGTATTCAATGGATTCATTATGGAAATTAAGAAAACTGGAAGATAATAATAATCTTACTGTACAAGAGCTTTTACTAATGGAAAACACGCACAGTATCTAGCTACCCTCAAAGTAGACTACCACGAAACAAATCTAATAAACATGTGAAATAAATCAAATAACATCCAGTGCACGCTTCGGGACAGGAGAGGGTTCGGTACCCCTGTCCCAGTAATAAGTCTTCATAAAAATGTTTCTAATTTTCAAACAATGTCTTTCAATCCCCTGCCACCGCGCTTTGTGGAAGAGGGGAGAAAATCCATAGGGCCACCCTGGAGAGCATTACGTACGATTTTTTTTAAATTAGCGCATTTCGACAAGAAGAATATATAGGCTAAACTGAAACTAATGAAAATTTTGAATCAGTTATTAAAACAATATATCTAAGTGTTATCTGATACTTGATCAGTACTATTACATCGGTGTCGGGTGAAAGCAGTTTATGTAAAAGAGGAACCACCCTAAAAAAATTGGGGGTCAAATCTTAAATTCTTATTTTTTAATACATGTATGTATGCAGATCCCGGAATTTTTTTTTAATTTTTATTTTTTTTGGTGTAAATTTTATTGATAAACCCTTACGGGTTACATACATTTAACGAAATGTTTTCACTTTTAAAATTTACATTCTACTGTTAATAATAATATTTTTAACATCTTTTGTAAAGGTTGTATTAGTCTTTTGTTTAGTTTTGTCTGGTAGTTTATTGTATAGTTTCAGTCCATGGTTTATAAGTCTCAATTGTCCTTTTCTCGTTTTAAAAGATTGTATATGATATTTTTCTGATATTCTCGTATTGTGTTCATGTTTACTACAGTTTTTTTCAAGTTTTTATTCTTCGTCTACAATTACATCAGTGGCTAATTTATGAATAAATTTTAAAGATTCTAGTTTAAAGAGTTCAGTTACGTTAAATTGTTTAGTTTGTTCAAAAAGTTCTTTAGTTGCTGTTAGATAGGGAAGGTCATATACTAACTTTAATATTTTATTTTGCTGTCTTTGTAGTCTGTTTATGTCATTTTGATATCCTGTTACCCATAGTAGTTGCATGTAACATATTTTAGTTTTTAAAAAATAGACTCGATAAAGTCGCCACTTTGCTAATTAAATTGTTGATATGAATTGTCCATGTCAATTGTCTGTCTATTGTTAGTCCTAAGTATTTAACATGTTCAATTTCAGTTAGTCGTTCATTATTTATGTAAGCATCTACTTTGTAAGCATTACTGTATAAATAATAACTTCGAATAATAAAAGCATCTTTAAGAACATAATTTAATTTTGATAAATTCATGACTTATTAGGGAGTAGTAACATGATTGGGTTTGTTTTTTTAAAACATTTTTTGCAGTTTTATGTAATTGATTTGTAGTCAATAATTTTGAAAAAATAAATGGCGTTAAAAAAATTGCATAATTTACGTAAATGCTGATTGCCATGGTCTGACATTGAAAGCTCAGTTTAAGATTAGGTTACTAAATTACGATTAGATGAAAACGTTTTAAAAAAAACATATTTTTTGTTTAACAATGTGTTGATATGATTCCTAAAAAAATTCCTTATAGTACAAATCATACAAGACATAAATATTAAATTGTAATAAAACTAATAAAACATAACAAAGACGTCGGTCACGTCTAAACCCAGTAACTGGTAAAAATTTATAAACAAAAGTTGAATAAAACTGTGTGCGTATTTTTATTATTTTAACAAAGACATTCAAAAAAATAAAAATTATGTAAAGAATACAGTTCTGTATGAGAATTGAAACCAAAATCCTGTTTGTAAAAAACAAAAAAATGTTTTGACTCAAGTTCGAGTATTTCAGGTTTATCATCATCATTCACTTTCAGCACCTAATGGTGCATAGGACACTGCATTGGTACACCAATCGCAGCGTATCTAGATTTTTTCTTACGTGAAAATAAGATGATCAGTCTTACGATCCAGGTGCCAGTCCAGGGATTATGAAACATTCTAGTGTGAAAACACTTTTTTTTGATAAATATTTCAAATCAACCAGGTCAGGAATTGAACCAGAGACTTCTTGCTTGGTAGGCAAACACGCTGACACCGCGAGGCCGTCAACTTTTTGGTTCCTCTTGGAAAAAATCAAAAATGAAATCGAGTAGAGAAAAATCCACCTTGTAGTTAACGCGCTTACTTACAACGGTTAAGGTCCTGGATTCGGAGGGTCGACATTAAATATTTGTTTATAAGGTGGTTTTAGAGTGCAATATTTAACTGTTCCTGGGGCCACATTACAACGGAAAGTTTGCAGTTATCTTTAATTTTATCTATAAAGTAAGACTAAATTTTCTCTTTGAAAAATAAAATATGCGTACATTTTTTTTCTTAACATATTCAATTACAGGTTATTGATGAGCATACTTTAAATTTGTATACAAATATACGTAGGAGATAACATCTTTCTATTGTTATCGAGGCCCTGGACTAGCACCTGAAGCGTAAGACTGATCACCTCGTAACAGATGATTGTTGTACGCTGCATTTGTTTTTAGAATGCAGGGATCTATAATAAATATTTTGTTTTGTAATAAAATTAAAACGATCGTATTAAAACTCATAATATAATAAATCAAACACTGATTTGAGTCTTCTGAACATTTTATTTTATTTTTACAATTATAAAAACAAACATTTCGTGACAATTGTTTCGCCTTGTCAGACATACGTTTGAAAATGCCCTAAAAGGGCGGACAATTGTAACGAAATTTTTGTTTTTACAATTGTAAAATTAAAATAAAGTATATTATTATTTATATCACTACAGAGATGGGTAGAATTTTTGTTTCAAGATTAAGTAAAGTATTCCATTAAAATAAAGTGTTCAGAAGACTTAAATCAGTGTTTGATTTATTATATTATAAGTATAAATATGGAGTTCTATAAAATAAAATCCAAATCAATCGATTGTATTAAACCTACAATATGTTCATTTTTCATCATTTCATTTTCCGTATATTTTTTCAAATCAAATGATTTGGCAGGTAGTAAGAAGTTATATACCCGCCTTTATCTGTATACATACTGTATAAGAATTCAAAGTTAAAAAAAAAAAAAATTCAAATAGATTTTTTTTAAAGGAATAACCCGCTAAGCCTCTATTTTGAGGCTTGTCAGCAGGTGGGATAGAGAGGATATGGAAGAAGGTAGTGAAAAATACACCACAACACCCAGACCAATTGCGAAAAAATATTTCTTGGATTATTTTCTTGCAACTGGCGGGAATCGAACCCGCGACGCCAGTTTCACAGTTGGCCGTCTTACCAACTGCGCCACGGCGCTATATGATAATGATTGCTATTTTACATTTTTGCATTTTTTCCCGGGAATCCGGGATCAAAACAGGAATCTGAAATCCCGGGATTGTCTTCCCTTTTTGCCTCACAGATACCTGAGTCACTTTCCATTACGCACACACAGAGAGAGGTCGCCATTTCCCGGCTCCCCCTTTAAATTCTCCCTCATCGTAAATTTTCACTAAGAAGTCCTTTGTTTTTACGGTTCGTCACTTCTATCTAAGGTTATTGTTTTTTTACTGCCTACCAAACAAGCTAGCTCCGTTCCCGGTTAATTAGTAAATATACACCTGAAGAGGGTGGCAATGAAACGAGAGCCTCGTTATAACAAAAGCGCTCATCAATACCCGGCGATTTCGCTAATTAAACGAATTATATGAATACCTATTATTAACGAAAAGAGCACGCGTAAAAGCAAGGATGTACATAACCGGTATCTAGGTAACTAAAAAATCAGTATTGTTTGGTAATAATATTTATTACATTTACTCAGTGAAAACCAAACGCCACCTATATAACGCCTGCGTAACACCTATTCTCCGCAAATCAATACGGTGATGATTAAGATTTATTTTATATTTATAAGTCTTTTGAAAAGGAATTAACAATTAAAAATTCAAATAATGATAAGTTCTTTACCTTTGTTTTAACTCTGTGCTCTTGTGTTTTTTTATTATTTTTTTAATTTATTGTTGTTTAGTATTAAAATTTATATAAACCATGATGAAAACTTTTTAATTTTCATTTAAAAGGACTTTCTTCTTCTTTTTTCTATTTTTTTTCTTTCCTTCCTCTTTTTTAAAACTGCTTTTTTCTTTAATTTACCTTTCTTTTATAAAGGTCAATATTTATATTGGTTACATATGTTATATTTCTTTTTTATATATAAATACTACTACTGTATACTTTTCTAGATGTTTTTGTTCTTTTTTTAAAATTCGGTAATCAGATGGCAGAAGGGACCATCTGTATTTTTGTCGATGTTTTAGTTTTCAAAAATTTGAATGAATATTTCAGTAAATACACGCAAAAAAAAAAAAAAAAAAACAGCGTCATTTAGAATGGTAATTTACTTTTGAAAAGCAACACTAAAATATTTTAGTTTGTGGATTATAAAATCTTGAAATTGAGACGTATTTTAGCTCTTCTGAACATTTAAAAAAATTAAAGATGGTCCCTTCTGCCATCTGACTACCGAATTATGTTGTATTTTTTTTTTCACTGGTTTTATTGTACTTATGTAAAAGGTTCATGGAACCGTAAATAAATAAATATATATAATTAAAACTTTTAAATCAAGTTCTACTATTAATATGCAATTTTAATACTTTGTCGATTGGCAGCAAAAACAGTTAACCGGTCATTTTGCGTGCCCTAGTAGAAACAAAAGTCTGATTACACGACGCAACTGTAACACAATAGTCCGTAGAAAATGATAATACTAAAGTTGAGATGTTTCCTGAAATCCTTTTTACATGGGAATATTTACTCAGGCTGGTTAGGGGTCTGATTGACATAAAATATATTAGGTTCATTAATATCTTTGATGTGAGTATAGAAGGATGGAAGTATATCTAAAAGTGGGCCTATTCATATATTAATGAAATGTGATACTTTTGTAAGTGAGACTTTCCAATGAAAATACGTCAGCGGAATAGAAACATTATGGATATTTATGTATGCTATTAAGTTTTTCAAATGTATATATACATATTTATTACAAATAAAACCCCTGTCGTACCACGTCACAAATTGGATACAGAAAAAAATAAGACAAGTTGGAGAAAAATTAAGTTTTTAAACTGGTCGTAAAGGGGTCCATAATGCGGTATTTTTTCAAATCAGTAATAACTGCGAATATATATCAAATATAAAGACCGAATTTCACGATTTTCATGATCAATGATTAAGAGGTTGCCTTTCATATTTTGAGATTTGGCAACACTGGTGCTGCGATCTTTTTTTCCGATTTTTTTTTGTGACAATGTATGTAAATTTTGGTCAAAAATTATAGAAATTTTGAGAGAAGCAGATATTTAACTTTATTTTTATTATTATATGCATATTTTTTCATTTCGTTTCTTTTACATTTTTCATATTGAACACAATTTAAATTATTGTATTAAGTGTAAAAAAATTTTTTGGTGTGTGCATGAGTTTTTTACACTAATATACAAAGAAATTGGCAATATTTGTGTACATACTGTTTGTTTACCAAATAAAATAAATAAATAAATCTTAGAACTGATACCTTTATCGTTAACTTGACAATTACTATAAAAGCGGTGGCACCCTAAGGTACCATCAGTTGATCAGTTCGGTAGTTCAGTAGAGGTCAGTTCAGACGTGAAGTAGATTAAATCAACAATGTTTGATTATGTCCAAATGCTTGCAGACTGGCTGGATTTCCTCCTTGTTTCCAGGCGTTGCCTAGTAGGTGATTTGGTTCAGCCGGATGAATCTCACCCACGTGATAAAGGTTTCAGCTCTTTCACTTCACAAAAGTCAACAGATGGAAGAGTTGAGTAAATGTGGATGTTCAAACATGGGCAGAATGGTGAATGTTACACAGTGTGTAAAGTGGCCACTTAAACCAGCCAATGACAGGTCATAAGCCCTGTAAATGCCTAGACTTCCAAATTCCTTCTCGAAAACTTTTTCCCTCTCTGTTGAAATAAATTTAAATAGATTAAATCAGTTCAATTCATTTTTTGCCGTTACTCGCACTTCATAACAAAATTCTGTATTTTATTCAAAATGTACTAAATACACCCCAAAGCATAACGCCGTTTTTTATGTCATCTTTGACCGGTGTAGGAACTCTCTGCATCAACAAGCAAAATCTTAAAACTGTTCTAGGTTACACAGAATGCATATTTAACACTCAAATCCAGCCGACGACAAGTCCTGTAAATTATAAGACTTGTCCAATGAATAAATCACTTCTTCGTCTCTGTTGAGATTTCAGTACATTTTAATCACATTGAAACGAATTCCCCGTGAGCGTTAATACCCTTTTGTTTGGCGTTAGTTATTAAGATTGTAAAATGATTGATAATCCGTCGACAAAACATAAGAAAATTTAAATCGTAGTACAAGATGATGAACGACACGAGCCATTAACAAAACAACTTAATGTGCTCGATACAATAGAGGAATATTTTATAATGATTTTTCTCAGAACAATTCCTAAGCACAAAAAGAACTTTGTATAAGTATGCAGCAAGACATAATAATACGATTTTTTTTTTGTGCATATAAATGGGTGTCCGTTTGATTATACTGAAAATTTCGAAAACATTTACTTTAAAAAACAAACAAATATCTATATAAAATGATTTATTAAGTGCGTTTTGGCGCCTACTCGCTCAATAGCCATTACTAGCACTGTCATTTTAGAATCATCCGTTATATTTTGAATGATCTAGCCAGTGGTCAGTGGCAAACCGCGGCTCGTGAGCCGTACGCGGCTCTTTACCCACTCGAGTACGGTCCACACAGCGCAAGTAATGTACACTTTTCGTTTGATTTATTTCCTCTAAGGATCTTACTGAAGAACCTTTAGGTTACTGCTATGTGGATAATTGAGAATATTGTAAATATGTTCATCAAATGCACTGAGAAACATCTTATTAACCTCAATAAAATTATTTATATTTCAACAGATAGTATGGCCGGAGCAAAGAAATGTTTTTTTTTAAATATTTTAAAACCAAAAATTGATCACGTTTACTATTGCATCATTCATCAAGTATCGATTTGAGAGCACAGCTTTTTCAGAAAAAATTGCAATGTTATGGAATTTGTGCTCAAGACCGTCAACACAATTGTAGCTGAAGCTTTTTATCATCACCACTTCATTTTTTTAAAAGTGAAAATGGAGAGTGAATACACATATTTTCTGATGCATATTACGTTGGGTTTAAAGAGGAAACGTTTGAAAACGAAATTAAATTGGCTCTTAAAAGAAATCTTATTTGTTGTACTGCTGATATTTGGCTCTTTTGACATGTGAGTTTGCCGACCACTGATCTACGCAATTTAACCTGCGTTCGGGCGGAAAGAAAAATGCAGGTCTTCGTGCGAAATTTAACCAGAATCCTAGGTGGGTATTTTTTATTCCATTGCTACTCTTAGGTAAACATTTTGAAAGTAATCGACCGTGTTGTCTAGTGATTGGAGCGTTAATAAATGGTTAAATTTTCAGTAAGGTTTGCATGAAATGCATTTTAAAATTAATATGTGTTTAACAATAATACATAGCATTGTACAAACATTAACGTATTTTTTCATTATTCTGGCTAATTTTACAATATAAAATACAAATATAAAAAATACCACAATTACATTGGGTAGTAATAATAATAATAATCATAGAGTATTTTTTCAGTAAACTACACAAATTATAACGATATATTATTATTATTATTATTTTGGATAACTTATATAGAGCCCTTTTCGTAATATAATACCTCAAGGGTGCTTTACATTGTGATTCTATAGTTAAATAAATTTGATTGAAGCTTTTAAATTTGTAATTTAATGAAAACCATTTATTTTCTTGTCACATTCTACGGATTTATTCAAATGATTTAAAGAACAAATGGGTTTTAAGTTTTTTCCGAAACATCATTTCACTTTCACAGCCTCGCACCTCTGCTGGGAGAGCATTCCATGCCATAGGGCCTGCGACCGCAAATGCGCGTTCACTAAATTTAGTGCGCTGTTTGCGTAGAGGTATAATAGCTTTTCCTCTCTCCGTAGACGTAGCTGATCTAAGCGTGAGACGCCTGTCAGCTAGTTCATCTGGAATGCATAGTTCCCATAGATATTCCGGAGCAGAGTTGTGCAGTGACTTATACAATTACAAAAAGATAAACATAAAATATTATAACATAAATTTTGTCCCGATAAACTATTAAATAATAGTTGGTCATCGGGTGCTCTCTTTTATTTAAATCTTAATTAAAGGGTGCTTTAATTAAGATTTAAATAAAAGTAAAAGAATACAGTGGTAGATATTATTTTCGTTGTGATTTAAGTGTCAACGCAAAGCTCTGCCCCGACTCCTTTTAGAAATGAAAAATGCCAAAAAGGGCCGCGTTAAGCGTCACATGTCCTGTGTCATAATATATGTCAACTCTATAATATTCAAAAATAGACCTTAGGAAATCACGTTCAAAAAACAATTATTCAAGTAAACACAAACATTATGAAAAAATAAGCTAAAGTAATCTAACAGTTTTTCTTATTTACTGAAAACGAGCTGGGCTCTGAGCGTGCTTATTGATATTTATATTTACTTTTGGAAGAATAAATAAAGGGTGACGGTAATTTATAATATTTAAAAAACTATTTATTTTTTTTCCAGATAAATATTATCGTTGGTCAAATGTAATGGTATACTCACTTACATAGATGATTCCCTATGTTACATACATACCTAAATGTATAACCAATATAGGTGTTTGGTATACACTGTATTTTAAAATTAAAGACAGACTTTTTATATTTTCTAAAAAACGGAGTTTAAAAAAAAAGGAAAAAAAAACTTTTAGAAAAAAACTAAAACTATATTCGAATATTCGTATCGATATGAATTAATACAAATAAAGGTTAGATAACGTTTAACATAACGCGTTAAATTGCGATTGGAGAAATTACCAATGCCGTAGTGTATGAGAAATGATAATAATGTACATTTACGATTGATTTGTCGGCGGACGATAGCGTGCCGTGCACGCGCGGGCTAAGCGGGACAAGTAGATTTGATGTGGATTGAATTATTAAATTTGATCGAGCACCTACACTGGCCACGTGACAAAAGAATGTGATCAGTGCCAATCAAAGCTCGCGTTGTAAATATTAAATTTCATGGCACACTATAATAACGAGGCAAAAACTTCATTAAAAATCTGTCACGCCGATCGGTATCGGACGCGTGAGTGGAACTAAATATGCATTTAACATTCCATGTCGATGTTTTTTTTTATGGATATCTTCTTTTAGGGGACATACACAAGTTACATCATTTGTAACGTACTTAGTTGATCAGTGATGTAGCGGTGTTTCGGTTAAAATGCGGTATATACGATTACTAGGCATATCAAGAAAGTACGTGCTGTGAGAATTTTTTTTCCAAAAGTTGGCACTACCGATTGGTAGTGGGGGGTCTCTTGAACACAATGAGCACCGGCGATCTTCGTTAGTACCAAAACTTCCCTCGTATTGTTTCTTTTCTATGAAAGATGTCAATAAGAAATGCCACCAAGATCAGCACGAATTCAATCGGGTCGCTAGCGCTCGCCAGTTTTTTGAGGGATTTGAATAGGAAGGTGATATTCTTCTTTCTTTCTCTCCCGATTTTGATTATTTCTTCATCTTCTGCCAAAAAATTCAAAACCTCGACGACCGCACACGCTCGCACAAGGTCATCGAGACATCGAGAACGGCGTCCGGGACATCGAGAACCTGATGCCTTGTAAAGTAGGCAAGCGTGGTCAAGGCTCTCAGGAGACATCCGCAGTATATTCTTCTGAGACACATATTCTCAAAACTCGGAATGTTACTGTTTCAGGCCCTAGTAAGGTGCCAAGATTCGCATTCGTAGAGAAGAATAGGTGTTATGCCGGCGTTTTATAGGTGGCAGACAGCCTTCATACTGTTCCATGTGGCGCCTGCTACTCCTAACCGCACTTCCAGTTCTTTTTAAAAGCTGCTATTTTCTGTAACATATACTCCCAGGTATTTGAATCTCTCGACCCTTTCGATGATTTGGTTTTTTTTTAATCGTATCAAAAATTTAGTGGGTATATTATCGAAATTATCAATTAGAAAGCAGGTGTCTTAATTAACATTTTATATTACAATAATATTACAAGAGGTCGTAAAGTTGTATTTTTTATTATTAGGTCGGATAATTTATTCCGTAGCTAAAATATTACATTAAAAGAAAAATGTGAGATTCCCACAAAACCATAAAACTGGGTATAAAAAACAACCTTGATTGTTGAGTCAAGGCTACATGCATTAAACGACCAAACGCTAGTTTACAAACATAGAATTTAATACAACCATTAACATTATCGTCGACCTCGAGGTGTAGTGGTCAGCTCCTTTGCCTACCATGCAAAAGGTCTCGGATTCGATTTCAGACATGGTTGACACAAAATGTTGGCACAGTCCTTGGACTGGCGCCTGAAACGAAAGACTGATCATCTTACCTTCATGTAACAAAAATGATCAAGATTCACTGCGATTGGTGTACCAATGCAGTGTTCTATACACTATTAAGTGCGAAAAGGTAATGATGATGATGATGATAATGATAATAATGAACATTATCGTCATCGTCCCGCATCTAGTGGTGCATAGAACACAGTGTTAGTACACCGAATCGAAGCGTATCTTAATAATTTATTAGATAAATGAAGGCAAAATGGTAAAAACCGAACTTGAGACTTCTTGCATGGTAGGCAAACGCCTTAATCACTTGACCACAAGGTGGACGTAAAATAAAACTGTAATAATATAAAATTGTTTTTTCTTATTTTCCATGTCCGCTCCTCAGTGGAGCATGTGGACGTCACCAGATGCCTCCAGAAGACCCTATCACCAGCCAGCACTCTCGGCTTCTCTCACGTTAATCCCGCGTCTCTAAGTTCCGCCGAACGAAGCCAAAAATCTTCATCGACGGTCTTATAGAACGTGCCCGCAGGTGTGAAATATAGTTTTTATCAGAAATACTTTATAAATTTATTACAACAGAGATGAAAAGTATTTTATAGAAGGGAATATGGAATTTTAGTCATTTACATGGCTTAAGATCTGTCATTAGCTGGTTTAAGTAGCCATTTCAGAGTAATAATTAGCTCCCGCTTTAAAAAAAGCCCTTTAGCTCAATTGCATAGAACAGAAGCGTTCCAAATGTTTGGTTCAATTTTTAGTTTACGACCAAACGTGTAACAAACGGTTTCGGTTTGCGCTTACTATTCTGAACCTGAGTTTCTAAGGCCCGTTGTATTGCAATAAATTATAGCCAACATTGCGTTTGATAATCAAACAATGTTTTTTGTCCATATGGGCGACTCGATGGCGTATTATTACTCAAAGGTAGCCACTCTAAAGTACATGCTGTATAACATTCACAATTCTGCTTACGGTTGAACATCTATATCATTTACATCTGTTGACATTTGCGAAGTAAAAGAGCGTAATATAAACTAGTTGATAAAAAATAAAAATAAACCAAAAAGTTTTGAAAAACTTAAAAATAGATTGCATAAACGATAATTTTGAAAATAAGTAGTTACAAACATGTTTTATTATTATTATAACCACAAAGTTAATGCTTCAAATATATTTAAATAAAACTAAAAACGGCATTTTAAAAACTAGTTGATTTAAGTAATTTCATAACTCAATATTTTTTATTTACATACTGTACACAAGTCACAATTCTGCCTATCATGTTTTAACAAGTAATCGACATATCGTCGGTGATACTGCAATACCACGTAACAACTAATTGATTTTTTTGGCAGGGGGTCCTAAAAAGCGTTTTGTATATATATATATGACTTACGATTTTAATCAACCAAAAATACCGCTGGAGCATCAGAAAAACTATCAGTATTAAAAGTTAAAATAGCAATAATAAAAAATTAACGGTTCTTATTCCTTGTGATGAATTTATTTCAGTAAAACATTTCCGCAAAAAAAAACAGGTTACGCGGGTTTGCAGTATCACCAACGATATATTATAACAATAGAAAAAAACATTGATGAATGATACACAGTATGTAACGTAAACACTGTATAGGGCTTATGGATTATACCCAGCCAAGGTATAATCCATAAGCCCTATAAATATCTAGGCTTCCATATTTTCTTCTCAAAAGGGATTTCCATCTTAAAAGAAACATCAAATTAAAAATTATACTAAATGTTGTTAAATATTTGTTTATGATACATTACCGAATTTTCGATGTCTAGCGGTTTCGAGACGTACCCGTCTCTTTGTCGGGACACAAACTAAACCAACATGCAAAACTCACTATTTATAGTGGGTTTATTTACACTTTTTTATTTTATTTTATTTAAAATTTTGAGCACAAAGAATGAGGACTTTTGCGAACTTATTGCTAAATACAATATCTTTCTGCCAACATAAAAACAGACTAGTCAAATTAGGAGTTAGTCAAAAATTCGTGCTAAAAAACGAAAAAATATACATAAAAAAACCTAATCAATAAAAAATAACTACTGTTTTTGATTGGGAGATAAAACAAATTGATTTTAAAAAGTACATTAAATATATATTAAAGTATGAAGAATGTGGAATAAGATAATAAGTATGGAAGGACAGAGAAAAGGGAACCAAGGAAAAAAAAGAGTTTAAAATATTATTTTAAAAAAACATTTAAATACAGGGAGTTCAGGATTCTGATAATATAAAGTAGTGTATCGGGCGTTTCTTAAGGGGGCTAAAGAAGGTGCATGTTTTATATGAAGAGGTAGCTCATTCCTAAGTCTAGCACCTTAGACTAGCGTCATTTATAATGTCATTTGTAATTTATATATTATTGTGGGGTTTGAATGTTGGTTTAATTTTAGTCCTGGCGAAGAGACGAGTACATTTTAAAACCAGTAGAACATAGAAAGGTCGGTAAGTGGTTATAACAAATATTCGAAAACATTTAGTAAAATTTTTGACTACAAACTGAAAGCTTTAAATATTAAAAAAAATGATACAAATTAAGTATTTTTTGAAAAAAAAACAGTCCGCAGTACGCTTGTGATTTTGCTATCAGTATCAACGTTAGTAAAAATAATATTATAAAAATAAGAAAATAGCACCTAATTATATTTCATATTTCCAAGAACACATCAAGTGAGAGGCCCAAGAGCATATACATAGAAACTCCTGCCATTCGGTGTAATAAAAGAAGTTCGGAATAAAAACACGTTAATAAATTTGTTTCTCAGAAAATATTGTTAAAAATACCTACGCAGAAAAACAATTAATAAGCACTGAGGTATAATTAAGTAAAAATGACGCTTCACATAACGCGAATTTGAAATCAAGTTTTAAAAATCATCTAAATAATTGCCGTGCAAAACGCGTAATAGAGAAAAAAGGTCGAACTGTTTATAATTTATTTATTTATGCTTTATTAAGTTAGTTCATAACACCTTAAGAACTAATATAAACTTTTAATAAAATTACAATTTTCTTTTCAAAATTTCTCAATAACATATTTTTTCAAATTTATTTTAAATGTTTAAATTGTTTCTATTTCCTTTATTTCTTTGGGTAACTCATTGTACAGTTGTACAGCTCAATCCCTCAATAAGTTTTGAGATTCTGTTTTTCTTCTCATTGGTAATCTTATCTTTTTTTTACCCCTTGTTTCATATGCATGACATTGTTGGTTAAATTTTTATATTGTTTTTATTTTATTCATCCCCTTAATTATTTTATGTATTAAAATTGCTACATTATATTTAATTTGTTGCTTTACTGTGAGCAAGCCAATTTCTTTGTGCATTCTTTCTACAAAATAATAGATATTTCTTTTGATTATATTCCTCATGGCCTTATTTTGAAGAATTTGTAACTTTTTTAATTTCTCCTTTATTACATAAAAAAAGAATGGGAGAACAGTAATTTATGTGTGGAAACATTATTGTTATATATAAGAATACTACTTTTTAAATCTATTACGATTCGTAATATTCCCATAATAGATTTTTTTTTTGATTTTTTTTTTGTTACATATTGAGTATAATTTTTGAAATTTTAATATCTATCTAAGTAGAGCCCGAGATACTTTGTTTTGTCCACATAATTTATATTCAAATTATCAATATTGATATTGTATTCCTAGTGTTTTATTTTATTCCCAATAATCATATATTTTGTTTTTGATAAATTTAATTTCAATTTATTTACTTTTAACCATTTTGATATATTTCCTAAATCGTTTTATGCCGCTTACTCTGAATTCAAAATTGTACGTCGCGCCTTTTTGCACTGCTTCACATTAGCTTAGCGTATACAAGGAAAAACACTTTCCCGCCAAATACAAGATAAGCCCCGGAACCTATGTTGAATTGAGTAAAAAAAAATCAAAACATTTCGGAGAACACATCAAGATCATCATACTTACATCATATGGAAACTCCCGCCATACAGTTTGATAAAAAAAACTTCTGAACAAAAACGCGAAATTAAATTTGTTTCTCAGAAAAATGGTGTTAGATAAAACCACATAGATAAACAATTTGTACTTTCTTATATTTTGTTACATGATTTTATTTTTGGAATTTTAATCTTTTTTTCGTATCAAGGCGGATCAAGAGTACAGTTCTGTGTGTGAAATAGAACCGAAACCCTGGACAAATGTTTTCCACTCGATGGCTATTCTCAGGTAAAAAAATATTTTTTTTTAATCGAGTGGAGGTAAGTCCACTTAGTAGTGTAGTGATCGGCGTCTTCGCCCACCATACTTGAGGTCTCGGGTTTGATTAATAATAGAGTCGACATAAATGATTTCGAAGGTTTATTTACACTACAATATTTTATTTTTATTGAGCTGGCATTTGAAGCGTATGACTGATTTACAATTAATTAATTAATTAATAACTTAATAATGTAACAGATTATTGAAATACGCTGCATTTATTTGGTTCACAAATACAGTATCCTAAATGGGAATGATGATGATTCGAAAACATCTAAAAATGTAGTTTACACAACTGAATTGTGACATAATAACGACCATTGCAGTTCATACGACCCATCTTTTATCATTAGTCCTGAAAATGGGTTTGTTGCTCCGAAAAGGGTTGATATTATTTAATAATGCAGTGGTCTAAGCTTGACATTCAACTAAAATAATAGTATTTTATGTTTGAGAAATATTATATCAGATTCTAAAAACCTTTTTGAGAAGGGAATGTGGAAGTCTAATGATACATTTTGCCTTATATTGACTGCCCAAAGTAATCACTTTACAAACTGTGTAATATTAACAATGTTGTTTTTGTTTGAACAAGCCACATTTTTTTTATTCTTTCATTGGCTGATTTTAGTAAAGTAAAAAGGCAAAGCCTTTATTGATGATGCTGAGATTAACAATGAAATAATTCAAAAGATCCCCACCGCATACCATAATGAAAACAGCAGGTGATAAAGGCTCCTAGGCGGTGCCCATATACAAGGAAATATTACTTGTTTTCGAGCGAGAAAAGCTACTCGTAGAAGCTCTCCAAAATCTGAAGTTCATGATAATTGTTTTTTATTAAATTGAGGAAAAGACGATAGTCAATGTTTTACTGGCGGTGATTAAACTGATTTGACATATTTTTAAAAAGCCCTAAAAAGTAATCTTGGAAGCCACCAGATGGGACATATCAAATCACGATTAGTAGCGTGAAGCTCCATTTGACATTTATAAAAAAACAAAAGAGACAATATCACAAAATTTATTCAGAAGATTGATTAAGGTGTCAGCAGCAGCACGAACAAGAATCAACAATATTTAAAACAAATTCTGTTCCTCTAAATTCAGTGATCAGGAATAACCTAAGATAAATTTAACGGCTGACTTTAAAAATTAACACGTAGAAGGATCTTGAAACAGCTCTCTACGCGATATTTTGACGTATGATATTTTCCCTCGTGGGGTCCGAATGAAGATATTATCCAATCCGATCGATCCGCGTGCCGGCACGATCCAATCAGGATTAGAGCGGTTAATGATACGCGGCTGACAGCCCCCTAGAGCAGTGGAAAGCCATAAAAATCACCTTTACGTGCGATTTCCACTGCGCCCGCACGCGATTTCCCGCCCGTCGCCGCTTATTACGACGAACGTGTGAACAGAGTAAGAATACACGAAATGCAACAGAACATCGCACTACATGAGAACCCTAAACGCCAAGACTAATTTTATTCGATCCGTTGAAGTGTTCTAAACAAGAAAACACTTAACACAACAGCTGATTTGGTACAATACAAAATACTGTTCTTTTTACTAAGAAGGTGCGATATTAGTGAAAGTTTAACTATATTTTGTTTCCATTAACTTTGCGGTAAGATAACATATGTTTTGTTCAATAACAACAGAAATAGATGACAATAGTACTAACATATCTTTGATCGGCGGACATGGGAGTAATACTGCAAAAGTGTCAATTTTCAAGAGAGTAAAAAACGTAATTATGGACCCGATTATTTATCTACAGAATTCATATTTTGAGAAATGGGTTATTATTTATAGATCATTTCATATGTGTTACCACGTTCGAGTAATTTTACAAATAACAGAAATATTCCAGATATACTACTTAAGCCATTAAAGATGGGACAGAAATGAGTCTAATTATACTGCTAGAACTAACTTTAAATTGTTTGTACCGCTCAAAAATTGATAGAAATTAGTATAATTATTTCCATTTATTTTATTTAAATACTAACAGATGTACATGTCAAATGATTATAAATAGAAACTATAAAAAATGTACATATAAAAGTAGCAGAGCCTGCCATCCAAGAACATGTATTCACTTAATTATACTAAAATAAAGCGACGACGGCTTAAACTACATAAGAAATAAATATACTTTGTATTTAAACTTATAATATTTTTTTAAAAATTCGTGACAGTTGTTTCTCCTTGTTAGGGTATTTTCAAATGAATGTGAAGATTAGATGGATTGAATGTCCTTATATAGTTATATAATTCAAGGTACAGAAGTAAATAATCTTATGAACCGTACGAAATTTTTGTTTTTATATTTGTAAAAATAAAATAAAGTGTTCAGTAGACTCAAATCAGTGTTTGATTTCTAAAATTATAAGTTTAAATATGGAGTTCTACAAAATAAACACCAAATGAATCAATACTTTGTACTGTTGAGACTATCTTGTACTATTTGTGCCACTGATAAAATGACACAAATGCGTATACTTATTGAATTACAACCATTGTTTCTAATTACAGAATTGACAAGCGTCATGGCTCAGTTGGTTAAACAGCCAACTGTGAAACTCGCGTCACGGGTCCGCCAATCGCAAAAAAAAATCCAGCGAAGATTTTTTTCTCCGTTGGTCGGGTTAGTGTGGTATATAATTCATAACTTCCTTTCATATCCTTTTATTTCCACCTACTAACAACCCTCTAAAAGAAGTTGTTTATTTTTTTTAAGTAGTCGTATAAGTGAACTGGTAATAGCATTGATGAAGGCATACACACAAGGAACATTTTCTCATATAAATCACAAAATGAACAAAAATTCACTTATACTCTTATGTCCGCCCATCAAAGATATATAAATGAAAAATATCGTCGTAGAGAAATAACACAATTTATTTTAAATAAATGTTAAATAACAGCTGTTATTTTTAATTAATTCGATTTTTTCGTACGTCTTTCGATACAAATATTTTTACCAACTCTTCTTTTGACCAGTCTGTTTTTTTGGTTGGCTAGAAGGTATTACATTCAGCAATAAGTCCGCAAAAGAACATATTCTTTGTACTTGAAGATTTAAATAAATAAATATTTCTTAAAGTAGTAAGATTCGGCCTTGTCAGCAGACATTTGTACATATTCAAAATATTGTTAATTATTTTTGTATCACATAATTAGCGGGATATTTTTGTTTGATGAAACGCATTTTAATATAACTTATAAATATAAATTATAAATCGGGATGTGGTCCCTCGCCTAGTGTTGTAGACTCACGGATCTGAAATCCGACGTTCGAAGTCCGAACTCCACTATAACCCAACTTGATTTCCATTTTCTAATAGTGAGGTATTTACAACTCGTTAAAAATGGCCACCAAAATTGAAATATTTGCGTAAATTATGAGAGCGCAAATATTTCTTTTTAATGAAAAAAATAAAAATATACAAAATAATACGCAAGAAAAATACTTCATTTATAAATCAAAATTATCTAGGAAACGGAGGATCAGTTCAAAGACTTCAAACCAGTGATACAAAATTAATATACAGAAAAGATTAAACGAGATTTTTTTATCGCTATAAAATTATTATATAATTAATTCACAAACCCACACTTGACATTTATACAAAAATATTCAACATGGCACCATTAGTTTGTCTCTGGCAAATCTTTAACTAACTGAAACATTAAACGATTCTACATATTTAATGCACGCCTCACCAAAATGTGTCAATCTAGCGTGTCTCGGCAAAGTTACCCCCCAGGGTTGATTGTCAAGTTTTGACAAGTTAGCTCGGTTTTACGTGCGAGTCGAGCCATGATGGTAATTAGTTGACACATTTGCATATTTGAACCAAGGCGCCGTATAGAATTTTCATTGAATCTAGTATGAGTATATCGTCAAGTCTAAATTAAAGTTTTGAATCTTAAAAAAAACTATTTTTTTGAGTAAAAAACCGCACATATTTTTTAAAAAATAAGCTGTCAATATATTTATATAAAGAAGCGTGTTTCCATGGTTTAAAAGTTTTTGTTAAAATGAAATAACCCGTTAAGCCTTCATTTCGGAGGTTTGCTAGAAGATAGAAAAGAAAGGATATGGAAAGAAGTTATGAATTATACACCAGAACACCCATACCAATTGAGATAAAACCTTTGTTGGGTTTTTTCATGCAACTGGTGGTAATCGAACCCGTGACGCCGGTTTCACAGTTGGCCGTTCAGCCAACACGCCATGGCGCCTGGCTATTGAATTATAATTTTCTGAAACCTCAATCGTCACATAAAACTAAAAAAAAATATTCCTTCGACCATCCAACTTTTTTTGTAAAATAATAATGCTAATTTTTTTATGTAAAATCGTTTTAAGCAGACACTTTTATTCAATAAAAAAATAAATTAATAGTTTTTTTATAGGCCCCTTAAATTTTATTTTTTTGACTTATGGGTTCTTATTACGTTTTCAACTTACACTTTTCGTTAATGCACTTCTGATATTTGTTGACTACGATCGCGATCGGTTCCAGCAAATAAGTCGTAAGTCGTATAATGCAATAACTGATTTTGTACAACGAAAATGAAATATCGTGTCACTTTTCGGGTCTCTCTACGTTTCTTTTAGTAGTATTTTTGGCCAGGTTCTGGTTGAATAATTATTACCATTCCTGATACTTGCAATTCTCGATGTATTGTATTGTTTTTTTATGTTTGTTACAAATGAGTTAATTATTCGATAATAAAAACGGTTTAATGTTTTATTCATTAAACATAAAAAATATGAAAATACAGGCGTTACGCATATAATTTTTGTTTTGGTGGCTTGTATATTTTTTTTGAATAAACATGGTGAACCTAATCTAGTTCATTTGTTTCTTCTTCTCCTCATATATTTCACAATATGGGTGAAACACATCGTGTGCCATTCGTTCAAACTTGCGAACCGTACGATGTTTAGAAGTCATTCGAAATGTCCCAGAAGTTTGTTCAGAAGATGTAAACCCTCGGATAGTCCCTTGACGTTGAATTTTCTTTCTGGTGCCTTGTGTTTTTATCTGCTTCACTTCTTTCTTCCGCGCCACCTTCAGCGCAGGCGGACAACTTTACTGATTGCGAATAGTGGTCGTAAAGTCGAACACTCGTAAGTCGACGAATAGCAGTATTCCTACACCATGATCGAGTTAGTTGCATCGATAAAAATTCAGTTAAAGTTACCATTACATTATTATTAATGAGTAATTGTCCCAAAATAAAATTTTGCTCCATTTAAGGATTCTGATTAATGTACCTACCCACTTTTCATATTCGCGTTGTAATATTCTCCATTCAAAACAATTTTTTTTTTATAATGGTGGATAAACAACTTTTGTATAGACCCGACTACATCATGTCATCTAGGCGCCACATTTATTTTACAATTGTAAAATTAAATCAGCAATTAACAGGTCAGATACTGAATCAAGCGATTCTTTATCAAATAGAGAAATCTAACACATGCCGAATATGGAATACCATCATAAGTGTTTATTAATTGATTATTAATAACACCTTTGAATAAATTACGTACAATAATCACTGATACTTTTCAAATCTGTAATTCAATAAACAATTTTACGTTCATATTTTTAGAGCCGTAATACTAAATTCCGTTTTACACTGGAACCTAATTATATATTTGATTTTAGATGACAATCAATAAGGAAGTTCGGTGTTTATTGAATTATTAACATATTACAACAGATATGAAGAACATTTTAGAGAAGGTAATATAGAAGTACAGGCATCTACAGGGCTTACGACCTGTCATTGGCTGGTTTAAGTGGCCACTTTACACACTGTGTAACATGCACCATTCTGCCCATATTTGATCATCTTTATTCCTTCAATTCTTTCATCTGTTCTAGAATATGCCTCCGTGGTCTGGTCTCCATTCTATGTCAATCGCATAAATCACATTGAATCAGTCCAACATCGCTTGCTTCGAAAAATAGCGTGGATGCTCAGACTAGAAAAACCCACTTGTTCTCTAAATCATTTGAATAAATCCGTAGCACGTGACAACAAAATAAATTATTTTAATCAAATTACAAATTTAAAGCTTCAATTAAATTAACTTAACAGTAGAATCACCATGTAAAGCGCCCTTGAGGTATTTTATTACGAAAATGGCACTATATAAGTTATCCACAATAAATAAATAAATAGAGAGAGATAATTATTCTTATGCTGAAATAGAGTCAATGTTAAATATTTCTAGTCTACAAAAATGTAGAACTAATAATGACTCCATATATATGTTCGGCATACGATGTTCCATCATTACTGGGACAAGTAAAATTCAATTGTAGATTGAAAAACAATGAAGTACTGTTCATCGATCAGCATAGAACAAACTATGGCCTAAATTCTCCAATGACCCGCCTTTGTCGTATTGTTAACTCAAGACAAGATCTGGACTTTTTTGGTTTAAGTTTACAACGATTTAAACGAGCACTAAATAAATAGTCCAGATCTTGTCTCGATGTCCCTTATGTTTGTCAATGCTTCTTTCTTTTTTTTAAAATGTTTTAAACTATTCTTTTATTGTAATATTTAAACCTTATAAATTGAATACATGGAGAGTGTCCGTTAATAAATAAATTTAAATTACTCCACCTGTGACGTCACGAGTACGTGTCGGTGAGTTTTCCTGACATTTTAAAGAAGAACCGCGTACCTGTTAAAACACACTAAACGTTGAACACGTTTCACGCGGTGGAGTGGCAACATAAGAATAAATAAAAAGCCAAGCAAAAGTTCAAATAAAATAATTATTTCTTCTATATACACGCCGCACTGTATGAAACTTTTGTTAAGCATTTACGATAAATAATTGAAAACATCCAAGCGAAAAACCGTTTTCCACAGCATTGTTCCACTTGATAAATATTTAATTAAGCTATTGATTTAAGTTCTGGAATATAATAGTTCGTAAGCAAGTTAGGAACTTGGAGCAAACTTGCAAAGAATAATGCTGAATAATAGGTCCCGAGTCTGGCAACTTTAATAAGACCAATTCATAAGGAATTGACAGGTCTCCGGGAATGAAAAAGTTCGACGGAGACGTACAGAACTCGAGATCCAATTCCCGGGGGAGTTAACTCAAGCAGGGACATGAGTCTATCGGGGCAAGGCAGACTTTACACGAAGCGGGACTTGAAAATTTTAATACGAATCTAGCTTTTTAACATTTTTTAACTATTTTCCCAGTAGAATCCGTACTTATATCATAAATGCGTGTTGGTCTGGATGTTCGTGTTAATTTCACGTCGTAACGGAGAAACTTATGGATGTGATTTTTTGCATAGAAACAGTCGAAAAGCTGACAAGTAAACCACGCTATTTTTCTTCTCGAAAAAACATCTTACTTCTTCAGGAAAACTCTAAGCAGAATAACGATACTATTTCGCAATAGACTAACGGATCGTCATATTTTTTTGGACAGTTGGCAATCAACCAGAAACAACGACAACAACAACCAACATCAAACCATCTCGCCGTTTCAGAGGTAGGCAGAGAGGACCATATTTATTTATTTAACTTTTTGTACATAATTTTATTTGTACATTGGCGGGTTTATTGCCAAATGGCAATTTCTTCCTACCAACCAATAAAATGAAAATGAATTTTTATAATTCAAGTCACAGAACATATTCATTGAAAAAAAAAATTAAAATGCCAAAGATTTATAAAAATAGAAATAAACGTATTTGTTTTTAAATTACCTTAAATCAAAACTATTACTCAATCGAAAAAGGAAAAAAAGAGGAAAAAGGAGAGGAGGAGAGATTAAGGAAGAGAAAGAAGATGTTTTTTCAGACGTGATTTAAACGGAGATAATGTAGTAACATCTTTGATGGTGGATATGAGATGATTCCACAGACCACTCATCCATCTTCTCACGCACGAACGCCGATTATTCCTACTCTTGACATGTCCATTTTCAAGAATTTGATGTATTTGATCGTGTAATGTCTTTCTCAATCTTCCTCATTTTCTGCATCCATTAACATTCGCATCGTAGATCCTTTTAACCGTTCTTTCGCTGTTTATTTACTTTACATGTCCAAACCAACGCAGCGCCCCTTTCTCGAATGAATCGGGCTACTTTTGATTTTAAATCAAACATATAAAAACCATTGGGAAAATTATAATTGATAAACGATGAAACTAATTAATTAAATAATTTCTCCCTAGTACCACGCTAGCGATGCCACGGGTAAAAGCTGGTAAAAAATACATTAAGGGACACTACTTGGTTGCGAATTATGTGGGTATGCATTAAAATATTCTCACAACTCAACATCCTTTTACCCACAACACAACTGTTCACTTCCCACCGCCAGTATCCTTTGATAACCCACCACTGCAAGACCTCGTGTCGTATATATTACTTCGTTGAACGTGTGCCGCATCATAGACTTTGTTTCTACCAACCGCCAGTGTTCAGCTCCAGATCAAGGGCCTGTCCTAGTGTTGGAGCCGCTCTCAATTGACCAGTCGGACCGCCGCAATTCCATCAGGGACAAACCAGATTAGTGGCATCCATTCCTAATCCATCTCATTTGTTGGGGTTGTGACCGATTGGCACTACATACCGCATATCTAAAATATTCACTCGTTTATATTAAATTTAAAATACAGTCCACTATATCGTAGCAGCCCTAAGGTTTCGTACCCCGCTATTTCTCGCCCCTCATCCGCGTGGGAATTCGTTTCCCACCACTACTTTTAAACTATTATTATATTTATTTTAGGAATGAAATAATCCCAAGACTTTGGATAAATAGTTATTAAGGCACAGCAAAAACCCTTAACCACAATAAAGCAAAATCAGTAAAGAAAAAAAGTGATCCTTTTTATTTATATACGGACTTTTATATATTTACAGTATATTAAGTTTAAAAATATATATATTTTTTGTATCTATAGTACAAGTGTGGGGTTCATATTTCATGATTGATGACACACACAAGTACATGACATATTTCACCTGAAATAGAGCGACGACCGATAAAGAAAGTCAACGTTTTCCATAAATTGACGGCTGCAAATAAATAAGTTTAATTATAGAATTTTAAAGCGCCCTTGAGGTGATTTTTGACCAAAATGGCGCTATATAAATCAACCAAATAATGGTATTATTTTTTTTGAATATATTATTGTTGACCTGTTTAGATTAAGAGTTTGGTCGTCGGTAGATTCATGAGCATTAGATGCATATTTTGGTTTATATATGGATAAAAAGTTCTTCATGCAGCCTTGTTTGCCTAAATCCCGAAACAACAGTCGTGTCCTTGCAGTACATGGTACCTTCTGAGTTTTATAACTTTAATCTTCCAAAAATAATAATTTAAAGATGAGCAACCCCTTGCATTGCTGTCCTCAACAGTAATATACGAAGAAACCTTCACACGACTAGAAAAAACTTTGATCTTCGGAAAATATTAATCCCCTTCGTGTAAACTCGGCCTCATAGTCCCTAGGAAACATTTTACCAGTGACACGTTGCTTGTGTTTCACATGTAACTTAGTTATGTGTGCCCTTACAACTGACACAGTAAACGACATGTCATCCTCAAACTTGGGACGCCATTTTATATCATTCAGATGGTGTCAAGATAAAACGAAGGGAATATTACAAAGGTAAAGAATGTTCTGCATATATTATTACGCGTTCGCAATCAGATGCCTACATTATTACATGTTTTTCGAGCAATGCATAATTTATGTATCCTTATCAATGACGTATAATAAAAAGACACGTTATTTCTGTATAAACCGCGTCTCAGATTTAACAAATACTGCGTTGTCCTCAACAATTTGAAAAAAAATAAAAAGATTAGTGTGAGGAAGAAATAATAGTACATTATACATATTTCCTAAGTTTAAAACATTTCTATGAATCTCTTTACCATAGCTAGGACACCGGCTGTTAGTGTTATTATTTATAAACTAGTCAATTTAACAAATTGTCCTAAAAATATTAACAATTATTACCTACCGCTACCATTACGCATTTCTCAGTAGGGGTAGGCAGAGAGGTTTGACCGCCATAAACGTCCACCATGACATACATTCCTACCTTATTCTACATTTATACATATTGGCATGCATGATGTTCGGTAGTGTCAGCTTTGAATAGTAATTAAATTGTTTGTATTTGCGAATAAAACATAATAATGTACCATATTATTTTCTGTTAAAGTGCAATGAAAGTTTTTTCTTACTACACACAACACAGCAAGATAGAAGAATATAAGAAATCTGAATGTTTAAATATATGTAAAATGGTGAATGCTACACAGTATGTAAAATGACCACTAAAACCAGCCAATGACAGGACAAAAGCCGTATAAATGCTTGATTTTCATATTTCCATTTCCGATTTTTTTTCCATCTCTGTTGTTATATGTTTATCTAAATAATTCCCTAGGAGGTGAAATGTACATGTCTTCAAAAATTTGGAATAACTCAAAATATTGTTAAATATAAAAGCATTTATAGCAATTAAAGATCGTCATTCTTATGACCATTATTATCAATTTAACAAAATGCTCCTTTATTAACAAAGTTAGTAATTTCTAAAAAAAGTGGTTGTATAATATTTTATTTAAATTATCAAATTACTTTTTCTTGGCATTATATGATGGCTATTGTTTTCTAATAACTCTTGTGTGGCTGTGCGGTAACACGAGTCTACATAGTATACAAGAAGACTTGATATCATAATTATAGATAACTTATAGAGCGCCATTATTGCAATATAATACCTCAAGGGCGCTTTACAAAGTGATTATATAAAGGTATAAATTTAATCATAACTTTTTAATTTAAGAAAAATAATGTACTTTGTCACAACATACATGCTAAGAATTTATTCAAATGATATATCTCTCTTATTTATTTAAATGAAAAAGTAACATCTTTACACCGGATTTGAAAAATAAAATTTATTTGAATATGATGGATTCCAATACCAAAAATATTCATCATTGCCATGCGGAGAATATTTATATGAATGAAAGTAATACCAATACCACAATAAATCTGTTTTATTGTGTACGAAAGAGCACGAGAATACAACTTATAACAAGGAAGACAGAGACGCTGTTTTGTGGCCGATGTTTGTGTGAAAGAGATAAAAAAAGTTCAACCAGTCGGTTATTGGCAGTGAACGAGGGTGCACGCTAATTAAATTTATTTATTTATTAATTCAAAATTACACAAGATTAAATATTAATGAACGTATTAAGGCTTTTTAGGCTATGCCGGTGTCAAGCCACAATAAATAACAATAAAACAACAAAGTAAAATTAATTATTTTAAATTATAATGACATGTGATGTAATAGAATAACAATCTAGAAAAAAGGGTATTCGTAATAAATAATAAAATTCCAAAGAATAAAATGCAAAAAAGATAATCAGAAATAATTTTAAAAATATAAGTTATACAAAATAAGAATCACACATAATCAAATATACAAAATAATGGTATCTAAAATATGGTAGTATTAAAAAAAAATGGGATTATGGGATTTGTGGTCCATAATTGATAACACACACGTGCTAAAACGTTTCACCTGAAATAGTGTGATGACCGAAGAAAGAAATGTCATCATTTTCTGCAGAATCCAATATCACATTTAATGCAAAAATATCAGTGTTGGACGTGAAATCGGGGGTATCGTTCTGCAGTACATTCACATCGTCTCTACCGTGAAGAAATGAACTACAAAGGAATGTGGTCCATAAAGAGGCCACAGGACGCAACGCCAATCAGTCAGCCCAACAAGTTCAGTTCACTTCAGTCCAGCTCGACGAAGTTACACAGTTCCAGCATGTAGTTCAAGTGCGGTCTCTTCAACTCCCTACCGCCATAACCATCGTGCGACATATTTCATTATTTATTCGCCATGTAATAAACAAACATCAAACAGCAACCTCGTGTCTTATCTGTCAATCTCTAACTGGGGTAGGAACTCCAACCCTCAACAACCTAATCCTACATATTTGTAATTTATTTTGCCATAACAGGCCTAAACTATGGAAAAAAAAATAATAGGTGTCCTTCTATTTTTCAAAATTTCTGAACTTTAGAATATTCTACGTTTTGCTTGAGGTAACACGATGTTACATTACCGCATGTGACTGATTTTTTTAGCTCAGCCTTTTAGGAGTTAATGTACTCGTAGATAATAATATTTCAAATCATTTTGTTTTTAATGACTACTGTTTTTTTATCTCATTATACTTTAAAACCCAAAACGTACTGTCAAATAATTATTTATCGTATTGGTGATGTCAGCATCGCGTCAGCATCGCGTCAATATGACGTCAAATTTCAGAGCAGACCGTATTCGTGTTATTGTTTTCAATTGAAACCAAATAAAAATCAAATAATACCATTAAATGCACAGCACGCGATTGAGTAATTAAATTAGAATAATCGTATTATTTCAGACGGTTGTATTATGATTTTTTATTCGTTTAAATATAATGACAATAATAGTGCATATTATTATCCACCTATTTCCATAAAGTCAACTGTCAGAGTACTGCATTTTAATTTTTATACCTTTTTTACATGCTTTCCATTTAAAAATCAGTAAAATTCTTTGGGTACCTTTCATTTTATTATGAAAAGATAATGTTGTATTTAACTATTTTAATATAAATATTAATAACAAACACTTAATTATACCGAAGATATATTTTAATGAACAATAATTTTATCTATTTTTTTCAATTGTTTTTTAATCAATAGTAAAAATAAATGCAGCTTCCTATTTAAAATAACCTAAAAATTCAGACTTTTTTCCGTAAGTGAATTTTCAATGAACATTGAAACATTGCACATTGGAATTATTCAAATAAAAGCACGTGACTTTACATGGCGTATTTTTTTACGTTTGTCCATTTCTTGTATCTTCATGCTTTTCAAGTTTGTAGATTTCTACGGCTTTTCAGATACTTTCTTTTCTGGGTTGTTGTGCCGTGCATTTATTATTCTTTATGCCGACATTTCAGACAGCGTTACACCGTGTATCTATTACAGCCGCGCAGATTATAGACACCGTAGCGCTGTCCGAAACGTCGCCAAAAGATATAAAATAATATACACGACAAAATAAACTAGAAAAACATCGCGAGTATCTTCATGCCATATTTTTAATCATATTTTTTAATGTTGAAATAATTTATTTTGACGCAAAATGAGTAAACGTGTGTGACTCCTGGGTAAAGTATACATTCACATATAAGAGTATTATTTTTATTCAATGTATATAATATGTTACATATCAAATAGAACTTGATGTCTAGTTTATGTTGTATTGTAATATTATGTACCTATCTGCTTTAAACCATTTAACTGTATTTCTTTAATATGTTTGAATTTTATTTGATCATCTATTTTTTTATTTTTAATATCTAGCTTCTATAGCTTCTTTTTTTTTATTTTTTTTTATACCAACTACTTATAGTTGGTATAACATTGTTTAGAAGTATCTAAACAATATTTCTTTCTTTTATTTCTTTATATTGATTTTTTTTTTAAATTTATGTTGTTATTTACTCATTTTCTTTTTTTATACCAACTTTACTTCTCAACAGTGTTATATTTATAATTGCTTTATATTGTATTTTTTAAAATTTTATGTTGTATACTCATGTTTTATATAACTTCCATGTATGTAAAAACCTTATGGACGTAAACAATTAATAAATAAATAAATGAAATAAAATTTTATTGAATGCTTTAAAACTATGAATAATAATTTTAAAAATCCAAAGAATATACGGTATAAATATACGAATTCTGCAAAGTGCAAAAAAAGTATACATAGAAATCACATATATTATTGGCCTATTTCAGGCGATTGTACAAATCCTCACGACACTACAAAACTACAAAGGGAGGATTGAATTTTTTTTTTTAAAATATTGAATGGCAGGCTAACGCACTAACTGTAGTGAGTCACCAGTGACTGGACCTGTGCCTATATTGTGATGGGAAGATAAAGACGTCATACCTTCACCTTGACGGTATAGTTGAAGATAAACTCCCTCTAGCGACTATAAAGGTACACTACCGATACCCCCCCACCATCAAGTTTTTATGTAAGTACATCGGTTTATACCGACGGGTCTAGAACCCCTCGATACGTTTATCTACGTTCCACCGAGCAATTTTTTCTTTAATTATGATTTATTTTAATAAAATATCGTTTTAAGATTGGCATTTTTTTTCTTAAAAGCCTATTAAAAATATGAGAGAGGAATAAGTAAATTTTGAAGTTTAATTAAATTCCGACATAACTGTCACTTTAATACAACGAATGCCTAGATGTGAAAATAATGTTGCTAGATTCTGTCCTATTAACAAATAAGAGTATCTTGGCGTTAAAAAGTTACTACTCTAAAAAAAAAAATATTTATTATATTTTTTCCATCTGTTTTACTCTCTGTCCGAGTGTATGTATCGAGAAGTTAAAGAAGCCGGCTTTGTAGTCGATCGGTAGATACATACAGATGATTGTTAAGCGTACCGTCAAGGTGATTTCTAAAAGTCATGCAAAATTCATGTTCAAGCGAGCATTTTTTGCTTGAACTGGGATTTATTGTAGTTGATAAGCACTTTGAAGTAAGCACTTTATATTACAGAAACCTATTTAAACTATAAATGAGAACTATTTTGAATGTTAATGACGTTAGGGACGCAGACTTATTGTTTGCGGTCATTCCATTAGCTTGTTTTAATCATATGATGTCGATATGACAAGTAGGTAGAACATACCGAGGTAAGATACAGATAGTACAGAAGAAGCCCACGAGAATTTTCATTATTTTATATAAAAAAATATAAAATAATGAAAATCAGTCCACCCTAATTTTACCGTATCGCGCGGATTAGTACGATCCGACCGGTGTGAAATCGGCCATTTTGCGATGTGGAAAATATCAATAAATCAAGATAACATGTTTTAGACCAGGTCAAGAAAATAGTAGAATTTCGACTTACCGATACGATGAAGAAGTCCCCGTGGATTACGCTGACGATCCCGAAATTGGTGTAGCGGAACAGGCGATCCATGATCCACATAAGGCGCGGCAGGACACCAGGGCGAGCGTTGAAGGCGGTCATGAGGAGAGGAACATCGGCAGTGCTCTGGTGGTTGGCCAGCACGAGGGTTCGTTTGTTGACGCAAGGACTGATGTCGTCTCCTACTTCTGCGACTAAAACAAAATAAAAACGTAGTTAACATTATGATTTTTTATTATTAATATTTAAAGCTTGAACTTTGTGGTCAAATAGTAATAATTGATTCTGGGTATATTAACCCATCTTCGGGACTTTTAAACCGACGATTTTCCAGTTGAAAAAATATGTTTCCACGTAAAAGCCTTAGCTTCATGTGCACGGTGGTACTCTGGGTAATCAAATCAAGAATGTCATAAAATTGTGTGGAAATACAAGGATTTTAATTTTGCAGATAAGAAATAGTAATAAAATTATATTTGAACCTTTATGTTTGTTTTACTTTTAATGGGATACGTTAAAGAAAAATGTTAATTTCTCGTCCAAACATTTCGACTTATAAAATCAATATATCTCACATCTCTCGTATTTTAAAAGCAATAAAATTGAAACAAAACCTAAACAAAATTAAATCAAGTTTTATATCAACCGATAAAAATTTAATTAAACCTCATTAAATCGTGCTGTGCGGTAATTAATAGATCTATTAAGGAATCATAGGTCAACATGCCATTGAGGTTAGATATTCATATGTATATCTGTAGTTTTATATAATTTCAGTATATCGTCGACGGAAATTTGAATTGCCGTAAGGGTCAAAGAGTAAATTACTCAAAAGAAAAAAAATGAAAAATTGTATTTCTTGTTTACGTTAACATAGTTATAGTTATTTATTGGTTACGAACATGATCAAGATACGCTGCGATTGGTGTACCAATGCAGGACCCTATGCACCATTAGGTGCAGAAAGGGTCAGGTAATGAGTTCGGAAGGAGACTGGAAAAACGATTCAGAAAAAAAAAAAAAAAAAAAAACTGAGGAATGTTAGGGTTTTAAGAATATATATATTATTTTTTTTAGTTCGTCATCATTCCTTTTCCGAACCTAATGATGCATAGACCTTTGGATTGATACACCAATCGTAGCGTATCTTAATCATTTTTGTTATATGATAAAAATTTCATGTCAACCGTGTCAGGAATCGAACCCGAGGTCTCTTGCATGGTAGGCAAATGCGTCGACTATTACACCACGAGGCAAATATTTTTGTAAGGTAATTTTACAGGTACCTTCCAAAAAAAACACTGTACGACGAGGATTGGTAGGGACTGTTGTTTGTTTTTATGTTTTCTTGTCACTCACATTAACATTGTCCATTAGAGCATTTTAAATTTCTGACGACGATATACTTTGTAGCTGCAAGACGTGTTTATTGATTTATTTATTTATACATACATTTCATATTAGAAAAAATGGCACAAAAAATAATACGACAAATTTTGCTTGCTCTAGGAGTAGGCTTATATGAAGGGTTCGGCAAGCCAGAAATACTAGTACGCCTGTTGAGATGTCTATCGTTTATCACCCTTGACATGATTTTAATAAAATGAATTTACTTATGAAGCTCATCCTAAATAAATAGGATAATTGTAAATTTCACTGACAAAAGATTGACGCGACCCTGAACGTTCTTGAACTTATTTTTGTTTCCTACATCTGAGAAGATGGAGGACCGGTTTTGGACTAAATGACTATTTACCGAGACTTGTTCCGCACATAGTGGTGCAAAGAGCAAAGCATTGGTTAAGCAAATGCAGCGTAGTTCGATCATCTGCTACATGAAGGTAAGGTGATCAGTCCTACGCTGAAGGTGCCGGTCCAGGAACAATGAAATATTTTACTTAGAAAAATCTTTAAAATCTACATTTTACGTTAAACCTTCCAGGTCTCAGGAGCTCAGGAGCTTTAGGATGGAAGGCAAACGCACCAACCACTCGACAACGAGGCGGACTTATCCCCACTCGGCTTCCTCATTCAGGACGTTTACCTGAGAGAAGCCATCGAGTCGAAATCAATTTCCAAGGCTCTACATACTAGCCATGTTCGTCATCCGCCTGGACACAGATATATAATTTTATATGCATAAACTACCAGATAAAACTAAACAAAAGACAGAAAATAATGTAAAATTAATAATAAGGATTAACTAGCGGATCCGGTAGACGTTGTCCTGCCCGGACGTTGGCTTCCCTGCTATTAACTAGTATTAACTTTTTTATACCGATTAGATTGAAAATTTTAATATCTACGTTGGCTTGTCTGCTTTTAACTGGTATTAACTTTTTTTACAGGTAAGATTGAAAATTTTAATATCTACGAACACGCGCAGCGCAAAGACCTACAATTCGCTGAAAACCGCACGTAAATCGGTTAAGCCGTTAAGGAGGAGTTCAGTAACATCACACGTACAGAAGAACTATTTATATATAGATTAGCTATGCACTTATAATTAAGTAGTTTTGTATTTTATTTTCAACTTTTATGATATATGAATATTGAATTACTTTTTTTATTTATTATTAAATAAAAAGAAATAGTAGCGTTCTTTAATTTACCCAAATATTTCAATTTTTGGCGACTATTTTTAACGAGTTGTAAATAACTCACAATTAGACAATGGAAATAAAGTTGGGGTAGAGTGGAGTTCGAACCTCGGACCTCTGATCCGTGAGTCCACAACACTAGCCACGGGACCACAACCTGATTCGAACTTATAGTTTAAAACAGAAAAAATTTACACCTTCAAACAGGCTGAGCCATATTAGATGTAGACTATCATAACCAGAGGATGCTCCATATTAATTTTCTTATTCACTTGTTTTATATAGATTCCTTGGTATTAAATATGTATATCTATTTATTCAATAAATTTATAAAAAATAAAAATAAATGAAAAATAATAGATACTTTGTTAAATGGGTTAAAACAAACAAACCAGCACGCTGTTTCTCCGTGGGGGTATGCAGAGAGGATTGAACGCCACATTACTATGTCTTTGCATACATACCTCGCTTCCTCTACATTCATACATTTTCTCATGCACGCACGCCGATTATTCCTATTCTTAACATGTCTATCTTCAAGTATTTGATGGACTTGATTGTGCCATGTCTTTTTCGGTCTTCCTTGTTTTCTGCAGCCATCAACGTTCGCATCGTAGATCCTTTTAGCCGTTTTTTCGCTGTCTATTCGCTCTACATGTCCAAACCAACGCAGTACCCCTTTCTTGATTTTGTCGGTAATGCATGTCTAAGCCTTTTTTTTTATTATTTGAAAATTTATTTGTAAAATACGGATTATTACTTTCATTTTATAAAAATAATACAAATAATGTCCTTGTCTTGTATTAGAAAGTTGAGCATGGTATTTTTCTGATATTCTCGTATTATGTCCATGTTGACTACATTTTTTTACAAGTTTTAGTTCTTCGTCAACAATCACATTAGTGGCTAATTTATGGATAAATTTTAATGATTCTAGTTGAAAGAGTTCAGTTATATTTAATTGCTTAGTTTGTTTAAAAAGTTCTCTAGTTGCAGTTAGATAGGGAAGGTCATATACTAACTTTAATATTTTAATTTGTTGTCTTTGTAGTCTGTTTATGTCATTTTGCTATCCTGTTCCCCATAGTAGTTGCGTATACAATATTTTAGTTTTTACATAGGCTTCATTTATAAGATTTTTTTCCGTTTTTGGAACAAAGTTTTTGATTTAAAAAAAAAGACTCGATACATAGTTCACGGATCTCGACATTTGTGCACCTATCATACATCGTTTTACCATCCATTTATCTGAGAGATCGCATTTTGACAGCATTTAACCTACTTTCATCATTATTTTTCCAATCCCATGTTTCGCTTCCATACGTTAAGGTTGCCACTAGAACTCCGTTGTGAACTCTGCTAGTTTTGCCTCCGCGATGTTATAATCCGCAAAAAATTATAAATAAATTTCAAACAATTAAAAAAAAACCGCCGAAAAAAAAAATTGCCGATTCAATTTTTAAAAAAAAAGCTTTTGAGACATTTGATTGCCGAGTGAGGTAGCGGACACGGGAAAGTCAAGAATTTTCTTGATGACTCTTCTAAAGTCCTAAGGAACACTTTTACTAAAAATCAAAACAAAAGTATTTTTGGGGGCTGACTTAGGATATGCATAAACCGCCGGAGCTATTCGGGTCTTGCCTCGTTGAACGGAGCTTAGTGTGTAGTGTGGTCAAAAGATGGTGTGAATGTTTCGGCATCATGAATGGCATTGTGAGATGAATTACCGGGTGATTTACTCTACCACCGGGAACTCGCGCCTTTCTGGTGAATATACACACCACAGACACACACTCATACAATTCGAGATGGAGAGCAAGATAAGACAAGTTCTTACGGTGTCCTTAATAACCAACACTGAGGGATCATCACCATCATCAAACCCTCAGCCGCCGCCGGCGTTGCATAGAGCACGGCGTTGTTATAAATGTAGTGTGTCTGATCATCAGAAAACAATTGAATAGGGAAATATCACGTGCTACAAATAACGATAGAATTATATGAAATGGATTTAAAATAATAAATGGTATTTTCAAAATCAATAGGATATCGTAGAGAAATGTTTTCAAATATAACTTTAAAAAAGAAAATATATATAAAAAAATATATCACTTGAAAAACGCGACATGTTTGGCGTTGATAGTTGTGACGTCAAGATTTGTGACGATGTTCTAAAAAAACTTGAACAATTTGGAACAAAGTTGAAAATGAACATGAATCGTGACGTATTAGGGTCGTGGCCAAAAAATGACCGATTTTGCGGGAATTCAAAATTACAAATGCAAAAATATTTTTCACACTACTGATAAGTAGGATTTTTTTTTTTCATCTTCGTTCCTTTTCCGCACCTATTGGTGCATAGGGCACTGCATTGGACACCAATCGCAGCGTATCTTGATTTTTTTTGTAACATGAAGGTAAGATGATCAGTCTTACGCTTCATGTACCAGTCTAGTGTGAAAACACCCTTTTAAATAAATATTTCACATCAACCATGTAGGGAATCGAACCTAAGACCTCTTGCATGGCAGGCTAACGCGCTGACCATTACACCACGAGGCCGACGAATTTTTTTTTTACTGGACAGTATTTCATAGACCCTTTTTACTTTAAAAATGTTTAAAAAAAGTGATATTTTCCTATTTATATAAACATTTATTAAGAACATATTTTTTCAAATGGATTTAAAATATATCAAGGCTTTTTTTCATTTATTTTATTTCTTCAGGTACAACTCAATGCACAGTTTTGAACCCTTGTAAAGTTAACTTTGTACTCATAAGTAATCTTATCCAGTTTTATCTCTGATTTCGTACGCGTGGCATCGTTGGTTAAATTTTGTTATATTTTTTTATTTGACTTGACCCTTTAATCTTTTAAAATCGAAAATTGCAATTTTATATACTATTAAACAAAGCAAAAAAATGGCTTTGTTTTATTGTCGATTAACAAATTTAAAATATTAAAAAAATGATGTTCTAAAAAAACTTGAATGGTTCGGAACAAAGTTGAAAATGAACATGAATCGTGACGTATTAGGGGCGTGGCCAATGCAATGACCGTTTTTGCGGTTTTTACTGGACAGTATTTTAATAGACCCTTATTACTTTTGATGTGTAAAAAAAGTTATATTCCCTATTTTGCCCACGTAGACCGGCGCATACTATACAAACAAAAAAACGAACAAATTATTTTAAACGTAAAATAGTATATATAGAGCTACGAGGTATCATTGAAATCAATTATTTTTTTTGAAACAAGTACTGTTTAATTTAATAAAAAAAACAATAAAATTGAATTAATAGAGCTTTGCCTAAATTTTTTTGTTGAATACCAAAAAAAATATTAAATCACGTATCTACATTTGTAATGTTTATCCTTCTACGTAAACATAATAGAATTATATTAATTATTTTTTAAGATGCTTTATGTAGCGCTGCTTAAGTAAAAATCACCTAAAAGTACCGTACAATAAATAACTCTACACATTTTTTTGCACAACAAGCCAGGAGGCCCAATAATTACACCAGTGAATTACAGCACGGATAAACCCAGGCTTGAGAAAAATTATCTTTTTTTTTCTCATCGGGAATCGAACCTAGAACCTTCCGTACGAGAGTTAAGCGTCTTAATCATTACACCACGGAAAACGCCTGCTTTTGAAAATATATGCATGAACCTCAAGCGTAATAGTGCGCTACAACATTGCAGAGAACATAATCGTTGCAATTTATTTGATTCGTTTTTCGTGGATTCGTGTAACGGCTGGAATAAAATGCTTTCCCAGCAGAGGTCTAAAACTGTGAGAGTGAGTGATTTTTCGGAAGAAACTTAAAACCCACTTGTTCTTTAAATCATTTGAATAAATCCTTAGCATGTGGTGACAAAGTACATTATTTTTCTGAAATTAAAAAGTTAAAATTAAATGTATGTCTTTATATAATCACTTTCTAAAGCGCCCTTGAGGTATTATCTTACGAAAATGGCGCTTTACAAGTTATCCATAATAAAAATAATAATAATAATAATAGTAATATAACAACTGACGTGTAACGGACGGTTTCGTTACTGCGCTTGACTTGAGTACATCCGGCCCATTTTGCTGTAAACTAAAGCTAACTTCATGATTGATAACTCTAGAATGTATTTTTGTCCTATTATGGACTTTTGGATTACCTACACACAAAGCACAAAGATGCTAAGGCTACCAGATTAGAGAGCTCCTTCAGGCAGCTTTTCCGTGCATGTGGGCACCGCCAAGAAGACTTATGTCCTCAGATGCGGAGTACGGTATGTGGTGAGCAAACTGTAATATGGCCGGCTCTATGAGGTTATTAAACTAGGGTTTCCTAGGATAGCGGTGCCCGTATCTTAACGGCCGTAGTGAACGGTGATGCAGTGGACAGCCGTTGTAACGGTGACTAGAGAGTGGTTTCCTAGGAAAACGGTATTATCAACACCGTTTAACACCGTTTTCCTAGGAAACAACTCTCTAGTCACCGTTATGACGGCTGTCCACATCATCACCGTTCACTACGGCCGTTAAGATACGGGCACCGCTGTCTTAGGAAACCCTAGCTTTACTCTTAGGCATAAACGGTATGGATTCCAGCTTCCTTTCATATTTGTTCCTTGAATTTGCGCCTTATTATGGTCTGTTGTGGTTCTAATTCTTATTCTTAGAGGTAGGGGTAAGTGATTTGCAATCTACTGACATCACTGCGACCTGTGTCGCAACCTGGTATGTTGTGGTACAAAAATATATAGATAAAAATATTATTATCCAGTAAAGAAAAGGGAGTAAAAGAAATTAAAGTCATCTGTGCTTTCTGTGCCCACGCAGAATTATTTGAAATCACTAATATAAATAATGACGAGTTTCGGAAAACACCTAATTGAGTGTTTTCTATGTCGCAATGTTATTTTTGTACAAATAATATTGTATGTATACTATTTTTTGACGGATCGCTCTCGAGAGTTATGTAATATCGGACTCATCCATAAAAATAATAACGTATGTATTTTTATTTAACTGAAGAAAAAGAAACACCTTTGGATGTTATCGGTTGATTTAAAAATATATATTTTACGACGGATATGTTATGACCACTTCATAAAAATAATTTTAAGCGCGCACAATTTTTTTATGTCTGAGATATACATAAAATTCGAAATCAGAAATACGCGGTAAAACAAAAACAAACATTAAGATTTTATTAGTAAACTGTGCGATAGTGACACATCATAAAAACGGCAGTTTTAAAATTTCTAATTGAATAATCAAAACTTGTCACATGTCGTTAACGGCGTTTAACGGTCAGATATTAGAAATATCGCTTGACAATATTCACATCATTCCAACAAAAGCAATATGTCTGATGATTGAACGCTTAATTTTATACATATAGTTTGGTAAATATATAAGGTATGCAGTGATTGAAATCTTAAATTTAAATTTTCAAAATTCTTTGAGAACTAAATGCAGAAACTTAGGTAAAAACTTGCAAAAATGCCTTTCTTATCATGCTCCGTGCGCCTTTTACAGACGTTTTATTAAAATCTTTACAATCCTAGACAAAACAAGTATAAAACTATCCTAAATGCATTAAAACTATTTCAAAGTTATTAAATGTTCACTGTTATTCAATCAAATTGGTTGTAGCCCTGTGGCTAGTGTTGCGGACTCACGGACCAGTGGTCTGAGGTTCGAACCCGCTCTAGCCAAACTTGATTCCCATTTTCTATTAGTGAGTTATTTACAATTAATTTCAAATGGCCTCAAAATTGAAATATTATAAGGGTCAATTATAAAAACGCAAATATTTTAACATACTACAACAGAGATGAAGAACATTTAAGAGAAGGTAATATAGAAGTCCAGGCATCTACAGGGCTTATGACCTGTCAATGGCTGGTTTAAGTGGCTACTTTACACACTGTGTAACATTCACAAATATTTCTTTACAAAAAAAATAAATAATAATAAATGGGAATACTGTAGCCGCCTGTTTCCGCCTGTGTTAACGCACGGGGTCCTAAATAAATAAAACCAATATATTTGTAAAAATTTTGAAAAATATGATATGCCGGGATGCGGTGCCGTGCAAGTACATAAAATACCGTCTGAACCGGGTTAGTTTGTATCTTGACCCTTAATTATTAAATACGAATGTTTTATTTTCGTTGATCTGAGAATTTTGTTGACTTTCGGAACTCGGTTTAAAGTATGGCACCAATATTGACTCACCTCTTCGTACTTTATACCGGCCGTGGGAAGAACGGCGACGTTGCTGCGAGAGATGCAACGGACATCCAGAAACAAGGACGCGCATATGCCCGACTGCCGAGCGCGAGGGAGAGAGACATCGGAAGGTTTAAGAACGCCGAAAAGATGAGAGAATGGGAAAAGAAACGGAAGTACGATTTCAAAACGGGAGAAAAAGAGACAAATGCAGTCACGTCGGTACAATAGACGTTGATGGTGCACCTACAAGAAACTTGAACAAAAAACCTAAGAACTGCGAGCAGTAAAGAACACGTACAAAAAAAGCGACACAGCTCTTGGGCGTGTTGGTTTTCTGTACCATGCGCTTAGGCGTTTTTTACTCGTTTGTAGTTTATGATGTTTTTGCGAGTTAGGAATGTATGTATTTCAAAGGTTGTTAGTACGATACAGAGGAGCGGTCACATTCCTTACTTAATATGAACGATGCAGAACACAATGGAGTGTAAATTAAATAAAGCAGTGAAGTTGCATAGCCGCCCTTCCCTTTAAATATCAGCTGGACGGGCACATACTATCTTACGCTTCAGGGCTGCTATTCTAAATGCTCCAGCGGCCGTAGAAAACGCCGTATTTACGTACTCGTTACAAAAGTTAAGTTGTTTTAAAAAAATAAAAAAATAAAAAAAATTAATTTATCAACTCTTACGGATTATTCCATTCATTTTACAAAAATAATAGATATTTTTTTATTCATACTCTGTTGTCGATAATAATATTTTTACACCTTTTGAAAAGTTTGACTGAGTCCTTTGTTTAGTTTTGTCTGGTAGTTTATTGTATAATTTCAGCCTCGATTGTCCTTGTCTCGTTTTGGAATGGGATATATATATTTTTGTACTATGTCCATGTTTATAACTTTTTTTTTTCAAGTTTTAGTTCTTTGTCTAGAATGATATCAGTGGCTTACTTATAAATTCATTTTAAAGATTCTAGTTAAAAAGGTTTATTAACATTTAATTGTTTAGTATTTTTAAGGAGTTCTTTAGTTGGTGTTAGATAAGGGAGGTCAAATACAAGCTTCAATATTTTATTTTGCTGTCGTTGTAGTCAGTTTATGACATTTTGGTGTCCTGTTCCCCATAGTTGTAGCATATAACATATTTTAGATCTGATGTAGGCTTCATACATAAGACTTTTTTCCGTTTTTGGAACAAAGTTTTTGATTTTTAAAAATGACTCGATAATTTTGTTATTTCGAAAATTACATTATTGATATGAGTTGTCAATGTTAATTGTCTGACTATTGTTGGTCCTAAATATTTAACATGTATAATTACAATTAGTTGTTCATTATTGGCGTAAGCGTTTATTTTATAACTTTTTTTTTTATTAAAATGGATTATTTTGCATTTTACTTACACTTACAAGTGTACGTAAGTTTGTGTTTGTCCATTTAGTCAACATAGCTGTTGTTACGGCCGTGGGAGGGTTCAGAATGGCAGCGCAGGGCCTGGTATTGTAAACGCTCTCGCGAGAGTAAAGAACATTCATCAAAATTTCATGTCCACTCTGCAAGGTATAAAACCTAGGGTCTCAATTTTTATTTTAGTGTCACATTATGCCGTATATTTATCAAATAATCAGTCAGATATAAGTTTGTATACGAAGTGTTTCATGGCCAGACCACGAAACTTCAGAGGAACATTCCAAATTTTTTAAAAAAACAATTTTTTTCCTTCATCTTCAATTTCTCAAACTAGCATCCCTTTCACAAACCCCTACCCCTCCCCTACAAAAAAATTATATAAAATACGTATTTGACCAACGAAGCAATACGCTTCGGATAAGGACAGGGGAAACGGCTGGGTAGGGGAGGGGTAGGGATTTCTGAAAAGGATGTTAGTCCGAGGAGTTTGGATATTTTTCCATTTTCAGATTTAAAAAAACATAAAAATGAGTTTTTTTTTAAAAATATTAGGATTTTTTAAATGTTTACCATAAGGACTGTTTCCCTAAAGTTTAGTGGTCTGGCCCTAAAGCACATGTATACTACATATACCAATATGTAAGTATTAAGCTCATCAAATGATTTCTATAGGTATACATATCTTTAACCACAGCGCATAAATATAACAAACATCTACAAATATAATCATAGTGTTACCATTCTTTCGTCCATTCATATCTCTTATACGGAATAATTGGATGGGATGGCGTCAGAAAATAATTCTTAACATCATGCATTAACGCCGTAAACCCTAATTAAGTATCCCTCCGATTAATTATTTTAGGGAGCTGAACTTTTGAAGCTGCGAGAAATCTTTTGCCAGGAATGAATAAATGTTTTCATGCGCCAACATTTATTTCCTAAAAATTTTAATAGATCTAGTCAAAAATTGAATAGTTTACTTGAAATCCCTTATTGTAAATCCTGACTCGGGCAGACACTCGTTTTTCATAGCCCCTAAACTGTTCAATACATTTCAGAAGGACAATATGATAGAGATTAATTATTTGAATTTGTTTCGAATAAAATTTTGTTGAAATTATGGATAAAAAAGTAGATTTAAAAAGTTTATTTTTTCAACAATAGCATATAATGATCATTCCCTTTCCGCACCTAATGGGGCATAGAGTACTGCATTGGTACAGCAATCGCAATGTATCTTAATCATTTTTGTAACATGAAGGTAAGATAATCAGTTTTACGCTTCAGGTACCAGTCCAGGGACTATGAAATATTCACGGGTAAAAACACCCTTTTAGATAAATATTTCATATCAACCGTGTCGGGAATCGAACCCGAGACCTCTTGCATGGTAGGCAAACGCTCTGACCATTACACTACGGGGCCGAGCAAATAGCCTTTACTTTTGTTATAAATTTTCTCATTTTTACCGACGAAAAAATTGAATTCCAATATAAGCACTTATTTTTTATTTGTTTATATTATCGTATTCTTCCAGATGTCTTTATTTAAATTTAAAATGAAATGTGTACCCACACATCATAGGCTTTGCCTTTGTGGGTTTTTTTTTTGTGTTTATGTGATAGTTTTTTTTGTATTTGTAACTTATATATACCTAGTGTAAAATGCAAAGAAAAATATATAATAAGAAAAATCATTTTAAAAAAGCCAACTGAGATTATGCGTTTATTAACAGTGTATTACAACTTACAACTATAGAAGACGAATCAAAATCGAGCCAGTTTGCTTTATGGAAGGCTTTACCTAAAGTTCAAAGTACCTAATACCCTTAAAGCAAAAAGCCCGACAATGTTTATATATTCTACAAGTTCTGTGTTTTGAAAAAGAATTAACAATGAAAAATTTTAATATCTAATTATTAGTTCTTCATTTTTGTTTTAACTCTTTACTCTTGTGAGCATAATTATTTTTTAAATTTATTATTGTTTCGTATTATATTTATATAAACCATGAAGTAAAGTTTTTAACTTTCCTTTAAAAGAACTTTCTTTTTCTTTTTTTAAAATCTTTTTTTTTCTCTTCCTCTTCTTTAAAACTGCTATTATTTGTAATTTACCTTTCTTTTATACAGGTTAATATTTATATTTTTTCCAGATGTAATATTTCTTTTTTATATATAAATACTGTTTTTCATTGTATACTTTTCTCGATGTTTTTGTTCTTTTTTTAATATTATGCTATTTTTCGTTGTATCTTTTTCGCTGGTTTTATTGTAATTATGTAAAAGGTTCATGGAACTGTAAATAAATAAATAAATTATATTGAACAAAAAGTATCATAATTCATTTAGTAGTCATAATTCAAAATACCGAAATTCATATTTGAAAAAAAACACTTTTCTTAACTTTTTGCGACACTCGGTAAATAAACTACATTATCTTTTAATTTAATTTAATAATTAAATACAATTTAATTACTTCTATTGTTAGATGCGTTCACACCCGAGAAATATCTGTATAAAATATTCGGAGGAGATAATTTATAAATTAATAAAAGTGAATTAAAATGACTTGAATGAGAAAGTAATCCATATAATCATAAACAAGAATCAGAAGCTGTGAAAATGTTATTGCTCTGTAAAATTAATGTTCGTATACTGTTCTAATTTCATTTTTTATTTGAATTTTATTAATCGAAACGAATCTTTAATGCCAGCATCCGTTTGGATTATAAGCGACAGAGATGAAAAACATTTGGTGAAATCACTTCACCACATCATCATCACTGTCATCGTTGCTATGATATCTACATCCAGTGGTGCAAAGGGCACTAAATTGGTACTACAAATGCAGTGTATCTGGGCCTTTTGTTACATGAAGGTAATTGGATAAATCTCACACTTCAGGTGCTAGAGTGCAAGTCCAGAGTCCAGGGACAATGTAGCGAGAGATTTTTTGAAAAATATTTGTAAATCAATAAACGTAGTACTTTATATAATTGGGATACATATTATTTATATTTTTATGTATTTCATTGCTTTATATTTGTTTTATTATATATTATACTATATTATTTATGTTTAAGTAACATGTATTCTTGGCACATATGTATATTTTATATTTGTATAATAATGATTTTTAATTTCTTACATTTGATTAGCTAGGCATTTATAATTAAGTAGTTTTAGTTTTTCTTTTTTATGTTATTGTTTTATTAGTATAGGACTACTTACGCTCTAAAGATAAAAAAATCTTCATCTTAGAACAGGCTGTGCCATGTTAGATGGAGACTATCATAAACAGAGAACGCTCCGTTTTCATTTTACATTAATTGGTTATAGATTCCCTGTTATTGAGTATGTATATTGTTTTTTTGCAATAAATTTATAAATAAATTGATAAATAATGCAATATTAGTCAACCACTACAATATAAAGCGGCCTTTTCTGTAATCGATTTCCTTTTACAGAATTAATTAAAGAAGCTATCGACTCTAAAACACTCGTTGAGGGTTCTGGTTCTATATCACAGACAGAACTGTATTCTTCATCCGTCTGGAAATATACAGTTTTGCCCAATACCTTGAACCTACCCAATAAGTCGTAAAAAAAAATATGGAAAAAATAAAAAAGCTAAATATAATTAAGATTATTAATAATCTAAATTAATTGCTCAATGGGCTTTATGGTTCAGACGAATAAATCCCACCCACATGATAAAGGTTTCAGCTCTTTAACTTCACAAAAGTCAACAGATGGAAGGCTGAGAAAATGTGGATATTTAAACATAGGCAGAATGGTGAATGTTACACAGCATTTAAACTGGCCACATAAACCAGCGAATGGTATATTATTATCATCATCACTCCCTTTCCGCATCTAGTGGTGCATAGGGCACTGCATTGGTACACCGATCGCAGCGTATCTTGATTATTTTTGTTATACGAAGGTAAGATGATCAGTCTTACGCCTCAGGTCCTGGGAATATTCTGGTGTGAAAACACCCTTTAAAATATATATTAAATATCAACCATGTCGGGGATCGAGCCCGAGACCTCTGGGTAAATGTGCTGACCATTATACCACAAGGCGACAAATATTATTAATTATTATAATTTTTAATGTATAATAATTTAAATATCTAATAATAATAACTTAATATTATTATTATTAATGATATATTTTCTAATATATATTTATGCTTCAATTTTGTACTATCGTCGATATGTTCCCTAATTAATTTATTTCTTAACGGACTTGGTCCATTAAAAAAACAGCAAAGAAAAATCTTTGTAATACATACAGGCACAATTGAAATAAAATACAATAAAAGAAAATTAAAGCAAGGACACAATTTTACATTCATGTTTCATTTTCTAATTATTATGGTTTGTTTTCAAATTTATATTTATGCTTTAATTTTTATTATTAGAAGTATATTTTCTTATTTATATTTATTTTTCAGTTTTTGATATCATTATTATTAACAGATTACAAGAAAGATGAAGAACATTTTAGAGAAGGCAATCTGTTATTGGCTGGTTTATGTGGCCACTTCAAAAACATCAACAGATGAAAGAATCGAAGGAATATAGATGTTCAAATATGGGCAGAATGGTGAATGTTACACAGTGTGTAAAGTGGCCTCTTAAACCAGCCAATGACAGGTCATAAGCCCTGTAGATGCCTAGACATCTATATTGCCTTCTTTAAAATGTTCTACATCTCTGTTGTAATATGTTAATATAAACAGCTCCCCAGGGAGTTGAATCCAGTCCCTGTCTACAAAATTTTGACGAACTCAAAATATTGTTGATAATTATTATTGTTGGATTTTTCTAAGCAACATTTAATGAAAAAAAATACATGTTAAAAAAAACACTCATGTATGGAAGTGAAACATGGAACTGGCAGAAGTAGGATGAAAGCCGAGTGAACGCAGTTGAAATGCGATCTCTTAGACGAATGTGTGGGAAATCAATGTATGACACGGTTACGAATGATGAAATCAGGCGAGAGTTTAAATCTGAGTCAAGTATAATTGATAAGATTAAGAAAGGGTCTCTGAGATGGTTTGGTCACGTAGAACGAATGGACGACGAAAGAATGGTAAAACAACTATATATGGCGAAAATGAACGGCAACGTGAGACGAGGATGACCAAGGAAGACGTGGCATGATCAGATAAACCAAAATCTTAAGTCTGGTCATGTCAAATCAGACAGAACCGAAGGGCATGTATGACAAGATGTATGAATGTGGAAGAAGCTAGAATTGTATGCCAGGATAGACGTGTGTGGCGGTCCATTCTCTCTGCCTACCGCTACGGGGAAATGGCGTGATGGTAGTAGTAGTAGTGTAAAAAAGAAGTTCCTGCCTAAACACAGGAATTTCTTAGCTAGTCGAGACCTGAATCAAAGAACGTCTGTACATTTTAAAACTGTGAAATAAATAAATGACAGGTCATAAGACCTAGACTTCCATATCAAAATATATTTTTTTTCCTTACAGTTGCAACAAATTTAGATCTAGGGAGGAAATCCAGCCTGTCTTTAAACATTTGAACAAACTCAAAACATTGATGGTTATTAATAATACTGAAATAAAAACTTAGTAAGAATAAAAGCAACTTTTATTATATGTAATTGTGAGTTAAGCGTACACTAAAATGAAGTAGAAAGTGAAGCTACATTAATTTGTCTTTTTATCTACTCGCTAAACGTACCTACAGACTACAGACTACAGAGGGAAGGAAGAGAAGTTTCCAGGGGTAGAATGATAAATCCACCGCTGCTTGAGGAGATAAATTAGACATTAACATATTACACAATTCGTGATTTTAGTACAAACGACGACTCAGAGCCCATTACTCGGGTGCTTCTATACACCATACACTGAACGGGAAGCTACAAAACTCATAAGCCTTTAAAACGGTATTTTTATTAATGAGCATTATTTTTATAATGCTAAGAACTACATATAAATACCACATTTTATCAAGTGGATATATTTTACTTTGATTGCATAATTGGATGACTGTGAGGGCTTTAAGTTAACCCGGAAATAAAAGGCCCACCGTCAGCCGACCTATTATCGTATTAAGGACAATACAGAAACAAAATCACACTTTTCCTGTGTGTAAACAATTGATTACCAAAACACCTAAATTAATGATGACAAATTATTGTTGATATGTGCGGATATCAGCCATATTGATATTATCGCTGACAGCAAAGGAAACGAAATTAAGGAAGTAAAGTGTACTATATATACAGTAACACCTTTACTTACACAGTCAATGTGCTACAACATGTAGGTAAATTACTCAGTTCATATAATGCAGTCACCATGTAGTCCAGTTAAGTGACTCAACGTAAAACGTCTACGCAGTTACCCTTTCTGTTACTCTGTTAGTACGACATGCAATAAAGCTAGGGTTTCCTAGGACAGCGGTGCCCGTATTTTAACGGCCGTAGTGAACGGTGATGCAGTGGACAGCCATCGTAAAGGTGATTAGAGAGTGGTTTCCTAGGAAACTGATGTTGATAACACCGTTTTCCTAGAAAACCACACTCTAGTCACCTTTACGACGGCTGTCCACTGCACCACCGTTCACTACGGCCGTTAAAATACGGGCACCGCTGTCCTAGGAAACCCTAGCTTAAGCACGCATTTAACATCAACATCGCTTTCTTCTGTCACTTCCAATTGGGTAGGAGTTCCCATGCATCATCAAGCATCAAATCTTACATATCGAAAAAATCTGCAATTAGGTCAGCATTTGTTTCGAGCAGAGGAAAACTCCTCGAACTTCGGCGCAGTCTAAACACGAGGTTTGGATATCGTACTTTTGCCATAGCCGGCCCTACTGCCTGAAACTAATTGCCTTCACATTTGAGATCTCAACTGAAATCACAATTTTTCGGTTGATTGAACCCTCAACAAAAAAAAATCATATAGTTTAATATGAAGTGTTAGCTTAGTTAGAATGTAAGTTTAGGTACAGAATTGTAAAGCACCCTTGAGGTGATTTTTCACTAAAATTGCGCTGTACAAATTAGCAAATCATTAAATTATTATAAACGAATTATGAAATACGAAACAAAATTGATGAAGATCGGCACTTGTTTAAACACCATATCAAAAAGACGTGCCAATTGGATAACCCACATTTCAAGCCACAAAAATCTCTTTTATACTCAAAAGAAGGAACGATAAATGTACGAACCATAAAAAATGGAAGTACCTGAATCTCATTAAAAAATATATGAACTATATATCATAATATGGCCAGTAGAAAGAGCCGATGAGATCCGGAACGAATATAGGAAATGCGAGTGTTTGCTAAAAATCAAACCGAAAGGTTGAATTAATGGAAGAAGAAAACAAAGGCCAATATTTAAATGCATGCCTATAAACTTCAAGCGATTTGACGGTATCAAGTACAGTTCACACAGACAAACAAACCATGACTCCATTTGTCAAGAGTTAGTTAAATACCCCCCCTTTTTTATTTCTTGATAAAGTGTTCCAAAATGCTGTGTCTTTCTCAATCGCCTACTTCGTACTTCTGTACGAGGGATACATGTTATACATTGGGAACACATTCTTCCATGATAGTAAAAAATATATCAAGATGGATAAAGGGTTCATTCTTATTTTTAATAATCAAAGTCTTGCCAATTTTATCAGCTTCTTCTTCCACACTTTTATTGTGTATTTCATTTGCCAGTTGTTGCTCAATTAAGTACAAATACAAATACAACTGAGAGAAATTGAATCAAATCATTAATATCTTCGTTGTTGACGTCAAAATTTAGTTCACTCATTAGGCTAACTATTTCATCTGCGATAGTTTTCAGAGTTTCTTCATAATTTATGAAATCCCTCATAATTGTTTTACATTGTTGATTCTTTTATTCCAGCCTTCAAGTCTCTAATATTGGTTATTGCGTTTTGCAATATACAACTGTTCTTCCAAAATATGCTTAATGTAGGCGCACCTTCCCTGTCAGACTCCTTGATGGGCTGATTAATTGGTTTCCTCATATACTATCGTTTAAACATAAGTGCCACTATTTAACTGCGGGAGCAACTGCACGAAAGCATTTTTTACATTTTCGGTAAAATCTGTAAAAAAATATTTTTAAAAAACGTGCAAAATAGCGAATTGTGCAAAAGTAGAATGTGCGAAAGCCGAGAACCGCCCATATATAGATACTTAATTTTTGTACTATTTTTAATTTTGGTGATCGTTTTAACCCATTTCCGTTAATTTACTTTGAAAATAACATGTAAAAAAAACTTTTTTAATTAGTTATTTGTCCCGAAGTTGACTCGAAACTGTCAGTGTACTCGAAAATTATTAGTAAAAACGTAATGAATTTTACTTTCGGCAATGAAGACATAAGTCCTGTGACACCGTGTGTATCAAGTTTATATGAGTTCAGTTTTGTTGAGCGCATAAATAAAGTTTTGAATAAGCGTCGGTGGATAGAGCGCCTTATGTGTCTGGAAAATCTACTGTAATTATTAAGAACTTGTAAGACAGGGATAAATTCAAAGGTATAAAGGGATCTCTAGTGAGATTAGCTATATATCATTTCAAAATTGGGCTTTTAGATGAGAAAAATACGAGGGTAGATAGTAGTTACGAAACACATTGTAAAATATATTTTGATGAAATGGTAGACATGTTTTTTCATCGGTTTATATCATACTTCAATTTTCTATGTGCAGGCGAATGAAAAATATAGTTCTGTGCGTAAAATAGAACCAGAGTCTTAGACGTGAATTTTTGACTCGATGGCTTTTCTCAGGTAAAAATCTGAATACAGAAACTGAATGGGGATAAGTCCGCCACGTTGTTAACTGATTGACGCCGCCACGTTGTTAACTGATTGACGTCGCCACCTTTCCATCGGCCTTTCCATAATAGTTCATTTGGAGCAACTTTTACACGACATTTTACGATTTAAAAGACCAACCTCTATCACAACATGGACTATCGCTTTGTTCTAGTAACGAAAGGACCATTGTAATACCCATTAACAGCTTTTTTTGCCTCCTCTTTCACAGTAGTAAACATTTAAATCAAGATTAAAATGTCAATATCCAAATAGTTTTCCTTTCTCCTTTTAATTCCCCCCTTACCTCTCTTCTACAGTTAATTTTAGTTTCCAATTTTGTATAAAATTATAAGATTATGTGAATACCTAGAATATATCCATATACTTTTTATTTTCTCAAACTACCCACCTTTATACTTATATAAAATGCATATGCATATAAAGTGTAAAATAAATAAATAGACAGCTGTCAAAAATTAAAACCTATCAAGTCCTAAAGAAAAGCTTAGTTTATTAATCCATTACACCCCCTAAATCACTCAATGCAAATGAAAAACCGAGCATCATCAAAAGATATCTCGATCGAGTAAATTTTGTATTATAAGAAAATCAATAAAATGTTGAGATGTGAAAATACATTTTTAGAATTTTTATTGACTTTCCGTTGGCAGCCACCCCCACACTCTAGGGGCGTATTTAAAAGAGGCAACATTTTATCAGAATAAATAATTCCCAGACTTATAAATATGTAAATTGATTCGTATTTTTCTCTTCTGATTAAATTCATGAAAAGCTTTCATAGACGTCGTAAATAAAGTAGTTTCTTCTGTAGTAAGACAGAGAAAAACGAAATGAATAATTACAATTATTGTTGTTATGAATTCATTTTCAGAGTGAATAAAATACGAATAACCTTAATCTTGAATCCAAAGCAGGTCACTGGAATTTATCTGAGCAATTTATTACGCAATAACACGATCCTAATCTTCCAAAACCAACGAACGTTGATTACATTTTTAATCCAAAGAAGCTGTTTTCGCTGTAAGATATAAATGGCTTTATATTAATGATTATACGACACGCTTCAAAAATCTTCTTTGATCTTTTTGTGGCAAACATTTAAATTGATACGTTTATTTATTTTATTTTGGGGCCCTGTTTCGATTCATAAAGGTTCTGGATACTCGGGGCTGTAGCCAGGGGTACGCGGAAGATTTTTAACCTGCCCTAGTCACTAGCCGGAACGTGCTCTTTAGCGATAAGTTATTATCAAATATTATTATTATTTTACACATTTACACTAACTGGAGATGAAAACAGTTTTTAAAAATTTATCTACCTGGGAAGTTCGGTTTGAAATTTAGATTGAAAAGGTAGTTTTGCACTGCAATATTTTATGTTCCTGGACTGGCACCTGAAGCGTAAGGCTGATCACCTTACCTGAATGTAGCAGATGATAAATATACGCTGCATTTATATGATATGATGATGATATTTAAAAAAAGGGTAGATTGTATAACTGTTAATTTTTATGCAAGGAGAGTTTACACTTTGGTATTAGGCTTTTACTAGTTGAGGAAATAACACTTTGCATTAAAAGTGACAAAAATTGAGTTTTAATAAGAAATATCTATTGTATTATTTTTTTATTTAAGTTTAATTTTGGTATAATACAGTTTTTTTATATGAGAGTTGCATTATTTTTTACCTTGCTTAAAATATACGAGGTTTATATTTCGAAAGAGGATTTTTCTGCAATTACATTTCTATAAATTTATCTAAAATGTTTATCTAAACTGAAGGATATTCTAGAGTGGGTCAATCAGAAACTTCTCAGCATTTGCTCATGAAGAGAGAAAACCACTTAAAACTCTTCAGGAGAAGCCGGCCTGTTGGCAGCAGTCAACAGGCCTTCCGTTCCACTAGAAGAGTGTTCGGCAGTTTGGTATAATACAGTGATATTATTACTAAAAAAACAGAAACCTAACACAGCACCAATTACGTACACAAAACAATATATAATAAAATTTCTGAACATGACAACAAAATGTGACAAGAATATGTTTAACACGTGACTCCATTTGTGTTGGTATCTCCATAGTTTTGAATAAGGAGTATGGTTTATGAAGTGATTCGTGTAAAATGTGGTGTCTGTTTTAATTTTAATTTTTCTATAAGAGACTAAATATTATTAACAGAGGCTAAATATTTTTATTGTAAATGAGACTCAGATTCCGTTTGTAGCAAAGAACTAAGTCGTTAAATAAGTCAAAATCGTACAATTTCTTAAATTTAAAAAAAGATCAATTGTTATTCCTAATAGAGAATTCTGAGCTGCTCTGGTGTTGCATTTATCGTTGATCAGTAACGTAGTATGTCTAGTTCAACAAAGGGGAATATTGAAATTGATTTCAGCCAGCAAATTGACGCAATCGATCCGATTATTAAGTCAATTATAGATAAACAATTGATTATGTGTTCTGTATTTTACAGGGTATTTGATTATGAGGAAATAAAAGTTTTACACATTTTAGCAGAGCGTAAATAAATCCGTATGTCCTTATATGTGTGAGATAAGTGTGTATTGTCGAAGGCTTATTAGAATACCAAATGCCGGAGCAAAATAACAGTACTTCGGGTAACATGCCGAAAGTTAATAAAATACATATTTCCGTCAAAGACGAAACACTCCCGTGATGTAGGAATTACCATAAAGTGAGAAAATAGGGTGGAAGGGAAGGATAGAAGGAAAAGAAAAGTAGGAGAGACGCGACGCATCAAGTAAATGTATCGTGAAATACGCTCAACACTGCCGAATGGAATACGAAATAAAAATGAAAAAAATATTTCGGCTAATGTGAAAAATATTGATTGTGCTGTCGCTTTACATCGTCGCCATTCTGCGAAAACACATTAAGTCAAAATTTTACTTTGCCTTTAATTAATTATTGTTCTGCGTTCTTACGATTTACTCCAGTACTTTATTTGTCGTGAAAACAGTGTCAAAAAATAGAAAACAAGAGCGGGATCACCTCGGACATACCGATCTGAAGTTTGTTACATTACTGGAAAATCCAAACACATATGACTGCTCACTGAAATATTATCATACGAGTCTATAGTATACGAGATTTAGGTATTATACTTGACACTAAACTTTTTTTGCAATTTATATTGAACATGTTATCAATTAACCATTAAAACTCTTTGGATTTATTAACAGAAGCACAACTGACTTCAAAAATATCAAAACCATTAAAATTCTCTTCTGTTCCCTAGATCGCCCGCACCTAGAGTATTCCTCTGTTATCTGGTCGCCATATTATGATGTTCGCATCAAGAATATGGAATCAGTTCAACATCGATTTTTAAGGAAGATAGGCTGGAGGTCGGGCTTATCCAGAGACCAATATACGTATAATGAGTTAGAAACTATTTAAATTTATTTCAACAGAGAGGGAAAACATTTTTGAGAAGGGAATATGGAAGTCTAGGCATTTACAGGGCTTATAACCTGTCATTGGCTGGTTTAAGTGGCCACTTTACACACTGTGTAACATTCACCACCAATGACCATGAAATAAACCAGCCAATGACAGGTCATAAGCCCTGTAAATGCCTAGACTTCCATATTCCCTTCTCAAAAAGGGTTTTTCCTCTCTGTTGAAATAAATTTAAATATGAAAAACGCCCTAGGGAGAAAATCCAGCCAGTCGGCAAGCATTTGGACATACTCAAACATTGTTGAATTAACTACCTGGTAAAAAAAGAAGTATAAAAATTGGAAAATTTGTTTCAGGCGTTGCCTAGTAGGTGATTTGGTTCAGCCGGATGAATCTCACCCACGGGATAAAAGTTTCAGCTCTTTTACTTCACAAAAGTCAACAGATAGAAGAGTTGAGGAAATGTGGATGTTCAAACATGGGCAGAATGGTGAATGTTACACAGTGTGTCAAGTGGCCACTTAAACCAGCCAATGACAGGTCATAAGCCCTGTAAATGCACAGACTTCCATATTCCCTTCTCAAAAATGTTTTCCCTCTTTGTTGAAATAAATTTTAATATACAAGCAAGCATTTGGACATACTCATACATTGTTAAGTTAAAAACTAGCTTAAAGATATCTTCTCTTCAAGACCGTCGAAATAAATCCGACTTTCTAGACCTATTTAAAATTCTCAACTCACTCTTTGATGCGCCTGAACTACTGAGCTCAATAAAATAAAATATCTCAACAAGAAACCTCGGACAAAACTTACTCTATTATACCGATAACCGTAGAACTAACTATGGTTTTCATTCCGCTATGCCCAGAATTTTTAGGTCTGCCAAGAAACATACCAGTCTTGATTTTTTTGATAACAAGTTGTCTTCTTTCAAACGATCACTGAATCAAATTCAATTATAAACACCTCTCTCCCGCTTCCACTCCCACAAAGTCTACTATATTCAATTGTGGCTTTCTACATTCCTTTATAGTAATTTTCTATGTATAAATATGTCCTTAAATATGCCCATAGGGTGTGGCTATATAAATAAATAAATAAATAACGACAGTTAGTACCACATTTCTCACATCCAATACAGTACTTTAAAATCCCATCCATACTTATAATATAAATACGAAAATGTGTTTGTTTGTGTTTCCGTCACGTCACAACAGAGCGACTGATATTTTTTTGCATAGAGATAGCCGAAGTGGTGAAAAGTAAAATAGAATACTTATTTTTCATCCCCAATTAAAAAAAATACAACGTAATAAGTATGTAATACCTGTATATCAACAATGAGCAACATTATTTGAAAATGAGTAGGCGGTAAGTATAAAAAATAAACAGTATGAAATAATTTTTTTTAATTTCTATAATTGACTTGATTTATCTATGGTTAGTTTGGTTTGCTTTTTGTTTAGGTTTTGGAGTAGGATTTTGGATTCGTGAACAGAATAACGATGCTACGTCACACTGGGCTAACGAATCAACGTATTTCTTTCACAGCGATAATTGGAAGACCAAGCTACTTTCAATCCCGATAAAATATATCATTCCATCGAAAAAAAATCTAATCGATAAAAAAAACTCTAATTAGTAAAAGACACAACTAATTAAGTACCTGAATATTTTTTCTCCAATACCGCGTGTAAAAACTAGTAAAGAATAAAGTATAAACTGTTCGAAAGAGAAAAAAACAAATATGTTTGCCAAAGGTAAACTACGGTAACTCCAAATATGATGAATTTGAGTTATTACTGTGTCGAGATACATACATGTAATCATATGTGTATGTGTGTATATGAGTACTTACATATATGCATGTGGGTGGATGCGTAAATACGAAAAGACGTGTCTTTATAGGTATATGAACAGGGTATAGAAGAAAGCTTGGTAAGAGGTTTGATTTTATGATATTTAAAAATAATATATTTTTAATATTTAAAGCATTAAACTTTGTGGTCAAACATTTTACTAAATGTTACTAAATATTTGTAAATAACCACGAACCGACTTTTCTATGTCTACCGGTTTTGAGACGTTCCCGTCTCTTCATCAGGACACTAATTAAACCAACATGCAAACCACTACTACTACTACTACTACCATCACGCCATTTCCCCGTAGGGGTAGGCAGAGAGAATGGACCGCCACACATGTCTATCCTGGCATACAATTCTAGCCTCTTCCACATTCATACATCTTGTCATACATGCCTTCGGTTCTGTCTGCTTTTGACATGACCAGACTTAAGACTTTGGTTTATCTGATCATGCCACGTCTTCCTTGGTCATCATCGTCTAACGTTGCCGTTCATTTTTGCCATATTTACTTGTTTTACCATTCTCTCGTCGTCCATTCGTTCTACGTGACCAAACCATCTCAGGGACCCTTTCTTAATCTTATCAATTATACTTGTCTCAGATTTACACTCGCCTGATTTCATCATTCGTAACCATGTCATACATTGATTTCCCACACATTCGTCTAAGAGCTCGCATTTCAACCGCGTTCACTCGGCTTTCATCCTTCCTCTGCCAGTTCCATGTTTCATTTCCATACATAAGTGTTGGGGCTAAAACTCCGTTGTGCACTGCCAGTTTAGCTTCGATTGACATATTTTTATTAGAAATTACTGTGCTTAGTGCTCCGTTCATTTTGTTGCCCGCATTCACTCTTCTTTCAACATCTTTTTCTACTCTTCCATCTCTTGAAAACATGCTTCTCAGATCAACATGCAAACCAACATGCAAAACCCACTATACACCTTCACCATAGTTGTTGCACAAAAATATAAAACCAACACGACATGCATTTTAATAAGCAATGTACTGATTAGGACAAACATGCACTGATTAAATTTGTATGCAAAATAAACAATAACATTACTATCTAATAGTTTATTTACTATACAGTTACACAATATTTATTTATACCATTTTTAATTTGAGAATGTTTTTGAGTAAATATATTCCGATTTTTCTCGTCCTCAACCCAGTACATTTTATTTACATATTGAATTGAACCCGGGTCATGGTTTTGCAATATTTGGATAGCATATTGAATATTTTAGGGCCCAGAAACCTAAAATTTCTTAAATTATTGTGAAAAATGTTAAAATATTGATCATATAAATAAATAAGAATCAGCTGGGTATTTCTATAAAATTTCAATCGATTTTGCCAACTGTTTATTATACGACGTTTGTGATTCATATTTTTCTTATTTACAAAGCAAAAAGTAAAAACAATAAGGACATGATAAATATCAACAAACCAGACCGGAAAACAACAAAACATTTCTATGAATTGAATTTAAGGCGACGAAATTACGGGAAGCAAAATAACACGAAGAAATAAAAGATATCAACATATTCAATCGCCTTGATATGGTGTAGGGCTGCGAATAAATTATTGCGAATAATCGGTTATTCCAATATTGAAAATTTCATCAGTTGTCCGAAAGCGAATATTTTAAAACTTTTGACGTTATATTATTTTTAACACCGGGGTTTTTTTAGCACAAAGCAATTATTTCCAATAACACGAAAAATTCCTCAGTCATCATTTCTCGATGAAAACTTTCGATTTATTTGATTATTTTTTGGGTGTAGAATTTTTAAAATGAAAATTGTTTTAACGTACCTTTAAAACAAAACTGTTTCAAAAAGCCTGAAAACATATTAAAAAATTACAACAGGGATAGAGAAGGGTATCAGGAAGCTGAAAGTCTAAGCATTTACAGGGATTATGACCTGTCATTGACAGGACTAAGTGGCCACTTTACACACTGTGTAACATACACCATTTTGCCTATGTTTGAACATCCGTATTCTTCAATTCTTCCATCTGTAGATTTTAGTGAAGCTATAGAGCGGAAACCTTTATTGTTTTGAATAGATTCATCTGAATGAACAATTTACAATTTATTATTTACTAAGCAACGCCTGAAAACGATTTTCCAATTTCTAAACTTATTTTTGGAACAGGTGGTTTTATTACAATATTTCGAGATTGACCAAATGTTCGTAGACCCAATACTAGATTTCATTAAGATTAACAAATAACAACAGGGACAGAGAGCATATTTGACAAGGAAATATGGAAGTCTAGGCATTTACAGAGCTTATGACCTGTCATTGACTAGTTTAAGTGGCCACTTAACACACTATGTAACATTCACCATTTTGCTTATGTTTGTACATCCGTATTTCTTTAATTCTTCCTTCTGTTGATTTTAGTGAAGTTAAATAGGTGAAACCTTTATTCTTGTTATAATATTCATCTTTATTATTAGAATTATTTCACATACAGGGCAACGCCTGAAAATAATTTCCCAATTTTTACACTTCTTCTTGGACCGGGTGATTTTATTACAATATTTCGAGACTGTCCAAATGTTCAGAGACAAGGATTTCATCCCCTAGGAAGTCATATAATTTAAACAAATTACAACACGGATGAAGAGCATTTTAGAGAAGGGAATATAGAAGTCGAGGCATTAACATGGCTTATAATATGTCATTAGCTGGTTTAAGTGGCCAACATTTGGACAAACTCAAAACATTCGAATGAAAACATACTGATAACGAAAATAAATTTCAAAATCTTAATTTGATGTATTCTTTATTAAGTTAGTTCATAAAATCTTAAGAACTAATATAAGTTTTAAATTGTCTTACTTTTTATACCAAAATTTATCAAGAAGGTATTTTTTCAAACTGATTTAAAATATTTCTATGCTTTCATTTTCATTTATTTCTTTAAATAACACATTGTACAGTTTTAATCCCTCGTACAATGAGTTTTGAGACACCATTTTTCTCCTTATTGTAATCTCATTATTTTTTATTTGTAATTTCGGATGTATGTTATTGTTGATTGAATTATATTATGTTTCATACGATTAAACCCCTTAGTTTATTAAATCAATAAAAATTGCAACAATTAATATAGTAGTTTTGGGACCTACGATAAGTATACCTGGTCGTGGTCTTAGGTTCGATTCCTGGCAGGGTGGAAATAAAACAATATTTTTTAACTACTACAAATACCATCACGTCATTTTTCCGTAGGGGTAGACTGCCACACACGTCTATCCCGGAATACATTTCTAGCTTCTTCCACATTCATATATCTTGTCATACATGCCCTTCAGTTCTGCCTGCTTTTGACATGACCAGACTTAAGATTTTGGTTTATCTGATCATGCCACGTCTCCTTTGGTCGTCTTCGTATCACATTACCGTTATTTTTCACCATACATACTTGTTTTGCCATTTTTTCGTCATTCATTTGTTACACACGATCAAACCATCTCAGAGACCCTTTCTCAATCTGACTCAGATTTACACTCTCGCCTGATTTCATCATTCGTAACCCTGTCACGTATTGATTTCCCCCACATTTATCTAAGAGATCGCGTTTTGGCCGCGTTCACTCGGCTTTAATCCTTCCTCTGGCAGTTCCATGTTCTAAATTTTATTCTTAAATTTAACTCTAAAGGTGTAGGTAATCTTTCAAAATAATGATGATGATAATAGAAATATTGATTGATTTGGTAAAATTGTCACGAAATTTTTGTTTTTATATTTGTAAAAATAAAATAAAGCGTTCTGTAGACTCAAACCAGTGTTTGATGTCTTATATTATAAGTTTAAATAATCTAAAAAAATCATGTTGTTAAATTCATTTAAAATACCATAATAGTAATAATAGTAGATCATACAAGTGAATCAAAGAGTTCTTCCTATTGTTCGCGTAATTGCAATTTGATAATGAATAAGATTGACAATATCTGTCATAAGTCCTACATATAATTTGCTGAGCTTACAGTGAAAGGGGCAATGAAAGTAGTAGAGTAAAATTAAATTACAATCTAGGTTTATGAACTGGAAATAAATAAAAACAGCAAAATATTCATTTTTTTAAAAGGTTATTTTTAGTACCCATATAGTATTTAACCGATAAGACGACTCTTAAACCGGTTTTCAGGTATCCGAAGGAAGTGTTTTGCAGCGTAAGACTAATCAACTCACCTAGCAGCATTTGATATTTCAATGTTTTCACGAATGCACTATCGGATACAGATTGGAAGGATTGAAAAATATTCGTCCCGACCCTGTCTGCACATTAATTTCAGTTCACTGATTTTATACAAAAAAAATGCGTAGTGAATAATTGTTTAACATGCAGAATCACAAAGCGCTTGGAATAATTATTTATAATTTAATTCATTCGATTATTGACATTGACTGGTTACGCGCATCGCTAGGCCGCGGTTAACACGCGAGAAAATAGCGAAAAATCAGCGGATCCCCAGGAGCAGAAGAATCAAATCTTCATTTGTGGCCAATATAATACAGGCCACGGAATAAATTGTCTGCCTAAAATCCCTAGTGGCTTTGATATCACGGCTGGGATTTGGGGAATATGAAAGTAATGAAAGATTGAAGTGATGAAAATTATTTCTAATTCCAGCGAGCTAAGCGCATCGATTAGCACGGGAAATGCTATTGCATTTACTATATAATATTATATAGAGGCACGATAGCCAAAACATCGCAATCGAGAAAAACAATAATTTTCACGAGTACACTTCTTTCTCCCAATCAACAAGGAATACACTTCGGGAATCAAATTGTATTTTAACCATTTATTTAATTAAAATAAATTAAATGAATGTTTGAAACAAAACTTTGTTCTCAAAGTAAATTCCTTAATGATTAAGAAGACAGAATACTTTCCCGTAAAACATTGCTCCTGACGGTTACAATGTTTTGGCAATCATGGCTCGATATCATATCATAAGTTTGTATTTAAACGACAGAATTTTAATTGGTGCTATTAATCAAATATTTTATAGCGGTTAATCAAAACGTAGTAAAAACTAACTTAAATATATGAAAATGTCACCCGCTAACAATTCTCGGCTCGGGAACAAAAAAAAAATTTAATGGTTGTTTTAAGACATTATTCGAAAAACAAATACCCCTAGCCGCACCCAATGGTACACCGAAGACGTTTTTGGTACAGAAAATTTGTTTTCTTTTTTTATTTAAATAATATAATTATACATTGTTACAGTTTTCAAAATTTCAATTGTTAAATTTTTACTAAAACTAAAATCCCACCAAGCCACTTTATGTAGCCACTTTCTGTATGCAACGTATATTGATCAAACGTTTTATTCAGGTATGTAGGTATTAGACTTACGCTTCAGATGTCAGTCTCGAATCAATCATGTATTGTAGTGTAAAGCGACCTTTTCAATGTATATATTATGACGATCTTCCCAGGTTTGGTATTCCGAACGTATTTACCGGACACTATAATGCGTATTAAGTACGTAAAAACGCACTATACCGCGTTATAATTGAGTTCAGAATACCAGCCCAGGAATTTAAACTGGGGCTTCGAGTATGGTAATCGAATGCTCCCGCCGTTCGATTGCATTTTTAAGGATTTTCACCGTAGACTAGCCATTGGGTCAAAAAGGCTCGTTCTTCTTTCTGGTTATATTTAATTATTTCGTATTTCTATCAGGTTTTTTTTAAAAATAAATATCGGCGTTCTTAAAATTTACCCAAATATTTCAATTTTGGTGACCGTTTTCAACGAGTTATAAATACCTCACTGTTAGAAAATGGATATTAAGTTGGGGTAGAGTGGGGTTCGAACCTCGGACCTCTGATCCTTGAGTCCACAAAACTAGCCACGGAATCACAACCTGATTTTTGTGGATCTAAAAAAACTAATTTACGGATTCTACAGAGATCTTTTTTTCTTCTTCAAATAACGTTTCTTCGTATAACGAAGTATTTCTTTGTATAACTTTCCGTATTTTAATATTTATTATTAAACGAAAATGATTATAAAATAAATAAAAACAACTTTGATTTTCACCATTTATTTTTAATTTTTCAATCAACCGGTTTCAAAGCTATACAACCTTCTTTATCAAGGTATATTTAACTAATGAATTCTATTCTATTATATTTGATCAATTTTCACAAAATATTATATGCTGATCATTAACTAAATTAAATCAAGTATTTTTGTCTTGTAAAGATAGGAAGCGTAATGTGAGATGGATACGATCTTTAAAACTGGACTAGATTAAAAGTTCTTCATGTTGAAAATAAAATATTAAAATTAGATAACTTGGAGATCTTAGAAATAAAAAAAGCGATTCACAATAGAAAAATAAAACTAAATAACCATTTTTTTTTAGTCCACTCCTCTCTAGTTTTAAAGATCGTATTCATCTCACATAACGCTTCCTATCCTTACAAGACAAAAAGGCTTGATTTATTTTATCCATATGCAATATTTAGTAAACATTGATAAAATAAAATTGGATTGAATTTATTAGTTAAGTACACCTCGCCGAATAATTTTGTAAAGCTACAAAACCGGTCGGTAGAAAAAAAATAAGTGGTGTAAAAAAAAGTTTTACAAAAAATAAATAACCACAAAGTAAGCGCTTTAAATATAAATTTTACAAAAATGATGAATTGTAAAAAACTGTTTATTGGTAATGCCAATAAAGGTTTTTTACGAAAGTAATTTTTTTATTCAAATTGATTTATTTTAGACTTCATTATATTTCGCTGTATATTAGCAAGTTATTTTGAATGTTGCAAATGCTATTCAAAATTTATAATGATTAAATAATTTCATGCTAATGCTAATTATTCCGTCAAGAGGAACTGATGGAGGGTGAATTGAAAGTGGAGGAGATACAGATTGGCGAGAGGGGGAGGGGAGAGGTGTCGCGCGAGACTTCGAGGATTCAAATAAATCTTTATTATACGCCAGCCAGGCAAAATCACGAAGAATATTAATGTTTAATAACGCTAATAAAAAAGTTTCTCGAAGCTATTTGAGTGGGAATTAGTTTGCGTTGAGGATATTAAAGAAATTATATGCAAAATATGCGGGATGAATTCATACTCGGCCATTATTACGGAATAAAAATGTGGTAAAAAAACCGTTACATATAGAAGCACACAAATACTACATTTCATTTATTTATTCATTCAAAATAACACTAGTTTAAATATCAATGAACTTATTAAGGCTTTTAAGGCTGTGCTCGTGTCAAGCCATAATAAATTACAATTAAAATACATAGTAAAATGAATTAGATTAAATTATAATGACATGGCCTGCAGTAGAATAAAAATCTAGAAAAAAAGGTATAAGTAACAAATAATAAAATTCCAAAGAATACAATTAAAAAAGATAATCAGAAATAATTTTTTAAATATAAATTATACAAATTAAGATTCACTCATAATCAAATATACAAAATAATGGTATCATTAAAATCAACAAAATAATTATTTAAGGTATTCTCCATCCCTGTTGTAATTTGTTAATATTAATTACTCCCGAGGGGGTGAAATCCAGTCTTTTGTCTACAAACATTTGGGCAAACTCAAATATTGTAATGAAACCAACTGGTCCAAGAAGAAGTTTAAAAATATTAAATAAATTAGTATATGAAATAATTCAGTCAGCTACATCTTTTAACAACAATAAAGGTTTCAAATCTTTAACTTCACTAAAATCAACAAATGGAAGAATTGAAGAAATATGGATGTTCAAACATAGTCAAAATGGTGAATGTTACACAGTGTGTAATGTGGCCACTTAAACCAGTCAATGACAGGTCATAAGCCCTGCAAATGCCTAGACTTCCATATTCCCTTATTTAAAGTATTCTCCATCCCTGTTGTAATTTGTTAACAAAATAATAGTAAAATATAGTAGTATTAAAAAAAACAAAATAAGAGTATCATTGAAATTAACAGAAAAATAATATATATAAAAAAAACATAATTGAGATGTGTTTTCTAGAAACTCACTCAATACTATAGTAAGAAATATAAAAAATAGGAGCAATAAATCATTTGCCAAATAATAGTACGAACTAAATTAAATAATACAAAAATACGTAATGAAAAAATATAAAGATATATAAAAAGCAAATATTCATCATCATTTATTTTTACAGCTACTACATTAAAATGAGTGGAAATGTATTAACAATACTAGAGCCCTAAATTTGTAGCAACAGAGAAAGAAAACCTTTTTGAGAAGGGAATATGAAAGTCTAGGCATTTACAGAGTTCATGACATGTCACTGGCTGATTTAAGTGGCTACTTTACACACTGTTTAACATTCACCATTCTGCATATGTTCAAATATTGATTTTTTCTTTATATATAAATTATACATTTGTGGATTTGTTTCCGAATTCCAACTCATAAAATAAAGGTGTTATTAAAATTATTTAAGCTTTCATATTGATCCAAAAAACGTATTATTTATAAAGTATTATTGTAGCATTAATTTTCTTTTTTATTATTAACAAGCTAAATACTAGTCACTTTATGTTTATGTTAAATTATTCTTAATGTTACTTTGTTATATTTATATTTAGAGCATAAGATTTTCTCATTTTAATTGTTTTCTTTTATTTGTCATCTTGGATATTTTATGTTTCTTTTTTACTTTTTTGTAGTTTTGAACCATTAATATAAAAATAAATAAATATTCACATTTTCTCAACATTCAGCCGGATGAATCTCACCCACGCCCACGTGATAAACTTTTCAGCTCTTTTACTTCACAAAAAATGGAAGAGTTGAAGAAATAAAAATTGACGAATTATCTACACTATACTATGAAGAGAGTAGTGGGTAAATAAGAAAGGAAAGAGGGAGAAAAAACTCAAATATTCTGAACGTAACATTTCATACATAATTTGAATGTACATAAGGAAGGGACATCTCTGACATTACTACTGCTATGAAAAACGAGGTGAAATTGGAGCGGTGAATGGGTATTGAAAGGGTTCTCTCGTTACTAGAATGAAGAGATAGCTCATGCTGTGATACACAAGGAAGAAAGTAGGTAGGAAAGTACACAAGGATTAAAATAGATACACAAGAATGAAAGTAGGCTGATTGCTGTCTTAATGCGATTTCTGGATATTGTCAAGGTAGCCCTCAAAACTATCCTTAAAGTTTCAACAATTATGAATACCATGTATTTCATAATAATAATCAATTTCGCTGAATGAAACAAATTATTTTACGCGGATAATGGAAACACCATTGTCTGTTTTATGACTGTGACTAAACAATTTTGTGAATACAAATTTATTGAAAATCACGTTGATCAGGAATATAAAAAGAGTTTCCCACACTCTCAATACTAGATTTAAAACTAAAAATTCGCTGGTCGTTCCTGGAATTAAAATTACTTCGGAGAGCGAACATTAAATGAAGTTATTCCAAAGTTGTTCAATGATCTCCGGCAAACTATTACTAACATGGAAGATCTTCCTTAATGCCTGGAGGATCTTCGTGGACACCATATGCTCCAACTAGGGAGCGGACATGGAATGATGATGATGATGACGAAACTACTAGTAAAAAAACATATGTAGTTTAGTGGGCTAATTGCTAAAGTCAATATCTTCCAGCCAACCAAAAAACAGACTGGTCAAAAAAAATTGGCCGAAAATTAGTACTTCATTTTTTTTTTACTTTTGTTATATTACTCTTTTTCATCTATTGATATATTTAACACGCCCCTTAATTTATTTAAAATTAAATTAAGACTTATTCTTTCTGGCTGCGATACGATTCCACTTGTTATTTAATGATGCTCACACCTACACTCGCCTGAACACTTAATCCCACACAAATACACACAAACACACCTCTACAATTACTCTCATACAAATACACATAAACAGACCCTTTTGCTGTGCCACAATTTAATACGTATAATTTTCGTTTGGAAACTTCGCTGGTCTGTCTTCAAACCGAATCATTTTTATGTTATTATATTATTACTGACTGTTTGTTTCTGTAAAATAAATAAATAAATAATAATGAGGAATGTGGGATCAGGTTATCAGGTTAGAGACATCAAAAAAATTCCAATAGAGATAGCTGAAGAATTATGTGGTATGTCGAGAAATCAAAGGTGTTCTCTCCTGAGAAAAGCGAAGTGACAGACTGTGATTAGAAAAGAAAATGAAATTCTCAAAGATATATTAAGTTAAATTGGAATAAATTAAAATTAAAGAAACATCTGGACTACACATCAACGCGCATAAACTGTTCCAAAGTTCATGTTACATATTTTGTATCAGTAAATTCACTGGATCGTATTAAAAAAACAATGACACTATGGTTATATCGTCTGCATAGCATGTAATATAAACGACCTTATCACCCTGCTCTTGGATTTACCACTTCTTTCATTCTTGAAAACTACATTTCTTTTTTCAATTCTTTCTTCCATTCCATTATTTTTTCCATTCTTAAAAGACCAACAAAACCAATAGTCAAATGACTATTATTTTTTATTTCAATATGCACATACAACTTTAAATTAATAGTTTTTACGCTACCTGTTATACCACGCACAAGTTGCTCATTAAACTTACAAGAAATATTCACAATGCTGCTGGTTTTGTTGGTCTTCACAAAAACTGTGATCATGGACAGTGTCGGTTTTGCTTTTAACCCCCTCATATGATTTAGCTGTAGCTCTAACTTCGTTTTGAGAATCTGCCTAGTCTCGCTGCCGTATACTTAGGGACTGGGTGAGTTATAAACACAGTTAAAAACTATAAAGGAGTTGTAACGTTCGGCGTTAAGTCGGCACTAGGGGAGGGTAGGGAGGCGGGTTGCTTAGCAAGCCTCCTACGCAGGAAGATATTTGATGAGCTTCGACGCTACTAATGTAGAGGGATGAATAATTTATAAGCGTAAACGCAAAACGCCAAATATGCCATTAGTGATGTAACATGAATTACAATTCCAGAGTGTTATTTTTACTAGACTCACTAAGTAGACTTTACAAGACATTTAACATAATTATTTAAGTAGGAACATTTTAAAGGCAAAAGTGTAAAGTAAAATACTTATCATGCGTCTTATCAGCTGATCGTCTTATCCTTTGGGCAAATAAAGATACAGTTTTTTTTTTATTGTTTTGATTTGAATATATTGAGGCCGGAAAGGAAAAAGCTACCAAGCAACGCAAACGTGTAGCACCTTTAAAGAAGAACCCTTTTTTTTTCTTGCCAAAATTTATTTTATTTATGCATTATTAAGTTAGTTCATAACATCTTAAGGCCTAATAAAAACTTTTAATAAGATTACAATTTTTTTTATAAAAATTTCTCAATATCATATTTTTTAAAATTAATTTGAAATATTTCGATATTTTCTATCTCCTGTATTCCTTAAGGGAAATCATTGTACAGCTTCATCCCTTGTACAACGAGTTTTGAGATTCGGTTTTTCTCCTCATTGGTAATCATATCTTTTTTTATCCCTTGTTTCTTCATATGTATGACATTGTTGGTTAAATTTTATTATTGTTTTTATTTTATTCATCCCTTTAATTATGTTATGCATAAAAACTGCTACATTGTATTCAATAAATAATACGAATGTACAAGATTTATTATAGAAATAAAAGGAGAGTGATACTTTGATCCACAAATTTGGGAAAATCAATGATCGGCTACACCACTTTCGCGACATTTTCGAGAAAGGTATTTTTAATATAAAATTCAATGTTTTCATACAAAACTGTAAGGTTACAGAATTCAAAATTTTATAAAAGTAATTTTAATTGAGTTATTTTTGTGTGAAGGACGTTTTAACAAAGGCGAGGTAACTATTAAATTGATATAATAATATTTTAACGAGTTTAAATATTTAGATCGAAATTTGTTGCAATATATTTTGAGAAGGACTAAGGAAGTCTAGGCATTTACAGCCGTAGGATGACTTAGGTGGCTACTTAACGATTTTAATATCTTTACATATGTGTATGTATATATGCATGTATATGTGTGCATGTACGTGTATGTATGTGTGTATGTGTATCAATGTTTATAAGGGTGCACACGTGTGTGTGTATGTATATGGAGATATATAAATAAACATATAAGTTAGTCTGTTAGCACGGGTCTTCTCCTACTGGGCATTTCTTTATAATATATATATATATATATATTTTAAAATAATAAGAATGAAGAGTTGAAAAAACGTTTTCGCTCTCTGTTGCAATAAATTTAGATCTAAATAAATCCCGAGGGAGGAAATCCAGCCTGTCTAATACTCTAAGCATAGTTTAAATATTGTTTATATATGCCAAAGCGATGAAACCAGTCAATGGTTTATTCCAAATTTGTGGATTAAAGTGTCACTCGTCTTTTATTTCTGTAATTAATTACAATGCACTTTAATCGTGAATTTTCACTTGAATGTTTTGTATTAGTATTATAAATAGTTAAATCATTAACTTTGTGGTCAAACATTTTAATTAATTTTATTAATTTTTTCATATAACCACTTACCGACGTTTCTATGTCTACCGGTTTCGAGACGTACCCGTCTCTTCGTCAGGACACCAATTAAACCAACATGCAAACCAACATGCAAAACCCACTATACACCTTCACCATAGTTGTTGCACAAAAATATAAAACCAACACGACATGCATTTTAATAAGCACATGCACTGATAAGGACAAACATGCACTGATTAAATTATGAAAATATTATTTCGTTTGAGAATTAATAAAAAGTTGAGGTGATGGAAGGAGGGGGTAAAGGTAGAGGTTTTGTATTAGACTTTCTTATTAGTTAAAAAAAACATTGATTGACGATTTGAGGCCCAATTGCAGTAGTGATTTACAACACAAAGCATATTTAATACCTATGTCACACAAAAAATAATTTGATCAAATAAATGCTGTTTTGCTCCGAAAGCAAAAGCTGATTTTTTGTTGTTTTTTGTTTCCTCGAGTAAAGTGTTGTATTGTTAAGGTCCTTGGTTTATGAATTTTGTTTGTCCTTGCCTTGTTTTTTAACTTTTTATATCATCATCATCATTCTCTTTCCGCACCTGATGGTGCATAGGCTACTGAATTGGTACACTAATCGCAGCGTATCTTAATCAATTTTTTTACATGAAGGTAAGGTGATCAGTCTTCCGCTTCAGGTACCAGTCCAGAGACTGTGAAATATTCTGGTACAACTTGACCACCACATACACGGAAATTATACATACGTTCGTTGCCGAACGAGAAAAGCTGCCTGAAGGAGTTATCTTTAATCTGGTAGCCTTAGCAGCGTTGTGCTGGATGAAGGTAATTCAGAAGTACATAATATGCACTTCATTAATTTGAGAAAAGAGTAAAGTAAATTCTTCACTAACTGGGATTAAACTGATTGGACATGATCATTTTGCCGAAATGATTACAAAACTTTTTAAAAGCGTTGAAATTATTTTTGGAAGCAACCAGATCTGTATATCTAACAGGGCCTATGACGGGGCTACGGATAGTAGCGAGAACCTCCATTCAATCATCGTAGAGAGGAGGAAAAATACAAGACCACAGAATGTGTTCAGAAGATTGATTAGGATATCCGTAGCGAAGGGGAATCAACCATATTAGAAATAAATAATTTATTATTTTCAACAAATGATTATTGGCCTCGTAGTGTAGTGGTCAGTGCATTTGCTTACCATACAATATGGTTGCGAAATTTGTGGGTATGCATCGGTCAAGTATTGTCACAACTTCTACATATTTTTTTACCCACAGCCACTGTTCACTTCCCACCTCAGTATTCTTTGATCACCCACCACATTAAGATCTCGTGTCGGACATCGCGCGTGTATTTCTTTAAACGAGTGCTGCATCATCAAGCATTTTTTCCACCAACCACCAGTGTTGAGCTACAGATTAGGGCCTGCCATCGTGTTAGTGCCGCTCGCAAGTGTCAAGTCAGATCCAGCAAGAGCAAGTCCATCAAGAAGAATGATAAGGTTAGTGGTATCCCTTCCTAATTCTTGTGTATTCTAGGTGTATTAACGCTTACGGCATTAGTTCCAAACTATAAACACGACTAATGAATTAAAACCAAAGCCTAATTCGTTTGGATAGTAATAGTATTGAGCTATCAACTGAATATCACACAGATTTGAAAGCAAAACCTCTACCAGCTCTATTCTAAGTACAATATAGGTTTATATTAAATTGTTATTACTGAACTATGTAGTAAACAGGTTTCAATTTTCTTAGTAACTTTCAGTTAACTCAAGAGTTCAAACATTATTATTTTGTTTAATCTACATACATAATGTTATTTTGAGATATTAGATTTAAATGCAAATTGGCCTCCGAAAACAAATTGAATTAATCCAGACCTTGAACAGGAATATAACAGTGCTTTGATTTTGGTAACAACAAAGGATTAATTAATTTTAACTTACACATATACACAATCAATAAGATTTTAGCTGTTTACGATACTATTTGCAAATTTGTATCAATACTAAATACGTAAATCTAAAAGAAGGTATTGAAAATTTAAATAACAATATTTGTATAACTTCTGCATAGTAATTTTACGCATTTTTATACGTTTAAACATTGGTTCATAGTTATTGATTCGTCAGAGTGAATATTTTTTTTTGTTTTAAAAAATATCTTTATTGGGTGTTAACATAGGCTGTGTCCGTTTTTTTTTTAAATTTAAAAATGAGTACCAAAAATAAAACAAAATGGTAAATGTATTATTTTCAAAAAACCATTTCAGTGTCATTCAGAACCACTATTTAAGAAATTTAAAAAAAAATTATGTGAGAGAGTTATTTATAATGACCCTGTTAAAAAATGTCCATGATAAGAAACCTCAACTAATTAAAATACACTCCAAAGAAACCAGAGCTATAACTATAGGTAGTCTTGTGGTTCCTCAAATGAAAACAATTTTTGCCCAAAGACACTCAAGCTTTGTAGGACCTCAATACTATAATAAGCTACCTCAAGAAATTACTCATTCTTTCAAAAATAAATTCCCGGCTGAAGTGAAAGAGTGGCTCCTCATAATTGGAAAAAGTCAGCTGGATGAGGTTCTAAGAAAAAAAAATTAATGCTGCCTTTATTTTTTAATATTCAGTGTCTATTTTTTATTTATTTGATTTTTATATCTGTAATTTTCTTTACTTGGGTTTTTAGATTATTTAGGTATTTTCGATTTTTTTTATTATTAATAACAAATAAAAATACAATATTACAACTAAATACAATTTGACATTAATCAAATACATATATTTACATTAACGTTTCCCATTACGTAAAAGAAATAAATAATTATTGTGTACATAATGGGGAGTGGCGACTTACAATAGATTATTTATTTTAATCAATAATATTTTTAGAACAACATAAATAAATTACAAAAAAGATATAAACGATGTTTTCAATCAGTACTACATAAAGAAGAATTAACTTTTTTTTTAAATTTTCTAATTTTAACTGTTAGTTACCAATTTTTAAAAAATGTTTATTAATTTTAATTTACTTTAATTTTATTTTTTGTCACATATCCTTTAATATCTTATGCTTATTTTTTTTCTTGTCATTCTTTTTAAAAAAAAAATATTTGTTCATAAATGTTTTTATTTTTATTTTTAATTTATTTTTATTACAATGTAGTACCAATTTTATTATTGTTTTATGTTAAAGTGTATATATATAGTATATACATAAAATAAATCTAGATTTAGAACAGGTATTTTTGTATATAGTGAAGCTGCTATGATTATTTTCTTGCAATTTAATTCGATGTCAAATACTCATTTTGTTTTATTTTGTATTGCATGTATTTAGTTTTATTTTTTACCAATAAACGTTGTATTTTGGCACTGAACCTGAATCTGATTTCTATGAGTTTTTTCACGTGTAAAAAAAATAAAAGGTACATTCTCAAGTGTCCTCGACACGTGTTACTTTGTTTAAAGGAACGTGAACCAGAAAATGATTTAATTCGATTTAAGGATGAAACTCTTCAGAAGTTGTACCTACTAATTTTCAAAGGGCAGTAGGAAAACATTGCAATCAAAGCATATTTATGTGATAAACCGATTGATGATCATGCAAATTATGTTCTCCACCATTTACAGAGAGAAACTTATCTTTATTAGCACAATCAATTTACTTCGTCTGCTCTGATACCCATTTATCAATACGTGATTATGATGTCAGATGCTGTGAAGAGATCTATTTATTTTCACTACGAGCGAGACGAATACTATTACAGAAATCATCGTAATTATCACAGATATAAATTACGCACTGGTCTAGAATAAATTTTCATATTTAATGATGTAATTAATTAATCAAATTAAGGCGCCAAATGCCGAGAACTGCTTTCGATTCTGTAACGGTGTTAACTAAAGTGAAAATCTAACACCGATTATGCTATCGTAAACAATTTGTAAAAGTAAATCGAAAAGACGTTTCTCGTACCTGAATAAATTAACAGGTTTTCGATAGGTCAGTATTCAGTAGGTATGTCATCATGACATATTTTTTCCATATATTTTTTTTTACAGTTTTTTTTTTGAAAATTATTCTAATCGAGTTTTTAGTTGACTTTTGCGTAATTAGAAAATAAACATTATTTATAATTTTAGTTTGTTATAATTTGAAAATAGAAATGTAAATTTATAGAATTTTTGTTTTTTTATTCATCATTATTTGATATAGTCAAAACTAAATGATGCTTAGAGCACTGCATTTGTACTTTAATTGCAACTTACTCGTATCTGGCAACGAGTCTTACTGAGACTTTGAGAGCCGCGCCCCATCCACTTATCCGGATCTGTTTTAACGGTCTTGTGGCCACTTTTAATCCGCACATTGCAAAAACATTTTTTTTAGCTGTAATGAACGGTAAAGTTACTTTATTCAAAAAAATCTTTTTTAACAAAAGATTCACGTATTCATATTTTTTTAAATTTACAATTAACTGCTTTCAATGAGCTTATCACCGTCAGAGCAACCTAAGAGTCAATTTGTTTGTGGTAGGCAAATGCGCCAACCAAATGAGAGTAGCCATCGAGCCGAAAATACTAGTCCAGTGTTTTGGTTTTGTTTCACACACCGAACTGTATTCTTAATCCGCTTGGACACGATTTAAGATACTTTAAATGTATCTTCCAATTAAATGGTATTCAAAATATATCGTCAAACGTTAAAATTTCTGTAGATATAATTCTTATTGGCACATTCATAATAACTTTTATAATGCCTTTTGTGCTTTAATTTTTAGTTTAAGATTCGTATCTGCATCGGATATCTACCGTATTAGTCCATATATTTTAAATATGATTGGCAAAGTGCATAGTTAACTTTAAGCATAAACAATAAATAACTGTTTATTCAAATATTTAATAGACACTTATGTTTGCTATAGAAACACATCTAAACAGTTGGGAGAAAACAATATAAGATCTGAACATCTACTCGTAATGTAAAGACGAAAATAACCCAATATTGATTCTAAAACGTTCTACGGCAAAAACTGCATTGTTACGCAAATATAATTTTTACGAATCGGGAATAACGTAGAAAACGTGTGAAATATTTAGAGCTGGTTTTTACGATTCTAATGCCAGGGTCACCAATGTAGGATTTGGCTGGTTGTAAAGGGTTGAAGCTCCTACCTTAGTTGAAAGTGGACAAAAGAAACGATGTTGATGTTCGATGCGTATTTATTACATGGATAATAAATTATGAATTTAATTATGTTACGTAAGTGTTAGGGCGATGGTGAGTTAAACTGACTGCATCTGGACTACATGTTGAAACGGAGTGACTGCGTTGAGCTGATTTGGTTGGACTAACTGATTGGGCTGACTGAAGATCGCCACATCCTGTGGTCTCTTCATAGGCCGCGTTCCTTTGTTCTTCATGTCCCGATGGCGGGACTGAAGTAAATGTACTGCAAAACGTTGCCCTTATGTAGACGAACGTTTTATGTGCAATACTGTTAGCTTAGCAGAATACAAAGTTGTTCATATTTATTGTACAGCGCCCTTAGGATGATTTTCACAAAAATGGCGCTAAGTAAATTATCCAACTATAATAAAACGGTCCATATAAGTCCTATAGAATGGAGACAAAATTGGAGAAGCATATTCTAGATGGGGTCGAACGAGTTAGCGATTAAATGTTTTATAAAATTATCCGAACTCTCATGGAAAAAATAATATTGCATTACCATTGTTAAACTTTATTTATTTAAAAAAAAATAAAAATGTAAAAATAAATAGAAAGGCCCTGTTGCGATGAGTTTTTATGAATAAATATATTTTGAGCATCTGTATAGTTTGATACAGTTTTGTAATAGTTACACAAATTAGCGCCACTTCACTGTGTGCTTTCCATTTAACTGCATTCATTAAAGATAGATTAAAACATAAATAAGATTACGTAGACGAGAATATCAAGCGCCGGCGATGGTTGACGCTACGCTGACGCCAACGAAGGCGCTAGCGTTGACGCCGCGACGCTTGCGGTCCGCGGCGTAAAACTTAGTGAGACGATATACGGTACTTTCCGCAACAGAAAACCGCAAACTTAGAAAATAAAATGACGGCAGAGGAACCTATAACCGCAAGTCATTATGAGATTACATAATACTAATTTATGCATAGGAAAAATAACTTTAAAGTTATCGCACCTAACACCGCAAGCAATCGTTTAAAATTTTAATGTTTGCAAAATATTTGTTTGCACGTCAATTAATGTAAAAAATCTTATGTATACTAGCTGTATTATGTCTCTCCCTGAATGACTTTAAAATAAAACTTCTCGAAAACACTCTATTGATATAATACTACGGCTTTTAGGAGATCTCTTCGTCATTAGTACAGTATGAGATGAAGACGGATTGACATGACCCTCTAATGGGCATCTTCAGACTGGTGTCTTATTTTTAAATGTACCTAAACTTAAGACAATATTTAGTTTATATAAACTATCCTTACACTGTATAATATTCACCAGTCTGAAGATGCCCTTTAGAGAATAAAAGCGCTAATTGGTCAAATAAATAAGTGGAAGTGTACCAAGTATTTTGTAATTAATAACTTATATGTAAATATAAGTTATTATATCATTACAATGGAATTCCATCAAGAATTGTCAATAAATAATTTCAATAAAATAATCATATATGTATAATATAATTGGCAATCATGCGGTATTGTGCATTTAAATATAAAAAAATAAGTCGGTAAGTGATTATAAACAAATATTAAATAACAGGCGTCGTGGCGCAGTTGGTAAGACGGCCGACTGTGAAACTGGCGTCGCGGGTTCGATTCCCGCCAGTTGCAAGAAAAAAATGTATAAAAGACTTTTTTCTCAATTGGTCTGGGTGTTGTGAATTTTTTTATACCTCCTTCTATATCCCAAGCCTCTAAAAAAGAGGCTTAGCGGGTTATTCCTTTAAAATATATATATATTTATATGTATATATATATATCAATTTATGGCCCGTAATATTGATTTATACTTTGAATAAAAAAATATTTACTAGGCGTTATATTATTAAATAGAAAAAAATACAATTCGCACATAAGAAAAATAAAACGATGTCGATGGTTGGATTTTGTACCTTCTTCGTTAAAACTTTGAGAAAACACATTTTGTTGAAATTCTTATAGCAACGCCGTACCGCCACTTGCTCGAGGGTAAAGCGAAAAACCTTTTCCAGGCACAAAACCGACCGTGAAGAAAAAATAATGAAAAAAATAAGAAAATTTCACAGCGAGACGAAGCAGATGTAAACTGCCCGCGGTATAATAATAATAACAAACTAGGAAAAAACAATAGTAGTTTGTATAAATAAACACCATCGTATACTGTAAATCTTCAATCCTTCCTGTGGTCGCATAATTGCTAGGAAAAATAGAATATTTAATTTTCAAATTACTTCAAGAGAACAGTGCCATTTACGGGTACGATGATTATACATATTGTAGCGCCCCTTTGTGAGGAGTGTGAAAAATGTCCAATTTTGATAAAATAAGAGAATTTCAACTTCAATGTATCGACAGATTTCAAAGATTTACAAAAGAATTGAACCTCAATTATATAGAAAAATTAAATGGTGCCTTTATTGGTTGACAGCTTCGCTCTGTGCATTGTAGTGCGACAATGCAAAAAGTGAGCCGAAAAAATAAATGCAGATCAAATCCATCACAAAATATACGTTATTCACCAGTGTCGCTCAACCAGTAAAGATGAGAATCTCTCCAAAATGTGGACAATAATTATGTTCGACCTTCGCAATCACTGTGTATTGCTAATTAAAATATGTAGACCAGGTAATTACAAAATAACCAAGGCATTTTCGAAATTACAATTTTATTCTTACAAGCAAAAATATTAAAGTTTTTTGCGTTTACCCAGCTGAATATAAAATCTAGAAGTCCAAGTTGCAAATTATTTGGAAATTAAACGAAAATGAAAATAAATATTAAATATTTGATTCTTGACACCAATCATCCACGTTAAATTCTTAAAATCTTCTTTGTAGACGTTCAAAGTTTTTTTTGTTTCAGTTGAGAAACATCTTTCCAAATGATCCAGTGCCTTACAAGTCATGGAGTATTCTATAAATATTTGAAAAAAATCAAAAAGGCCGAATCAGAAGGATGCATGTACTGCAATGAATCACAAGGCGATGCAGAACACACGGTGGTTGATTGCAAAAAATGGAAAAAAAAGAGAAAAACTTATAACGGACCTGGATATACCCGAAAGACTGACTCCAAATAATATTGTAGAAACAATGATTAAAAAAGGAGCAAAATTGGGCTCTTACAAAACTTTTTATGGAAAATGTAATGGAGGTAAAAAAAAAGATGATATGTCACAAGCGGAAGTATAGACAAACTGCAAGCAGGGGTATGGCCGCGAGGCGGTAACCGGTCAGCAGATAAGAAAAAGGGGGGGTTTTAGCCGGTGTGAGTCCGGCACTACTCAGGCTATCTGAGTGTCCATAATGAATTTCCCAATCAAAAAAAAAAAAAAGGTAGGAGATTAAAGGATCTTGGACCAACATGTGAAGAGTGTTTTCGTGCGAACTTAGTTCTGCATCCTGGCACAAAATCTAGTACAAGCAACTGCTGGAACAGTCTCGCAAACTGTTACTTGTTACGAGCTGCGCTGTTCTAAACGATTATTTAAGAAACAGTATCACGTAATGTGACGAGTTTTTTTGCAATTTTATTCATGCGTTTTCACCTCAGACTCACTTTTCGTTTCTAGCGGTGGGGGCGATAGCCACGGTTTTGCCCACGCACCTTTAAACTGTAATTTAACTGCCTCTAATGTGAACATGTATTGTCAAAACGATAGACCATTATGATTACAGGTGACATAATTTATCATTATATTTTTCTTCATATAGTTTACAGCGAAAACGTATTTATGGAAATTAACTTGACGTCTTTCTCGTATTATTAGCTTTTATGATGGATCGCATAATTATGCTAAAGTTTCTGGAAGTCCAATGAGAATAAAGTACTTTACTAACATGGCGTGCTAGTCAAAACAGTGTTTCGTTATTTAAAATAAAAATATATTACAATAACCACGAATAAAAACCAGTCTTTAAATTTACCAAGTGCGAGAATTGAATTCGGCAATATAAAATTGAAATTAAAGTATAAGGTGTCGACATAAGTTATATCCGTTTTTTTTTCCAAATTTGAAAATGAATACAAAAAGCAAAACAAAATGGTAATGGTTATGCGATATTTGAAAGGAAATCTTCTGCTACACAAGATTTTCATTTCATTTATCAATATTTTTTCATTATTGATATATCTTTTTTATTCTAATACAAATCAACTTGTATACATCTAGTAAATGTTACAACTATAACTCTCCAAAAAAAGAGACTTACTCTTGTGCTTGGGGGAGTGACTTACAATTTTATAGTTATTTATTTATTAGAATTTGTATACATTTGAAAATACGAGTACATGAAAAGAAAAAACTTATTGGATATAAAAAGAAAAACAGAAAACAATAATACATTAATACTTATTAAAATAGAATGTAGTTTTCACACGGGTTCAAAAAATTTCTTTAAATTTACTTTGAATTTATTTGTTGATATATTAGTTTGAATAGTTTTTAGTTCATTACGGAGATTATTGTAGATTTTGATACCTTTAAGGACGAAGCTATTTTGACCATGACTTGTCTGGAATATAGGAATTTTAATATTATTTTGGTATCTGAGTGCATTGTGTTATTAATATTTAAAGTATTAACTGTGTAGTCAAATACTTTACCTAATGTTATTAAATATTTTTTAATATACCTAACCACTTACTGACTTTTTTATGTCTACCGATTTTAAGACGTGCTCGTCTTTTCGTCAGAACCAATTGAACCAACATGCAAAACTCACTATACAGCTTCACCATAGTTATTGCACAAAAATATAAAACCAGCATAAGGTCGGTCTGAGTTTTATTAAGAGGAATGATGTGGTCAGCTGTGGCTTGCGCTATGATAAAAACTGGAACCTTTCATAAAATACTACGGCTATTTAAAACAAAAAAAACTTTGAATGTCTACAAAGAAGATTTTAAGAATTTGACGTGGATGATTGGTGTCAAGAATCAAATATTGATTATTTATTTCCATTTTCATTTAATTTCCAAACCATTTGTAATTATGACTTCTAGATTTTATATTTAGCTAGGTAAACGCACAAAACTTTAAAATTTTTGCTTGTAAGAATAAAATTGTCATTTCGAAAATGCCTTTGTTATTTTCCAATTACATCACCTGCATTTTAATAAGCAACCCTTACATGCACTGATTAGGTTATGAAAATATTTTATGTTGTGGGAGAAATAGTTTAAACAAGAGAAAAGACGGGTATGTCTCGAAACTGGTAGACATAGAAAAGTCGGTAATTAGTGATATACAAATATTTAATAACATTTCGAATTTTTTGTGAATTTGCTTTGACGTAACATGTATAATTTTATTTGATTACAAGCCTTTAAAATATAATGACAAGTAGACGAAAGTAAGCATTTTCGACACCTCTCACTGTTGGCGTTCAATCTTTAACCAGACAATGACAGATCATAAGTCCTGTAGATGCCTTAACTTCTATATTATCTTCTTAAAACTGTTGTCCATGTCTGTTGTAATATGTTAGTTGACAGCTCCCTAGGGGGTTAAATCCAGTCCTTGTCTACAGGAATTTGAACAAACTCAAAATACTGTATTATTAAATGCTCCGTTAACCGAAATGTTCGATGGGCGGAACAGAGTGGGATGTTAGCATTTTCTTGACAATCGCAGTTTCACAAATGTCCGGCAATTAGTTTAAAAAGCCCCCGACATCTGACCATTTGTTAGGAAGTCGGGCATATTTCAAAATCCACACAAAGTAAATCAATCAATCAACTGTTGCTCAAAGGATCCTCTACCATCGACCCTTATAGACCCTTCAAGACCTTTACTTCCTTCGAGGACTACCTGTTTTCCCTAGAGGGAAAACATCTGAAAATTTCGACGAAGAATTTGTTTACCGTTCCTCGTTTGCAACGTTTTCATACAAAAGTGATGGACGTGTTTATTTTATTTTTGAGTCTGAAAGACGTGTACGTACAGTGACAATATTTATATTTAAGTAAAATAAATTGACCGCGTTTCTTTTTTGTGACAATTCACTCCGATTATTAAGTCCAATATTTAAGAAGATTTAAAAAACTTGTGACAATAAACCTGCCATGTACATTGTACAATAGTTTGAAATAAATTAACATACACAAAAGTGAGACATAAAATTAACACATTTAATGGGGAAAATCAGGTACATAAAACGTTTATTTAAAATGAGTTTAACAGTTAAACATAATTTTAAAAGAACAGCAAATTATGAAAATAAATAATAAATTACATTATTTATCTTTGTAATAATTAATTCTTGTTAGCCTTTGGTGTGAATATTTTTTTTAGGCGAATTTTATACACAAAATGTTATTACATATTTGGGCACATGCTGTTGGTTTACCGTACAAAATTATATTGATTAGAAATTAGTGTAAATATTTGACGAAAACAGCATCTTAAAAGTAAGTAATAAAACAAATTAGAGGGAAAGGACATATAATATTTTAGAATTAAGTATTTAAAATCGCGTATCAAAAAAATAACGAAATGTGTTTTTTTCAAACTGGTTTATCATAATTTACGATAAATAAGAATGTGGTTGTAAATGCGTGCATAAGTTAAGTCTATTAGTTTCCCTGTGAAAATCATCAAAAATCACATAGTTCATTAATTTTCTTTTTCAGTATCAGATAAAATACGGGATCCGTCGAAAGATTCTACCCTTGTAGAATGTCAATCAATTTAATAGCGTGAAAATCGAAAAGAAGCCAACCGAAAAAACGTATTAAAAGGAAGCATGCAAAGTGAATTCCTGAGCACTTGAGTCAAATTAATGTTTTCTAATATAGGTGGTAATTACAGGAGGAAATCGAGGTTTGGAGACTCTCAAAGAGGTGAAATTCCAGTAGTTACAGCTCCAAAACAACAAGCGGTTTTTATCATTACCAGACTAAAGTTCGTTCTCTCCGAGTTGGGGCGGGAAGACCGAATGCAATCATCGCGCGCCAGGTGTTTCAAAATGCTTTCGTAATTGAAGCCTTAGAAAACGGCCAAGTCATTGGGGAGATTAGCTGATCGATACTTGTCGGTTACAATGTCCATTACAGTGTACATATACACATACCATGTATGATCAAGCGTCGCAAGTATCGGTATGTCAATGTCAAGTTTATTTGTATAATATCTTTTAAGAATCTGTTCGTGTCCCTTGTAGCTACAATCCATCACGCAGCTTTCGTTTGAGGGATGAAGTTAGGGTCTATTCAGGCGAAGAAAAATATGCATTCCTTTTTGTGAACCCTAAAAAGTCTTATCAACCTAATAGCGTTAATTTATAAAATAATGTTCGTGGTAGTTGAGCGAAAAATTGCTTACCGGCGGGGTTCCTTAAGGAAATTCTATGGATCCCGCATTATTTTTTTAATTTAAAATAAACAAACAGTGACTATGAAAAATTGAAAATATTAGATAAATTACCTCACTATATTTTTAACTAAACCTATTTGCACTAAATGGTGGACTGACATTGCACAAATTCAAGCTCACATGAACACTTTTAAAAAAAAAAAAAATTAAAAGTCACACCTAAGATACCAGACCAGCAAAGTGTATAAATTAAAGTGTATAAATTAAAGTCCGAAATATTTCTTCTTATCTCTGTCTAAAATTATACACGGAACGTAAATATTGACACAAAAACGAGCCTACTGATATACCTTAGTAAAATTATCAAACTCAAACCAAACTCCAGTCAAAAACACAATTTGAGTGAGTGCATGTCTCCAATATCAATGTTTAACATTCACCTCTGATAGAAAACAAACTTAAATAAGCCTTGAAAAAGAAACTGTCATGTCCTGAAACCGGTCGGAATAATATATTGATTTCAGTAAAATTAAGCAAACTGAATAAAATATTTATTTTCATGGAAAATCACAGATTTAGAACTTTAAATATTAATTTTATAATTTAATAATCATAATAATTTGTAAGTAAATTAATTTTTGACAATTTTATTTTGTATATTTGTCGAAAGCGATTTCCAAATTGTTATACTGTATATATATACCCCTACTCTCTACTACTTTATCTCCTCATTCATAGCCTTTTTGTAGTGCTCTCTTTTTCATTTTCTAAATTCTCATTTACTTTGTTTCATATTTCACAATTATGTTTTAAATTTGAAAAATCGTAACTAGAAATGTACACTATTTTACTTTTTATACTTGTATATTTGTAAAACTTCTGTTATATGTTTTTATGTAAATCTAATTGCTTAGTTTTTTTTTCTTTTTAAGTTCAAACGCTTAACAGAATAAGCCCTTTTGAGGGTGAACTTTGACAAGGCAGGGTCGAGGGGTTACACACTCGTGGGAGGATGTTTAAGGAAACACCCCCTACAGCACAGCACTCGGCGGTTCCTGAGAGACAAGGGGAGGTCTTAAGGTATGCTTTTTATACTTAAGATGTATAAAGGAGTATCGTAAAAAATAATGATAATGCATTTTTTTTGCACTTCGTTCCGCGTGGAATCATCCATTTTAATGGAAATTGCGAATGAATTCAGAAAGGTGGTATTAAACTTCAGGTTGTTAAACTTAACAAGCAGTCGTATTTTACTGTGAATTCATTTAACACATTACCGACTCTTTCTTTAAAAATACTTAATCTTAACGTTTTTATAGTATGTAATATTTTGTGCAACGAAGTTTTTAACTGTTTTATTTCATATTCTCGATAATATAAAATGTCATCTAATCGGATCGACGCGGACGGTGGAAAGACAAAAGTTTCTAAGCGACATGTTGCAGGTTTACAGAAGAGCCAATTAAAGTGTTTTAATTGATAAATAAAAAATCTCACATATTAAAATTTTATTTCAATTATGTAGAAATCACGCCAAAATAATAGGTTTATATGAGTTTTTTTAATTGATTAAAAAAAGTTTCGATTGGCTCTTCTATAAAACTGCTACATGTAGCTTAGATACTTTTGCCTTTTCACCATCGAAATGAATTACTTGTATCAAAATAATAAGAAAAAAATATTTAAAAAAAAAAACAGGTCATAAGCCTGGCAGAATTCCTCGACTGGGTTGTTTTATAAGAGTATTCAATGCTCCATCCCCATTACACCATGGTTTGAAATCGAAAAGCAATCAAAATTGAACATCTCTTTAATATCAAGAATGAGAATAGGACATTGTCTCGTTGCCTCGCATTTATCGAGAATAGGTGTCTTTACTTCGGCAATGTGTCTTTGTGAAAAGGACGATGAGACATTAGATCATCTGTTTTTTGACTGTCCCCTCTACGAAAGAAGCGAATTCCTTCAAAATATATGTGAAGAATATAATACGTTCCCTCTTAACGTAAAATTTTTACTAGCCCAGAATGATTTGGATACTTATTTACTTCTGACTAAATTCTTAAGGACAAATAATAAAAATATTTGAATTTGTTAAATATTATTTGCATAATTTAATTAATAAGTCTAATTGAATGTCCCTCTTTACTTTTGGCCCAAAATTTCATTTTATGTTTACGTTTACTTTATACAGTAATAATATTTTATTGTCACATCACTCTTTCATACTGGTTTTAACTACCTCACATTATATTATATTTTTTCGTGGGTATGGGTTTTGTTTTTTGTCGTTCACTGAAGCGTATATTCTTTAAATTTCTTATTCTTGTTTCTAAGAGCCAAAATCACTCGCAAACGAGTGGAGGCGTATAAAAAAAAAAAAAAAAAAAAAAAAAAAAAAAAAAAAAAGCCTAGTTATTTTCTAAACACTTATATTACCTTCTTTTGACCTGTAAGTGACTGCTTTGAGTGATCACTTTGCACGCTGAGTAACATTTACTACTGTTAACACTTAACCATCTGTTTTAAAATATTAATTAATCTTGATAAAAAAACTAATACGCTTAATACAGTTTTTGTTAGCAATGATTTGAGGGTACTTAATACCGTTAAATAATGCCATTATGAAAACTAATCAAAAACAAATTACAACAGGGATGGAGAATACCTAAAAGAAGGAAATATAGATGTTCAAATATAGGCAAAATGGTGAATGTTACACACTGTGTAAAAATGACAGGTCATAAATTGCCTAGGTCATAAATGCCCTGTAAATGCCTAGACTTCCATATTCCCTTCTTTAAGGTATTCTCCATCCCTGTTGTAATTTTTTAATCTTAATGACTCCAAAGGGGGTGAAATCCAGTCTTTTGTCTACAAACATTTGGAAAAATTCAAAAATTGTACTAATCCACAACATTTTAAACAACTGATTTCAGAATATTTTTTCTTTGCACATGGTCGGACTCGACAAAAATGTAGAGAAAATAGTGTATCTTCGGACGGGTAAACCTTTGGACAATCAGTACATACATGAAGATGTCGGGATATTATCCGGTGTTAGTGAACCCCAATTTATTTTTTATAGTAACTGTTATTTAGAGGTCTGTACGTTATTATACATTTATTAGGATTGAGTAAACGAGATTTATTTTTTACTGAACCAATAACAGTAAAAGTAATTTACAATCAGGAGGTTAAGAAATTAAGTGTCACGTATTGGTTTGGAGGCTGTCGGCGCGGAAAAGAATACGATCTCTCTTGCGTTATGAGTTTATAATGTTTTCACAGCGCCCTCTTCGCCCAGCGTCTGTCAGCCGGTTTCGCATATTGTGCGATGTTCAGGCACAGCGAAAAAGGACATAAAATATCTCCGGAAATTCGTTGATGACACTATTTAATACAGAAAAACTTCTAAAAAACACCGTGTGTATTGGATAAGACAGAAATTCGTTTTGCTACTCAATCGAAAAATAGAAGTATATTATCGGTAGAGAACATTTTAAGGGTTTGTAGGTAGTAAAAGGCATTTATTGCCGGACCGCGATAACAACTGGGAGTATCATTTGTCACCAGAGGACTGACTACATACATAAATACAAGTACGCACGCGACAAACTATGAACAGAAGTATATGCCCTGGTAATCTAAAGCCCACCCTCGCCCGTATACTGGTTTCCTGTTACTTTCTCGAGTTTCTTAGCGAGAAAAAATAGGAATTCGCGGGAATATCGCATAAAAGTTAACGTAGGTTCTCGAATTTTATACATAGGTATCGAGTTAAACCCTTATTTAAAGTTATTTTTTATTATCAAGATCACTGTTTACATCAGCGAGATATGATTTAAATATTAACCACAGTTGAGAACGCAATAATATCATACATGTTTGCTACGGTAACTCAAATAAGACTAGATATTCTCATCCTACATATTCAATTAGTACATTCATTCTGTAAGTAAATCACACGTTGGTCTCAACTTTCATCACTCTGATAAGTTTATTTATTTATTTATTATATATATACGGCCTAAGCCAATTACATCAGTTACATTAAGAAACATAAATGCAAGAAACTGAACAAAAATAACATAAAACTATGTAGCAAAGACAAACAAGGGCAAAACAATAATGGTATACAATATATTCATAAAAACGAAAGACAAAAGACTTCGAGCTAAACCATGCCAATCCAACTTCATCCCACACTGTTTAGTAGCGAAGAGATTTACGAAAAGCCAGAAGATCTATCCCAAAGAATTCCAAGTCGTGTGATGGATTGACTAATCTTCACATTCTGGACATTGGGGCATAAAAACAAAAGTTGCTCTTAAAGGATTTTATAAATAGCAGATTATGACTTCTGGTGACATGGTTGGGAACATGAAAAGAAATTGATTGCAACAGAGAAGGGACATCACTTATAACATTAAGTATTTTGAAAATGCATTTAAGGTCCATCTCAGTTCTACGTCTATCCAATGAAGACAGATTAAGAGATTGCTCTATTTCAAAATATGAATAATTACCCCTTTGTAATCCGAGCAATTGTGTCACTTAGAAAACGGTGTTGGACAGACTCAACATGATCAATATGAGTCCTAAGATAATATTATTTTCTCTGCATTTGCATACATATCATAATTTCTGTCTTGGGTACGAAAAAACGGACATCATAATAATTTACTTGTTTAAAACGCCGGTTTAATCGCGCCATTAAAAAAAATATATATCGGCGATTCCACGGCATTTTTTTAAAAACAAACTGTAGAAATCAAATATTTACAACCAATATATTCTTCCCAACAAAAACCATAATTCTATAAAAAAATGGTCTAATCAAAAATATTAAAACAGTTTTTTTTTAAAACTATTTTTGAAAACATAATTCAAGCTAGAATTTTAAATAAATAATATTTAAAATTCTTTTATTGCTTTAAAATAAAAAAAATGTTTTTCTCTTATACCTATAACTTTTCTGTTAAATTTAATCATGACAAATGAAATATTTAAATAATTTATCCTAATGAGTACTAATGTTTTTAACTGTTTGATATAAATTTGATAAGGCGTTATCTGCGGGTCGAAAAGTAATTATAGTTTAGTTACGAAAACTTTAAAGTATTTTTTTTATCGGAAATATATTAAAAACAAGTGTTTTTATTTCAATTTTTTTTTATCAATCGCGATTTTGAAAGAAACGCGTAAGAAAATGGCAAAATCGGATGATTTTCGTATTTCGGATGTTCATTGAACAACAAAAATGATACCGGTATACGTAAAATTGTGAAGTGAAATGATTTCTTTACCACTTAAAAGTAGATAAAAAAAATTAGAAGGCGTACCAAAGGCGTTTTCTTATTAAATGCAGCGCAGTGCCAATTAAAAATATGTGTTAATAAACAATTGAAAGTAAAAATATATATTACAAAGAAACAGGAATTCATTGCAACATTACATGTTTATATTTTTTAATACAAGCGTCAAACGATCGAAGCGAAATCGACTCCCAATAGACGATCTCACGACAGCTAACACATGCGCTAATCGGCGTAGTCGTATTAAGTCAAATTTACAACAACAAAAAAACGCCAACTTTTAAACCATTGATTTGTCTCGAAAATGCTACCTCAGAATATTTTTTATTCTCGTATTATTTTTGTGATTACTTAAAAACCGATGTTAAAAAGTACATTTAAAAACCCAACAAGAAAAAACTGACAAATTGTGAAAAATAAAACTGAAGACGATTATTTCATTTGCGTTAAAAATTTAGCATACTGAAACGCTGCTTTTACAAGCGAGTAATTATTTCACAATAATTATAACAATAATTAGCAACAGATATTCAAATGCCGCATCTACCAAAGTTATAAGGGTTAGAGACTCGAAGGAATGTGTATTTGACTAAACATTGTTATCGATTGTTGCGCGGTATGATCGATAATTCTTAGATTATGATGAGCATTGGTTTGTATGTGCCTGATAATTACCTAATAAAGCGTCAGCATAGATTGTTTCATATTCCGATATTCAGGACCAACCTGCCTATGGTTATGCCTGTTGGAAGGGCCTAAAGGGAAGTTATGCCTGCCGCTATGCTGAACAACATCGCCCTGAATATTGATCTTTTCCATGTATCCGAAGGGGCTTTCTGGAGCAGGATTCTCCTACTACTTTTTTATAATACGTACGTATTGAATATACGTTTGTAATGTATTTGTTATATTTAAAATAAATAAATTGAATTGACGATTTTTTTTTTTTTTTTTTTAATTTATTTTTTTATTTATTTTTTTTTGTTTTCTTACAATTAACATAATAATGAAACAGAGTAATAAAAAAAAAGGATAATTACATATCAACGAAATACATATTAATAGAAAAATAGTAAACGAAAAATTCCACAAAGGCATCGCCTGTTCGTGGGTATACAAGAAAATGTTAATGAATTTTTGCTCCTATAATAAACAATGGACAGTTATAATATGTTTGTATAACATAAGAAAGAAAAAATAAAATATTCTGTAAAAGATAATATGGTATTTTTTTTTATAGTAATTAAAAAAGGAAATAAAAAACATTAAAAAAAAACACAAAAATATTCCTTATTATTAAAGGGCAACAAAATAAATCATAGAAAAAAAGAGTTCATATCTTTAGTTTGAATCCAGGAACTGAATTGAATAATAATTATTATTATAAGTCACAGAGTTACCAAAATTATAGTTATTAGTTACAGAAATAAGACGGACCCATGGCACCGAAGATATTGTGCGATGGAGCAGAGCAAGAAGAAGATTTCGGAGAAACAACGTTAACAGTATCAACAACTCCAGAATCCCTTACATTGAAGCTAAGTAAATTCCATCCCGCCATCGTTTTTCTGATAGACCATCTAAAAGATGAAGAGACAGTTGGATCTCAACGTCCCAAGAGTAACGAGTATGAAAATATCTAAACGAAGAAGAAGAATTACCAGAGGTATAATTTTTAGTTACAATTACTTCCTTATAAAACTCACATTGTGTCGGTCAAGCAAAGCTTTGCAGAGAAGTCTGGCAACTTTAAATCACCTTTCCAACAACGGCCCGCTAGAACTTTCCAAGTATGACGTAATAGGGTTGTAGAGTTCCGAGTTCTAGAGACCTGCGACATATTAATACAACTCGTTTCAACTCAATTTAAAATAAAATACCGGGAAATAACAACTTCCGTTGTATTTTAAAAAAGGAATGGAAACTATGAAATCACACAAATGTCTTCAATTGTTTTTTAATTGATTGAAATATCTAGAAAATTTACTTTTTTGTGATGTTTCACCATATTATTAAATCGTTAATTAAATATATACATTTAAATGAACTCAAAATATTGTTAATTAATCTAATTCGTTCAAGAAGAAGAATAAAAATAGATAAATATATCAAGCGTTGCGTTGTCTAGTATGCGGGTAAAATAATTCAGTCAGATGATCGTCATCGCCTACGTCAATTAAGTTTTAAACCAGCCAGGTCAAAGGGGAAATAATAAATAAATTAAGCAAATTTAACCATTTTTGCACTACAACAGGCCAAAAGTTCCAATTACAGTGGTAAATTGCAGTGCGGAACGCTCCGCCCCGCCCCGGCTTGAAAAAATCAGATTTAAATTTTGTGTTTTCAACGGGAATCGAACCCGTAACCTTCCGTGTGTAAGTTAAGTATCAAGACAAGGGTGATCCGCGTACAAGGTTAATCATAGAATCGGGTTGTGGTCCCGTGGCTAGTGTCGTGGACTCATGGATCAGAGGTCCGAGCTTCGTACCCCGCTCTACCACAACTTAGTTCCCGTTTTCTAATAGTAAGTTATTTGAAACTCGTTGAAAATGGCTCCAAAAGTGAAATATTTGGGTAAATCATAAGAAAGCAAATATTTCTTTATAAAAAAAAATATTATGTACAAGGTTGATTATAAAAATAATGTTACGAAGAGAGCCCCCGTGCAATCAATAAAAAATATGGTGTGAACAAAATTAAATTACCTTATACGTTTTTTAAAATTTTATACTATCTTGCATTAAAAAATCACCAAATCGGCTTATATAAATAAATAAATCCGACCTTTTAGCCCTACTTAAAATGCTCAACTCACTCTTTGATGCGCCTGAACTATTGAGCTCAATAAAATTAAATATCCTAACTAACCTTAGACAAAACTTACTCTTTTATGATAACCATGGAACTAACTATGGTTTTCATTCCCCTATGCCCAGAATTCTTAGGTCTGCCAACAAACAAACCAGTCTTAATTTCTTTGATAACAAGAAGTCTTCTTTCAAACGATCACTGAATGAAATTCAATTATAAACACCTCTCTCCCGCTTCCACTCCCATCAAGTCTACTATATAACATTGTGTCTTTCTACTTTCCTTTATAATAATTTTCTATGTATAAATAAATGTCCATAAAAATACCCATTGGGCGTATATATAAATAAATAAATATAATATTATTTACCAACGTAATTGCAGCGAATTTGTTTTCTTTTTATTGATTTGGGGTTTATTTTGCAGAACTCCATGTAAAATATTTTTAAAAAAAAAAACAATGATTCGCGTCTACTGAACATTTTATTTTATTTTTAACATGTAAAAACCAAAATCACAGAATTTTCGTTATTATAATTTTAAAATAAAATTAAGTGTTCATTAGAATCAAATCAAAATAATAAAAAAAACGGTATGAAAATCAATTTTGCTTTTAGAAACTGTCATTACAACGTCAACAAAAACGATTCATCTTATCTCAGTGTCTGAAATTCCAAAATAAAGCGTTATATATGTTATATTATAGTATATTATAAATTCCTTGGAAAAATAATAAAAGAAAACCAAATAAAACGAGAAAACCATATTTAACGAACAGTTATATTCAAAATGTGACTGCCACCTAAATCTGTTGTTATTTTTGGACGCAAAGAAATAAATTAAATTTCTTGCGACAGCTGTTGGAAAAGATAATGTCAAACAAGGTAAAAATGCTAGGCAAATGTATTGTGTTTATATGACATTTATATGATTAGCGGTAATGGCTTTTAAAATATGATTTTGAATCCAATCTGGATGCTTAATACACTTTTTAATACTCCAAGAAACTCATAATCGGTTTTTGAAAGTAGTTTATTTGCAAATGAAATATTATAAAAACATTGTAGTGATTATAGCAACTGAAGACAAATTTTATTGCAAAACACAGTATTTTACGTGTATCGTTTTGGTTATATGCAAAGTAATGAGACCAGTCTTGCAAATTCAAATGCCACCCTAGAAACAAGTAAATATTGCAGTATAATTTCATTTTAAACAAATATTTCACGTCCACCCTGCGAGAAATCGAACCCAAGACGTCGAGCATGATAGGCAAACGCGCCAGCCACTACACTTCTAGACAGAATTGTCTTCACTCGCATTCCTTTTTCAGGATTTCCATCCGAGAGTAGACATCGAATCGAAAATGCTCATCGTGAATTCTAATCACTGTATTCTGCATCCGCCCGGATATTACAACACAGAAGAAAAAAATCACATTGAATTTTTGTATTATCATACAAATATATCATACAGCCAAGTGTCTTAGTCATTACACCACAAAGGCCGCCAGCCGCCATATAAATTTGTATAAAGTGAACCGAGTGAATGATTTTATTTACTGTTGAACGCAAATTTTTCATCAAGTATTGAGTATGAGATAAACATTGGAGCCGGATGTAGTGTTTTTACGAAAAACGTATTTTTGTGCAACGTATAAAATACCTAACTCAGGCGTGCTCGCTAGCCTACTTCCTCTCCTTATAGCTACATGCAGATTTTAAATATCATCGAAACCAAAATACTCGTATAGGGGCATTCCATAGTGACTAGTGGGACCTTTAATTCCAGATTTGACCAATTTTGAGTTGTTGTAACTATGTCAACAGAATTAATATATTTGTAAAAGAGTACGAATTATAAAGCAATACAAATAACCATTTTACAACAGATTGACTTTCATAGTCACGTCGAAAGAACATTGAACCTTGCACAGAATATGTTGGGGTTTTCAATGATTACCGTGCACTCAGAATCTAGTTCAACTTGTTGGTTCGGACCAGACATAGAGAGTGCCTCGGTGGTATGAAGTCCGCACGAGGCGAAATATTCCCATATGTTGGAGAGGGTTCAGAAAAAAATCTGAGGTATCTCTACATAAAGGAGGATGTTAGTTATCCGTGGCTCTATCTCATTGCATTCTTCTTGAGCATGATTAGGACCAACAGTTTGCAACTTACATGGGATGGGTTCACACTGACCCATTTTTTCGGACTGATAAGAGGTTTTATCGAGAACTCAGCCTTTCTAGAGAGTTTCAATTTATATGTTCCCGGTGGTTGTCTCCGACAGCGTCAGCACAGACTGTTTTACCTCCGGTCTACCTACCTCTGGTTATGCCGAGTCAGGCAGCTGAATATTATTATCACTTTGGAGATTGACATCTTTCACATCAGTAAAACTTTGTTTAAGAGGCAAATACTCTTGCTATCGGAGAGTATTATACCTTAACAATGTCGAACCATTGCTCAAGGGTTCCTGGTTTGATATTTTGTCCCAAAATTACGCCCTAAACATTTTGAAATTTGTAATGTTATTTTGGTAAATATATAAATTTTGTTAGATAAATAATATTATATAAATGATAAAAAATAACTATGTTTTCGACCACTTATTTTTTTTATTGTTTGAATTTAAATTTATTTTACTGACTTCAAGAAAAAACCAAACAATCGATAATATTATGTTCTGTATTTATTATTTGAATGAAAGTGACTGGTGGGACACTGGAAAATTTCGAAATTGGACGAGTTCATGCCAAACTACTAAATATTAATGAGATATTTTTTTGTGTTGTAAAGCTAATATCGAACACTAATGTTTTTTATAAAATAAAAGTATATTAACAGTTGTACAAAAACAAAATTTTGACTGGCGGGACAGAACTTTGAGACTGGTGAAATTTCTAAATAAATATGTGTGATATGTTTCTATAAACAAATAGTAATTCTTTTTTGTTTAGATACATATTTTATATAGATTTATAAAAAAAGGCGTTTAGCTTTGTTATTATTAAATTAGAGGCGATAAATAGAAATTCAAAACGTATATCATTTTCCCACTTTACTTAAAACACTCCCTAATACGGCTTTCATGATATTCATAATTACTACTTTAAAGCAGCAAGCCTTTACTTGTACTTGAACTTACAAATGAGTACATAAAATAATAAAAGAATAATAATCTACAGTACCCAACGCAACATCTCAACCCAACAACGCAGCGCTTTATTTCGTACCCACGTAATGAGAATAGAGTACAATATAAATAATAGAAGTTTAGTATAAGAACAAGGGTACATCTTCGTCTTAGGAAGAAGAGTTTATCTGGATAAGGAGGTATAATACTCCTTAATAATTGCTCCCAGCCTTTGGGGGTAGGTGATGTATGACTCGCATATTTCAGTGTGGGAGAAAGCTGTGCAAAATTACCGATTTACTTGTAGCATCAATTCACCTCCCAGAAAAGCGCTAGGAGCTGGAGATTATTATTTATCGAATTTCTCATCGAGACAGCCATCATTTCTTAACTCTGCCTCTATTATCTACAAGGCTCAAGAGTTTAACTGGATGTCGGTGCGAGGGTGGCTACCATCTCGGCGTGGTGTTGTACTATATAAGCTTCTAACGTAGCTACTCATATTGTTAGGAATTTAATATCGCACAAGGCTTCTTATCCGGAAGCGCTCTTACCCTTCAATGTTTTTTATTTTTGAATTCAATGAGATAATGCCGCGGATTCAAAACTTTTGATTGAAAATTACAGTACGTAGTGAAACATTTTGTAATTTTTTTTAGAGTGCAATTATTGTTATTATTACCTATATTCGATATAAATATTAAAAAAAATATTGAAAAAATAAGTTCATGTTTTATATTTATTTATTTATGCTTTATTAAGTTAGTTCATAACATCTTAGGAACTAATATAAACTTTTAATGGTGTTACAATTTTTTAATCGGAATTTCTCAATAAGATATTTTTTTTAATTAATTTTAAATATTTCCATTTTTTCTATTTCCTTTATTTCTTCAGGTAACTCATTGTACAGCTTCAATCCCTTGTACAATGAGTTTTGAGATTCTGTTTTTTCCTCATTGGTAATCTTATCTTTTTTTACTCCTTGTTTCATATGTATGACATTGTTGGTTAAATTTTATTATTGTTTTTGTTTTATTCATCTCCATAATTATTTTATGTATAAAAAATGCCACATTATATATAATTTGTGAAGTCAACGAAGTTTGCAATACATTGCTTTCAAACAGTTTAATAATTCATTTATTCCACAATAAATTAGAGTGCCAACTTAAAATTTAAAAAAGAACATTAATGTTAGTAAATATTAGTATATAACCACTTACTGACTTTTTATGTACACCGGTTTCGAGACGTAACCGGGAGTAGTCAGGAAACTCACTTCACCAACATGCAAATACTTAAATCACCGTAGTAAACATAGTATTTATTTATATTACGAAGAAACGGGAACGTCTCAAAACCTGTAGACATTTAAAGTCGGTAAGTTGCCATATACTGATATTTACTAACATTCATTAAAATGTTTGACCACAGGTTAATCCTATGAACATATAATATCAAAAAAAAGTACTTAAAATAATATTGCTTTAGTAAATAAATAATATTTATTTAGTTGATCTAGATAATATTTAAGTTTGTAAGTGAAAGTTCTTGATGGAAGTTCATTGTAATTTATTATATAAATAAAACACGAGTGATTCTTTAATCCACAAATTTGGAATATCCAGTGACCGGTTTCATCGCTTTTGCGACATCTTCGAGACTGGTATCTTTATTAAAGAGTTAAATGTATTTATACAAAACAGAGGTAAGGATATGTCGCGAAAGCGATGAAACCGGTCACTGGATATTCCAAATTTGTGGATTAAAGTATCACTCGTGTTTTATTTATATAATAGATCTAGATAATGTTTATTACGTATGATTGATACCATTTAATTTTTTTTTATATTTCAATAAAGAAAAGTGATAATTATTTTTTTAATAAAGTTGTTAATTAATAATACCTAGATCATCATTTTATGACATTCACAACCGTCAGACAAGAAGTGGAAACCGTCTTTAGCGGGAGCTAAAAAGTACCTTGGGGATTAGGTGAGACTGACTGGAATTCTAGACAACTTATTCGACAAACGTTTGAAGTATCAGAGGAGCTAGAACAATATCGACTTTAAAAAAGAATGCCTAAAATTGATTGGGAATGAATAATTCGTCAATACAATATTTAATATTATGTTAGATTATATAAATAATTAGGTTTTTGTTAATTAATATTTTTTGTATCACACTAATTAATAAACGTATATTTTTAAAACTAAATAAATACAAAAACAATGGGTAAAAGATAATTACTTTAGATACATTGTTGATATGGGTTAATCAAGATTATGCAGAAATCAAGACTTAAGACAAGCATTGTTGATAAAAGTGTGAAGCAAAACGCGAAAAACAGGTACATATGAATGACGAGTCCACTGCAATAATGTAATGTAATTTTGAGATATATGTTTTTGAAAGTTAAATAAAAAGCCGAAATGACAGAAATTATGTAACAAGGTGGTGGTCGTTTTTATCTCCGGGCAATGGACCGTCATGATTATTGTCAATTATTGCTATGAATGTTAGTGACGTTTATCATTAGAAAGAGTGCAATATCTCAGTTCGACATGTTTCTGAGAAAAACGCGGTAAAAGAAAATAATACTGTTTTTGTTGTAGTTTCAAAACTATGCATATCATCACTATACGCCATGTATTAAAAAAAACTGATAGATGAATTTCTTTTTCATATTAAGATTAATACTTAAATTTAAAAGATAAATTAAACTTAAATAATACTGAATTAAAGATAATTATACGCTGAAAATCTAGTAACTCCGTTTTGCTTCCCGGATTTCATGGTTCCTGAAGCAATATTGATACGTGAGTAAGACTAAATTACATATCTTTTCTTCGTGATTTCGAATTAGTTTTGAAGAAAACGTCATCAAAAATGCTAGATACTGCATTATTTGTAAGGACGGTAGCATTCTAGACGTGTAGTCCTATTTCAAGAAATTGATAATGTTTTTTTCTGTGTATAAATGTAAAGTCACTACGTGAATAATGCAATCGAATAGCATATTTAGTTTAAATTAGACATATTTTCGACATTCATTATGATTGCAGCGGACCCCTCAAATATTCTTGATGCTGCAGTGAATTCTTTTGTTTGAATGAACTAGTTGGTTTGACTTACGAACAAAACGAACTGAAGTCAACGAGGGACACGTAGAATCTGAAGTGCCTCGATCATACCGATGTCATGCAGCTCCGGTCTGCGCCTTACGTTTGGTGTTGCAAGCAGTTGGAATGAAAGAATAAGGTGTTTATGTAAAGATAGAATAGTATGGATTTTTACCATATCTGCCTAACCCAATATGGAAATGGCGTAATTGTTTATTTGTTCGGAGTTTTATTAAATTTGTACAAATTTATTACACGATGCGATCACTAAAAGACGAATAGAAATAAAATAATACAGTGTTCTATTCTGTTGGAAATTATTCAGAAGTTTCCAGGTCCGAGAATAATTAAGTTTTATTAGAAAAGCAGCGACGCCGACGTCACACCGTGGCAGATAGAAGAAACAATAATAAAATTCGCAGGCTAAGTTTGACGACGTACGTACCCTCTAGAAGGGAGGAACGGTAGGCGAAGAAGAGAAAGAAGAAGAAGAGGGGAAGGGCTCGCAGAATTACCCGTCACAGTTAGAAACAACTTGGGGAAGAAAGGAAGTAGATTGAGAAAGAAAAGCGAAGAAAATTCAAATAGAATTCGCGGGAGAACTAATGAAATATTTTATACAAATTCAGATAAAGGAAAACTTTAAATGTAAACAAGTCAGTCGGATCCATTTATCCCGTGAAATAATACGAGTTTTATTATACATTTGTTTACAAAGTTTCGATATTTTTTTACACATTTTGCCTTTTAGAATTTATTCTAGATGACGGCGCTATTTTCATTATTATTCATAAATCAAATAATACAAAAAAAACGATGTTTTACATTCCCAAGATTAAGCGAAAGTTAATTCGGGACTAAAATAAGAATTCGACTTGAAAAAAAAAAGATACGTTTAACATAAAAGTACTAATAAATCGAAAAGAATATCGTGATCCTTACTTGTAAAACTCGTAAGTCCTAAACTAACTTTAGTTCAGGGGAGAGAAAAAATAGTCTTTACTTCCGTAGCCAATGGAAGCAATAAAATATTTTATGTACATGTATATTTTTTTTCATATACTTTTGTTACATTTATTGAGACATACATCCCAACTCCATGGAACCGAAGTCCTGTGTTGAGTTTGTTTTTTTGTCCGTCACATCTCCGAAATGGCGAGTCGTAGAAGCCTGAAATTTTGACACGTCATTTTAGATGCATTTTCAAGGTTAACGTTGCTATTTTCGAGTAAAATTTGAATCTACCTCTACTCAATAAAGATTCAAAATTTATATGGATGCCTAGTGCGGCCCCGATATATTGCCCGTAACCAACTGTCATTATCAACAGTAAACATACTTTAATCTCCTGAATTGAAAAAAAAAGTATCTGAAGTAAATGTGTTGATATAAGGAAAGTTTTTAAGCAACATAATACACGTGTCGGGACAATAAATGCCAAAAATCAATTTTAATCATGGGGAAATATTCGAAATCAATTACCTATGAAAATTGACTACTTTAACACCTCTGACGCTCCTACTGTTGCAACCAAACCTACTGCAATTCACCATAGTCGATTTTTATTTACTACAAAAGCATCCGATCAAACCGTTATGTTTATGTTGTCAAATAAAACAAAATGGCCACCAATTCGTTGCTAACAAACAAACCAATATCGCTTGCGTTCTATGAAACATAGTGATAGGGCTTCTCTATAGGTTCACGCATTATTACTCTGAGGTACGAATACACAAGTTTTACACACATATATAGCTACTATTTAAAATACTGACCAAAAATGCCAAAATATCATATTTGACCATTTGTCGAGTTTTACAAGCAAGGGTGACAATATACACATTAATATAAACGAAGAAAATAGTTAACTTTGGAGTACCGTAAGGATCAATGTTGGAACCACTGTTATATAAAAGATTTTAATGACATCATTACACGGTGAAAATAATTATGTATTACGATGACATAGAACTATTTAATGTTCAAATAGGAGAAATAAATGCTTTATTACAAAAATTAATGTACATTTTATAATATTGATGCGTACGCTTCATTCATAATTCTCTATAATGAAACAATGAATTTTGTGCAATATTTATATCTCCCTCTCCCGTTAAATTGCTCCCCCCAACTCCCACAAGCTTTATCTAATTACAAAGGGGATAGCTCTGAAGCTATTAAATATGCCAATGTATATCATTTTGATTCCGTTAAATTTAATTAAGACATAAACCACTACTATTAAGCACAACGTGAAAGTAAATAAAATTAGTTCATCACTATTGTATTTTAATGTCTCCGCGTCCGGCGGAATAAAAAATCACTTCTGTGTGTGAATTATAGCCAAAATCGATGGTTGCACTCAGATGATAATCCTGAAAAGGAAATCGAATGTTGATCTATCTGCCTCATGGCTATGGTCTACTAGTTAGCGGATTTGTCTTAACTTTGCCCGGAATCGAACCTTGGACCTAAAGCATGGTATGCAAACGCGCAATCTACTACACTACAATTTGGGCTTATCTCCATTAGATTTTTTTTCAAGAAAGCGAAAAATTTTGCCCAAGGGAGTCACTTTATTGCTAAGGGAATCAAGTCGAATGTACATGTTTTGTTCATATAGAATCTCTAATGAATGTAATCCCTTTTCGCAAAGTGAATATTTTATTAACCACAAATCGAGATCCTTGCACAACGGGGATTACAGTTCTGTTTCTCCGTGGAGAGGATAGTTTTTAGATGTAATAAAAAGGTCGGAATAAAGGACATATGGGGGCAATCACAGAGGAATGGGTCTATTAACCCATAAATTGGGAGAGACTTTCTCTTAACCTTTTCCCGCCTTGTGCGGGTGTTAACCTCTCTTGTAAAACGATAAAAACCGCCCCAAATTCTCAATTCTCTTTATCGGTTTATTGTTTGTATTCAGGGTTAATGTCAAAATAGAACCCGAACGTTATAAAATATATAAAAAAATATTTACATTATACTTTTTTATATCGAATTATGATTTTCTACTCAAATATATTATAAATGTTTTTTTACTTCTCTTTTATTACATTTACTGTTTGTTTTGTGACTGATTGACTCAAAATAAGTTTATTTAAAAAAAAATATTGGGAATATTATATAAATACATATATGCAAAGATATGTATGTATTGTATACACATATGTAAAATAGTGTGTTAAGTGATCAGTGATGCCTTAAACAATCTAACGAAAAGGTATAAGTCCAGTGAACGCCTGAAATTTCATTATCATTTCTCAAAATGCTCAGTGAAATACAAGCAAAAATATCAACAAATTCTCGGATAGCCTTTTAATATGTATATTTTTCAAATATTTATAGTGACCGTCCGAAATTTCGATTCCGGTTTCGGATAGGTTTCAGTCAATAAAACGAGTTTCGGTCGTGGTTTTGGTTTCGGCCAAAAATTGACCAAAACTTCGGCTCAGCCGAAACCTGCGGTCGGGATGTGTCAGATAACGTTCGGCTGTACTCGGGTGCATATTCGCGACTGTAAGTTCTAAGATCTTTTATGTATGTATTTTTGTAAATTCTTTATAGTTTATAAGTAAAAGTTCGTATTGCGTACACTGAAGAACTGTTCCATACAAGTTATATTTGTATGACGTAACAACGAACTGTTAAATTTGACTTTTATTTGTGACTTTTATTGATTTTTAATGACTTTTGTTTCATTGTGTATTTTATTTAACTCTTATTTTAATGAACTCGTAACGCGTAAAAATAAAAACGTCTAATTTTAGGAGTTTTGAAGTGACATTTAACTTATTAAAAAAAAGTTTCGGTTTCAGTTTTGGCCGAAACTAGAACAGAAGCCGAAATTTGTTTTCGTTTTCGGTTATGACTGATAATCTGGTTTCGGTCTGTCGCGATTTTTTTATTTATTATTTTGTAAGAAACCTTACGGTTTATAATTATTATACATCATCAAGTAAATTTGTTGGTTTTTAAAGTAGTTTTTAGTTAATTTTTAAACTAACTAGAAATATATATTATTATTATCATATGTAATGAATGCATTTAAGTATTTATTTGTATATTACATTTATTCATAAATTAAATTAAATAAATGTGTATTTATTATTCAATGTCCTAGAGATATGAAAAAAATAAAACATGCAAAGGAATAGCTTTTTATTGATTAAAATATATTATTCGTAAACATTATTTTTAAAACAGGTTAATAATATAATTTACTAAAAAATTTATACACAATGTGTATATGGTACCAAAGGTGTAATCTATTATTTAAAAGTAGGGTGGAGTTATTTCTTTCTGAGTTTAATGTGAATAAATGTATTTAAAACTCCACTGATATTCTAGAGTGGATCTTCTCACCGTGATAATGATTTAATTTAAACGTAATAGTGGAGGGAGGAAATAAGCATTCAAATCGCAAAAGCCGAAGGCAGAAGATATTTAATCTGATAAATTCTAAGCGCACTAGACCGGAGCTAAATTTGAGGTACACTTTTATTTATCGGTCTTATTTGGGACTTATATTAAGAGGGCGGTCGTGACGTAAGTATCTTGGAAGCTTAAACTCAATATATTCAATAATTTTATTTACTTCGAAAACAAATAGATCCACATGTTATAATGTTTATACCTAGATACTATTAAAAAAATAAATCATAAATAGTAGCGCCTGCCATCCAATAAAATATATTCTAATAAAAAACTAAAATACCTATGTATTTAGAGTACATTTACCTTGGGCAAAAAATAGAATTGGGAAAATTTAATCAAATTGCGGAACTGCCAAGAAGAATCGGGTTAAGCTGGGCTTCTTTGGGAAAGCTGAAACACAATTTCGAAAATAAGGAAATCCCAAGCAATCTGAAGGCCAAAGTCTACAACTCTTGCGTTCTGCCGGTGACAACATACGGTCTTGAAACCATGTCATTCTGAAACCATGTCACACTGCCAGAAGTGTTCACAAAATTAAGCGCACTCAGCGGTCTATGGGAAGACAAATGTTGGGCGTCTCCTTAAGAGACCGAATAAGGAATGAGGATATAAGACGCGGTACAATGGTGACCGATATCGCAAAAAGAGTAGGAAGGAAAAAGTGGCAGTGGACGGGTCATGTTACGAGACAAAAAGTTGATAGATAGACCTCCAAAATATTAAACTGGAGACCCTACGAAAATAGAAGGAAAGTAGGGAGATCATAGAGGAGATGGACTGACGATATCGTCTAACTTGTAGGATATGGATGAAAACAGAGAATTCAGGACAGAAAAGCATGGAAAATTTTGAAGAGGCCTATATTCAGCAGTAGAGAAAAACGGGCTGATAAGAAGATGAAGAAGAAAAAACAATATAAAAAGTAATTGAAACATTGGATGGTACAGTAGACATTAGGAATTTAATATCATAACGAAAATTTGGGTTGTTTCTTAGTTCATGAATTCAGTAAGAAAACCTTCAGAAAATTTCTCAAATCTCCCCTTTACCACTGCTCTATGCTTCAAAATATGCAAAATCATAATAATTTATGGATCATTTTTCCGCACCCAGCGATGCATGAAACACTGCATTGAAACATCAAATGCAGTGTTTCACTATCATAATATATTATGTGAGGGTGAGGTGATCAGTCATACACTGGAGGTTTCAGTCGTCAGTCCAGTTAAAATGAAATATTGCAGTGCAAATCTACCTACTAAACAAATTTTTCATGTATACCACCCCAAGTATTGAACCCAAAACCTCAATCACGGTAGGCGAACCCATCAAAAACTACACTACGAGGTGGACTTTTTTCCACTAGATTTATTAAGCAATAATGTTGAATCAGATTATTTTTACAATACTTCCAAGAATTGACTTTTTTATATAAAATATTTTGAATAGCCTATGTAAGAATAAAATCCATCTTTTATAGATACAAATGTTTAAAGAAAGGGTTACAAAGTTGGGCAAAAAAATAAATTAGAAGTCATTTATTTCTCAAAATAATTCGTAAATTTCAGACCCAGATAAACTATATTCATCTTTATCATTCATAATGATGCATAGGGCACTGGATTAGTACACCAATCGCAACATATCTTTTGTTACATGAAGGCAAGGTGGCCAGTCTTACGCTTCGGGTACCAGTCCAAGGACTATGAAATATTCTACTGTAAAAACACCCTTTTAAATAAAAATAAACAAACTATTTTACCACGCAAAAATTAACTGACTAATATTTTAAATAAATTAAACGTAAAAACTTATAGTACAAACTCTGGTTAAATGTAAATAGGTACTAGCTAATATTTTACATAAAAATAAAATATTTGAGTTTTTTTTCTTTGCTACAATAGGTCAGGAGGGCCAATTATAGTAGTGAATTATATGACAAAACAACACCCAGGCTTAAGAAAAATCACATTTTTAAATATTGTGTTCTCATCGGGTATCGAACTAGGAACCTTCCGGGCGGGAGTCAGGCGTTAAAACTACTACACCACTGAAGCTGTCTCTATTTTTATCAATTTTTTTTTCAGTGCAGAATATCGTTCATTCACAATATTGAGTTAAATGTTGTAATTTTAGTTACCCACTAAGTCTAGAGACTTTTCAGTACAACAGATTTATATATATGTTTTTACAATTGCCGAACTTATTACTTTGCTCGATATATTTTGGGTATTCTTAAGGGTACTTGGAAATCATTTTTTTAGTTTTTTTTTCTTCTTGTGTGAATTATAGTTTTTAGGAGATTATTATTATTTTCATAATACGAGTATACCGCAATTCGTGTTTTTGTCTTATATTAAGAACTCACCCCTTAATTTGGGGGAGGCTTCTTCGTTGAATTGTTTCTTTATATTCATAAACACCTTCATTGGAGTGTCTCAACTTTATGACGCCATTTGTGGAATCGCCCCTATCAGTAGCTTAAATAAATATTTTATTAATATTGCAATAATGAAATAATTTTCGCTTTAACGTTGCTGTTGTTCTGCAAAACAGTGATAATATATTTTATTTTAATAACAGAGTGCTGTAGCGCCAAAAGTTCAAAACAATTAACATACGCATTTTCTAAACATTTCATATTCATTTACTTCTTTTCTTTTTCCTATAAAATGCACGTATTATTACAATAATAATACTAGTTTGTCATTGGGTGCTGATACATTAGTTTTAATTAGGCGGCCTCCGTAGTGAAGTGGTCAAGATGCTTAACTTACATACGGAAGGTTCCGGGTTCGACTTTCATTAAGAACACAAAAATTAAATGTGATTTTTCCGAATCCTGGGTGTTCTGTGAAGTAATTCAACTCTGTAATTGGGCCTTGTGGCCTGTTGGGGTGCAAAAAATAGAAAGAGAAAAAAGTTTCAAATAAAAGAGTACAAATACAATATTGTACACATTAAATAATGTCATTTTTTTTTTGTTTTTGATGCTTTAAAAATAAAAAATAAAAATAAGATGAAGAAGAATAAAATCTTTAAATAACCAGAAAATGTAGTTTAAAATCTTTTTGAATGTATTAGAAAAAAAAACAGTTAAATTAAAGAATCACGATTTTGAAACTTAAAAAAAAGTGGGTGCTCATAAATGCAACTAAAACAAGATAAAAAATAAAAATATTATATAGCCCGGACTACGCCGAGAATTCGAATGATTATTATTATTATAGTTGGATAATTAATATAGTGCTATTTTTGTGAAAATCATCTCAAAGGCGCTGTACAATGAATAAATATCGAAGCACGTCTTGCAGCTACAGAGCGCATGGACGGTTGGTATTTTTCCTCGTTTCAAAATAAGATCTATTTCAATCATGACAGATGTGAGCTTGATTAAAGCACGTTTTGTACTACAGAGCGCATAGACGGTCAGAAATCTAGCTTCCATTTTTACATTTTTCTAATTGACAATGAAGTTGTATTAATAAAATAAAAAGCAGTAAGATTACAACACGTTTTGCAGCTACTAAGCGCATAAGCGGTTGGAATTCTAGGCCCCGTTTACAAAATTGAGGTATTTTATAGTCGAAAACATTTGCACGTGGAAACTAGATTACCAATCGCCGGCGTCGTGCAGCTACAAAGCGCATGAACGAGTGGAATTCTAGCAACATAAAATGATATCAATTTTTTTTTTTTAAATAAACATGACCATACACAGCAGAGATAATTTTTTCAAGTGTTCATACTAAGAAGTAAGCAATAACAAACTAAATAAATAAAGCACTGTTTTAACATTATGGTTAACAAAATAAAGATGGATGTCCGAAGAGTAGCTTTCGTAGATTGTAGGTAGACACTGCCACCACGTGGCCTACTGGCTTCTTGATACTCACAATAAATATCTAACACTAAATTTTTCGTGGTATTTAATTATCTAATACCCATAAAAATATTAGGTACAATTTGGGTAGAATTTGTATCTTAAAAATATGCGTTGCCAAAAAGCTTTTGAAATTTGGATATTAATATTGTGTTTACTCTTAATCATAAATTTTATTGTATAACTACAACTTACCAGAAGATGAGAGGAGAAAACGGGTAAAACTTCGGTTTTGTTCAGTTTGTAGAAAAATGTTGAAACTTACCTGCGAACAAAAACATGGATGAATATATTAAGTTCTCCAAAACAAAAGCCATTTTCTGGAGAAGTGTACAATTTTATCTAAGGGAAGAGACGATTACAGGAGACTGCTGCGAGATATTGCAAAGGTTTTCATACTATTAAGCATGTTGTCCAAATGTTTATTGAAATACATGTTTATATAATATATATATTTATGTTTTTTTTTATAAATCATAAAAAACAAAGTATTTTACAAGTATAATGCATATGAATTACATTTCCAGGAGTAACAACAACTCAATTTAGGACTTAAATAATATTACCTTTTTTTTTCAAATCACGTATTGAAAACAACAAAGAAACAATGCAAGTTTAGCACCTTTATAACTAAATATAACACAACAATATTTAAGCCGAAAACCTTTTCTTTCACAAGCAGAATGAATATATAAAAACGCTTTCAAGAATGAAGGAAGTGGTAAATCTACTAAGGGAGATAAGGTCGTTATCATCACATGCCACGCAGACGATGCATTTAGTGGCAGTGATGATTGGAACATATCCATTTCAGTTAGTTAAACATCTGAATGCCTAAAAAATGTCGTTTGGTACGATGAACATATGTGGATTGGAAAAAAGATTCGGATATGCAAAACGTGTGTCAGACCAATCATGGTGTATGCAATAAAGGCGAGGATAGATAGAGAGAAAGGAAAAACGAAAAGCTAAGTAAAAAACTAAATAACTGCTCAGAACGTCAGAGATGAAATTAAAGTAAAGGGGAGAATTCGGAGTCAAGAAATTAGATGGACTTGGGATACTCAAGGGATATTTAATAGAATAGACAGCTTCAGAATCCCCTATACCATAGCCTACGATATTATGTTGTATCTCAACTCAACACAAGACTCTTGGCCTCATACAGGAAGAGGTGCATTATTATTTTTTTGTAATATACATATATGTATTTGTATGAATAAATGAACAAAAAAAACCCAAAAAAATGTCACCAACGCGGGTACTAAAAAGAGTCTTAGATGGACACCCAGGAGGCAGAAGAAAGGTCGGTTGACCGAGGCTGCTATGGGAAGACGACGTGCAAAAGGATGCATCCTAACTACTGGAAGTCTTCAACTGGAAGGTTGCAGCAAATGACAGGAGTTGTAGGCAAAAGTTAACGGAGGACAATGCTCAATATGGACTGTAGTGACATTAAAGAAAAGGAAAAGAAGCATACTTTAAACAAATCCCAACCCCTACTCCAGTCACGTCCGGCGCATATGGCTTTGATGGTCAAATACGTTTTTAATCGCAATATTTTTTTTTAATTAAAAAAATGCGATTTTCCGAAAAATTCATTGGGATATTTTAAAAGGTACATCATAAGAAATATTCCTAAAAAATATCGCGGTATGGCCCCGAAAAACCGTGTAAAGGTATGGTTAACGTATATTCTTGGCAAAAGATTCTTTTGCAGATGGGAAATATGTAGTTATAAATTACACGTAAAAACTCAGATACAAAAAATCCTAGAAAGACGCTCAAAGAAATGTTTCCTTCAAATTCCTTTGTACAATTAACCAGAGGGAAAAAATATTTTGCCCATTTACAGAGGTTACTCAATTGTATAAAGAATATTCGAGAACAAAGAAATTTTATGAAAAATTAAAATTTACTTGCAATCACGCCATGTCGCCGAAAGCAGATTTTTCCCAATTTATTTCTTGATCTAAAATAATATTATTTTACTTATTTCGGCGAACCTTCCAAGTTTCCAATACGAAATCTTTCGATGCAAAATAAAATAATTTGTCACAAAAGAATTGCGAAGAAAAAAACGAAATCACTTTTCAATCGTGAATATTTAATCACCATAGAATTTTCCAAATTGAAATTTGGTTATCAAAAATGTAAGAACCAAACATTTTTCTTAAATCTACATAGGAACGAAAATTCATGTGTCATACGAAAATGGATTACAAAACGCTACACATGTAAAGACGGGGTTCTACGTTCAAGGCGCACAGAAGGAATGCGATGGGCGAGTTGTGACGCTGTCTGGTTGAGTTTTGATAAGAATTGGCTGATCAATTATCACGAATATAATATATTCGTGAATATGAACGCGTCAATTTTTATCGAAGCCAAACCGGGAAGATAGATCGGTAGTCAGATGGCAGAAGGGACCATCTGTATTTTTTTCTGAATTTTAGTTTTCAAAAGTTTAAATTAATATTTCAGTAAATACACATGGAAAAAGGAAGAAAAAACAGCATTAGTTAGAATGGTATTTTATCATTGAAAAATTACTCGAAAATATTTTAGTTTGTGGATTAAAGTCATGAAATTAAGTCTTATTTCAGCTCTCCTGAAAATTTTTGATAATTACAGATGGTCCCTTCTGCCATCTGACTACTGAGATATAACAATGATAATAGTTAACATATGTTGGATATTCGATAAAACTATTTATCTTGAATATTTCATCATTTTAATGATCGAAAATTGCAGAAAAAAAAAACAGTTTATGTGAATATATGAATTAATTATAAATAATAATTTAAAATATAATTTATTAAATTCATATTCGAGGCACTAAATTTGTGGTTACAATACAACTTTGTTTTTAACAACTTATTTTATGTTTTATTACCGACCGGTAACAAAGTTACACAATTGTGCCTTGATAAGGAAGCTTGTATAGCTCAGAAACCGGTGGGAAATAAAATATAAAAAAAGTTGAAGAGTGGAAAATTGTCTTCAGGCGTTGCCTAGCGTGTGAAATAATTCAGTCAGATGAATATTTTTACAACAATAAAGATTTCACCTCTTTGACTTCACTAAAATCAACAAATGGAAGAATTGAAGAAAAATGGATGTTCAAACAAAGGCAAAATGGTGAATGTTACACAGTGTTTAAAGTGGCCACTTACACCAGCAGATCATAAGCCCTGTAAACGCCTTGACTTCCATATTCCTTTCTTTAAGGTATTCTCAATCCCTGTTGTAATTTGTTGTAAAAAGTGTTAAAATGATCTATTGTTTACGGATTATTAGAAAACCATTGATTGGTCTTTTAAACACAAAGGTGCCAAGGGGAATCAATTTGTAAAGTAAATGAAGCGTATCTTGAACACCCGTTACGGGAAGGTAAAGTATGGTAAGGAGACGAGTCAGGCGCCAGTGGAAGGACAGTGAAACTTTGCAATTTAAAATTACCACGCAACCAAACATGTATTTCATGTCGTAAATATGCTTTTCATCCCTTACTCAGCTTTTGCATTTACATAATCGTCTAACTGACTATTGTATTGAAAATAAACTGTTTTTGAATATAAATAAATGTGTCTGTATTACATTCACAAGGAAAAGAAAAATTCTTAATTTTGATTACAAACTAAACAATAATGTACTAATGAGAAAGCACGAAATTAAAGATCTTGGGATTGTTTTAGACTCAAAACTACTTTTTGAATCGCATATCAATAAAATTACCTCCAAAGCATTGAGCATGTTAGGTTTCATAATTCGAATGAGTAAACACTTTGATAATCCAAAGGCCCTTATTTCATTATATTATACATTTGTCAGAAGCCATTTGGAATACGCCTCTCAGATATGGAATCCCCAGTATGCCATATATATAAGTAGAATAGAAAATATTCAAAACAAATTTATAAAGTACCTTAAATACAAAACCGGTATTTCTTATGTATCTACTCTCACTGCCTCCACCTTCCATGGAATCATTTCTCTACAATACCGCAGAGTGTGTGCGGACCAACTACTGCTTTACAAAATTGTGACAGGAATGGTTGACTGTACAGAGCTGCTTGTTTTAATAACAATACATGTGCCAGCCAGGATTTGTAGACGGTACCACCTGTTTCATGTACCAACAAGTAAGACATCGTATGTTAAAAATGCTTTTTTTCGTAGGACTTTTTCAATGTACAATACAAAATTTAAAAATATAGATTATACAAACATCACTCTGTCAGATTTAAAATTTAAACTAAAAATGTATTATGTAACTTAGTAGACATTATAATAATAAATATGTACATCTCCCCCCCCCCCCCCCTCCTTATCCTCTCTTCAAGCATTTTTGTCCTTTTTTGTCCTTATCCCGCCCAATTTACAGTAACTTAATGTTCTTAAAATTAATATTTAAAAAATCTTTGATTATTGAGTACTTGAAAATAACATTTTTATATGTATAAATTGTTTGTATTTATTTGATATGTAATATATATATTCTTTACTAACTTTGTATACTATGTGGAAATCTGTTATTGGTTCTGAGTTTATACACTATATCTGTTTGTTTACTAAAAATATGTATGTAGAACTGTTGATTTCCCTAATAAAATAAAAATATGTTTATATTTGTGAAAATAAAATAAAGTGTTCAGTAGACATGCGGAAAAATTAGAAATTAAAGAAATACTAGATGTAGGTTACTATATTCTGTTTATTTTTTGAAAATACGAGTAGTTAAATTGTAGAGAAGTATATTATAAATATATATATATATATTAAATATAATTATAAAGAACGACTGGAATTTGCTTAGAAAAAAACAACCCATTTTAAAGCCAGCTGTCAAATTAAAAAACCTACCTACATAGTCGGAAAAATCCGTATTTAGAAAAAAACGTGCTTAGTATTCAGATATACCAGTAATTAAAAAACTAACTGCTATAGTAAATAAAATTATCGGCCTTGTGGTGTAGTGGTCAGCGCGTTTGCCTACCACGCAATATGTCTCGGGTTCGATTCCCAGCACGGTTGATTTGAAATATTTGCTTTAAAAGGTGTTTAAACACTAGAATATTTCATAGTCTCTGGACTGGCACCTGAAGCGTAAAACTTATCATCTTAACTTCATTTCACAAAAATTATTAAGATACGCTGCGATTGGTATAACAAGTCAGTGCCTTATGCACCATTAGGTGCAGAAAAGGAATGCTGATGATGAAAAAAAAAACAAGCCGCTTTTTATTTTAGCTTAAGACGTATGAAAGCATAGAATTAAGAATAGTCCAGAAGGAACGTAGAATCATATTTGAATACATCGGACTGTGTTCAATAATCCCCCCACTATGCCCAACTTTCGCTGTGCGCATTCGTGATGTCACCGCATAATGTTGCATGATGGGAAAAAAAATAATCATAACACAAATGTAAGGTCAAAAAAAGCAATCTGTTAATTTCTCTAAAATTTTATTGTGCACGCGGAAACATTGATTGATACAACAGAGAACACAAGTAAAGGGTCATTTAATAAGAGTAATTGAATTAATGAACTTTGAACTTAAAATATAAAACAAATTTTATTTTACATTTAACGGATATTTTTATATCATGTTAAATAATGTTTGATGTTTTAAAGATAATGTCGTTCATATGTCCCCTACGGCGTTGTTTAATCCGAAGTCAAATTTTCATTAGATGAGCAAAGTAGGGTAAAAAAAATTACTACCCTGGCAACACTAACGAAATTTCCATTTCGTTTCTTCGACAATCTGACAGATGGAAAAATAATTCAATTTTTAAGTAATGCATTTGCTACCTTAACATTCGTTTGCTAATTACACATGAAATGTGAAACCATCCTGTTTCTTTAAGATCCTAGCAGTATTTCTACACTTTAAAAGGAAACAACACGGCATAGTTGAATTCAAATCAGGAGTTGCGCACTGAGCGACGTCTACAAAGAAACTAATGGGTCAAAACGTAAACCTACTCATTTATGTGTAGTTTAGTCGCCTTCTGTTTGATGTGCGTATGCGGTTTCTGGACTATTCTTAATTCTATGCACTGAGAGTATGACTCGTTTTGAAGACGAGTTGTCCACAGTCATACGACCTTTCATTAACGCTGGTGAATTCCTTATGCCTTTTATCTTGTGAGGTTTTTATGTTCGGTTCTTTGTTGTTCAAGAACATTATAAGCGATCCTGTAATATCATCATAATGCGTGAATTTTTCATGTATGAATTCCGGGTATTCTCATTCCTTATTCCCCTTTATATTGTTTTCACACAATACTTGATAGGTCCTACATACATCCCGAGCGAACTGAATTATATCCCCGCTTAACCTTTGGATGCTGCTTATCATTTTCAATTTAGAAAATTTTCCAATTGTCCCTAAACAATTTATGTTTTTTTTTTTTTTTTAAAAAACCTTTATTAGCATAAAAAAAACAATACAAACATTAAAAAATTGGAACACTTAAGATTGAACTTGCCAAAAAAGAGTTTGGCTCTTGTGTTTGGCAAGTTTACAAAATATTATAAAAAAGAAACAAAAAATGCAAAACAAAATAATACAATAAATAAGAAATTAAACAATTACAAAAATTGAGAAAATTGAGAAAATTTACTAATAAAAAATAAATAAAAACACAAAATTTATAAATGGATAAACACAGGCACATTTTATACACACATCTTTATTTTCAGAATACGGAATTAGGAATATATTTACATTTTACTTAAAATAAAAATAGTAAAAACATTTATGAATTTCGATTTGATAAAAATACACAACGAAAGCATTTTCAATAAAATAAGTCTATAAAAAAATTTACCACTTATTTCTTATTCATTTTTTCGACCACTTTCAAAGCTACACAAGCTTCTTTATCAAAGTTTCATTTTCTAACGAATCTCATCCTATTTTATTTTAAGTTTTTACTTCGCGCCTCAAATGTAAATTTTAAAAACATCTTTTTAATAATAATACATTATAGCTAGGTAGGTAGCTCAATATTACTCACCAATTTTTAGAGTACAGAATACCGGGAATGAATATGCATCATATTTTGATATATTAAGTGTATCTCTGCCTAACTTAAAAAATAAAATGATCAACAAATTCTTATCAAAAAGAGCAAATCAACTTCTCGAGATCGGGTAAGAATAATTATATTTGATTGATTAAAGTATTCTGTTATTTTATAATTACTTTAAAATTTGTATGTATTTTGAGTTATTTGAGTGTATAGTACGAGTTTATTAATATATCATACTCGATTTTTGATTTTTTATTTTCAAGCACTCTTTACACTACAGATATGTAAATGGCAAAAAAGCCGTATATAAATATATATATTATTCCGCTTTTTCCAGTATCATTTATATGAATTTTAACCTGTTTCCGGGTATCGTCATGATCGACATCGTTAGACTGCATGTGATGAAAACTAGCCAGTTATGAAAATCATATAAATAAAAGTGGAAGAAACTAAATAAAGTAACTTATTATGATTAAAATGCAGTTCCACCAAGATGTGGGAGCAGAAAAACTCAATATATTTTGAAAATTTTAGTTCAACGTTATTCGTGCAGGGAAGAAAAACATTATTATTCACTAACATTCACCATTCTGCATATGATAGAATATCCGTATTCATCCAATCCATCTATCTGTTGATTTTTGTGAAGTTAAAGAGTTGAAACCTTTATCGACGTTAATGAGATTTGTGTAACTGAATTCATGTCATGAGTAAAGAATTACAGAAATAAAAAGTTTAAACAAAGATAGAATAGTAAATATTAGTGTGAAAAGTACACTTAAACTCACCATATAAATGTCAATATTATATTTAAATAAAAAAAACTCGAATAAAATGTATTGGAATATGCAAAAAAATACGATACCAAGGATTCCAATATACAGGACCAACCTGCCAATGGTTATGCCTGTTCGAAGGGCTATCTCTATGTTGAACAATATCACTTTGGACATTGACATTTTTCACGTCTCCGAGGGAGTTTTTCGTTACAAGATTCTCTTACTTTTTTAACATATTATTCTTTGGATATTATGTAAACTAATGTGTTTTTTTTTATTTATACCTAATTTTACCTAATTATTTCTATATGTATGAATTAAGATATTTTATTTTGTAATGTACATATATATGAATAAATAAATGATAAAAAAAAAATCTCTTCCATATTAAACTTTCCTTTAAAACCGTTAAAGGTTTAATCCAGTATTTATCCAAAAAGATTTAAATATCTCGAAATATTATTGACAAAGTGAAATTTGATAACTATGCTTCTCCGGGAGCCTTGAAATGCAAAGATTTTAATGGAGGAATGCCGTCTCAGATATATATATATGAACACTAGCGGACCATACAGACGTTTCCTGCCCGAACGTTGGCTTGCCTGCTATAAGCTGGTTCAGCAAACATTCTTCGATATTCGAATTTTCGACAAACTGAGTGACATTTGACATTGAGTTTGAAATTTCAATCTTTTCGTTTCGTCATTGTGCGATTTGTTGTAGCTCAACGATACAGATTGCAGCACCACCTACCGGGTACAATTGTGAATCTAAACCATCCAGGGACCCACTTAAACACACAAAAAATTTCGTCGAAATCTGAAAAGTTCAGTGACATACATATGTACAGAAGAATGATATATATGTACAAGATATGTTTTGGCTCGGCTTATCTTTGTTTGTAATTTGTATATTTTTAAAACTAAATAATACAGCAATTTAGTTTTCATATGATTACGATAGTTAAAAATATCAAAAATCTTGAAATACGAGTACATCATCTGTGCGATACAGCAAATATTTAACGCAAAAAATTACTTGCTGAAAATTTGAAAACATTCACAATAATTTTAATTAACAATGGCAGTTTTTGTTTTTTATTTATTAATATTAAAAATTCGTTGTTGCAGCTGAAAAATGAAATTTGCCTATGGAGTTCCTTTTGAAAACTGGCGAATGGTTTTCCAGGAAAACCTTTTACTTTAGAATAGGACGAAAATGCTAAACAAATATGAAAAATATATTAAAAACGTATTCCAAGAATCTCGCAGACTTCAAAATTTTAATAATGCTAGAGCAAGGAATGTTATTTATTAGCTTGGGGAAGAAAAGTAATGCGAACAGTCATGTTACTAATTTGGAATTTCATTTTGAGTATTATCATACTTCATATTTGAATAATCTGGCATGAATACCAATCTTACAAGAAATAATGTGTATTTTTAATAAACGTAAATAATTATTTCGGCATAAAAATCAAGGATTTACCAAGGAAACTGATTGGAGTTGTTTTTTTTACATAAAATACTACAATGAGCGGTAAATAGTACAGGTAATTAGCCAGATTTTAATACTTAGTGTTTTGAACAGCCATGAAACCACAAGCATTTTAAAATAATATTTCTAAAAAAAAAAAACGGAAATCCCGGTTACAATGGCGATTTAAAGAGCAGTCAGGCAGTTAATCATCATTACTTTGTAGATAGACTATATTTAAGAGGCAAATACTCTTGGTATCGGAAAGTATATTTTACCTTTATAATATTATAATATCGAGCCAGCTCTGGTATGATGTCAAAATTGAACGCCATAAATATTCCGTTTTATTTATTATGTTATTTTGGTCTATGAATTTGAATGTAAATATGTCAAAACACTTAGGCTTAACAAAAATCACAATTTCATTATAATCTCACAAAGGTTTGTACCCGGATTATGATAATTTTATTATGATAATAAATCTAAAAGGGTAATAATTTAATGTCTTGTGTTCAAATTATAATATTTACTCGAATATTTCCGTTTTGCGATTGATAGCTTGTCGGGAAAACTGTTCTTAAAAATGAGAATAAAATTTCGGTAGAGATGCGATCGAACTTTGAATCTCTGATTCGTGAATTTGGTATACAACCACGGCACCACAATCCCGTTGGAAATTTTGTTAAAAAAAGATTTATCAAATAAAATGACGTTTTATTTTTATTTAGAATGGCCAGGAGCTTAGAAAAACTAAGAGCAACAGAACTGCGGGGAGGAGAGTTTTCACTTTTATTTTCGTTCAGCCTCTGTCGCTATCCATCAACCCCGGTAACGAATATCTAAAATAACGCAGGTTCGGTGTAAAGGGGGAAAATCCACACTACCCGTTTCATCAGGGACGAAGCGAGAGGGATGTCTTTTTAACGCCGGTTCTTAATTTTCGTATCTTTCCCCCTCGCCTGGGTCGTCAGACTAGGCGAGGAAACGTGGGCTAGAGGGGGCGTCGATCGATCCGTGGCCGGCTAGGAACTACGCGGGAGAGGGTCGGCGATGGGAGTGGGCGGGGTGGGTGGCAGCGTGCCCGCTTTACTAATACCGCGTGGGGGGGGGGGGGCGCGGATGCGCGGGAAAGCGCCCGTCGCGGGGCGCGAGACTCGTTCGAATATTCAAACTGAAAATTTGAGGTGGCGCGAAAATAGAAAGCGTGTTCACAAACGCGCGAACTAAACATTCCAATAGGTAGTGGGAATGGTGACAATGTATAGGGCGCTCTGTATAATACGCACATCCTCGTGCATAAACACAAACGCAAGTACGTAGGGCATACGTACATTAAAATGTTATAATATATAAGGATATATCAGGTTGTGATCCTGTGACTAGTGTCGCGGACTCTCGGATTGGAGTTCCGAGGTTTAAACCCCGTTCTACCACAACATGATTACTGTTCTCCACTAAAAATTTATTTACCACTTGTAAAAAATAGTCCCAAAAATTAAAATATTTGGCTAAATTATTAGAACGCAAATAGATATTTTTAAAACAAAAAAAAACAGGTCAGTACTGTTCAGTTTCAATGCTGCATAATAGCATATATCATAAATATTAAACAGACAATATTTGAGTGTGGCAACATTACAGAAGAGCTATATATATATATATATATAAGTAAAAAAATTATTTATTATTAATAAAACTCATATGTACGTATTATTTTGACGAAATTCCGACATAATTTAAAAATAAATTTAATATACGAGATTCGCGGTCATTAAAAAAAAATTATTTTATTAGGTCATTAGTAAAGTTGCTACATTTCATTACAATATTTGAGTTTGTCCAAATGTTTGTAGACAAAAGACTGGATTTCATCCCCTCGGGAGCCATTGAGATTAACTAGGATAAAAAATAATAGCGATAGAATTTTAATAAATCAGCAGATGGAATTTAAAAACTCACCCTTATTAGCCCCCTTAGTTGGACCCCTTACATTGTAATAAAACAATTTTTTTTTTCATATAATAGAATATCCTCTTAAAGTACACCGCCAACACATGTTTCAATAATTTGTCTCACTGTGTTCCATTGAAATATTGCGTATTGTATATTTTTCAACTTATTTTTAAATGTACCTACACTTAAGATAATATTTAATTGTATATAAATTACCCTTACACTAATATTCACCAGTCTGAAGATGCCCATTAGAGGGTGAAAGCGCTTATTGGTCAAAATAAATAAGTAGAAGGGTACCAAGTATTTTTTAAATTAACAACTTATATGTAAATATAAGTTATTACATCGTAATAACTGTTGTTAACCAAAAATGTTTAGTAGTTATAATATCCTTCAGGCCAATACCTACCCCTTGTTTATTTTCTGAGAATCTGTATCCTGTACGTGAAACACTGAAAACATGTAAGCAGACGTAGTTTAGGTGGCTAGTACCTAATGGTTATTTTATGTTAGCTTTGGTTAGTTTTTAATGGGTTAGTGTAGTTAATTTTAAAGCCCTGACAAAGGAATAGTGGTGTTCTGAAACCGGCCGGCAAATCAAATCGTTTTAACTAATTTTATACACAATGCATTCTTTGAATTATTAACATATTAATAATTTTGATAAAAACGTCAATAAAACTATAAAGCGAGATTTTATTTTTACCGGTGAATTTTATGGATATTTTTATTAAAATCATCAATTACGGAGTTTATTATTAAACGTCAATATTATTAATAAATTGTTTGATATACATATTGTATCAGAATGCTAGCGAGAATGTATGATATTTCGGGACCGTATAAATAGTGGGAAATTAATTATTTCCTATGGAATGTATCCAAAATATTAAATGTAAATAACATGAGAATATCATGGGGCCATTATGGTAGATATTTGTGAACATACTCATATTTGAGGTAAAATAACCCCATATTCGAGGAACCCTCGATGGAAGTGTTATGGGTAGATACGTGGGTGGATACAGGCAAAAGTATAAGGTAGAGAAGGGTAGTAATGACTGGATTGCGTGAAGAGAAGGGTGTATTGATAGAATATGTGATGGCCACCATCAAATTTATGGCGTTTTAGGTGACTGGATCGACCTCCAAATGGAATCAAATGACAATGCACTTAACTTAAGTAAGGAAATCAATAGGTAGTAATATCAAGTTGGAGGAAAATTAGATTTTAATTTCATACAAAGGTAGGAAATTTCTACATTCGTTATTTTGCGGGATAATTTGTTATTATTTGAGTCACCCGCGTTATACAATTCTAGGGGTGATTTCCACAGTATACGTAGGTACATAAATTACATAGACATGCAAAAACGGATTTGTTTTTGCAGCAAATACAAATTGGTTTATAATATACAAATACAGGATCTTCTATATAAAGAAATATTTGCTTTCTCATTATTTACTTAATTATTTAATTTTAAAATATTATGAAGAAAAACATACCATTATTTCATTGACTGCATAATAACAATTTTTTTTTTTAATATTCATAGCGCATGTTATTTAATTATTCATTTATTTTATTAATTATGGTTCACAAAACATGGCATATGCGCTAAGTAAAAAAAGGTTTACATATATTTTTTTCTTTTAAATTGACTGGCTTAGTTTAATTCTATTAATATTATTTTTATTGTTTTTTTTATTAATAAATTTCATAAAACGTACATGTTTTTTAAAATTCTATACAGAACTATTTTTAGACATCTAGTTAATGTTATCACTTTAACTCTAAAAAAAAAGATACTAACTTTTATTAAGTAACTAAATATTGTAATAAATTAAACTAATAGGTTATTACAAATTATTCAAATTATTTTATACAAATAACTTTTTTTGTATTTTGAGTATCTAAGAGGAAGTTAGATATTTAAAAAAAAACATTACAACGACAGCAATATTTTGAGTTTGTCCAAATTTCTGTAGACAAGGACTGGATTCAACTCCCAAGGGAGCTGTTTATATTAACGTATTACAACAGAGATAAAGACCATTTAAGAGAAGGTAATATAGAAGTCTACCTAGTATGTAGGTGAAATAAATCAATAAGATGAATCTCATCCGCATAAATAAAGGTTTCAGCTCTTTAACTTCACAAACATCAACAGATGAAATAATTGAAGGAATATAAATGTTCAAATATGGGCAGAATGGTGAGTGTTACACAGTATGTAAAGTGGCCACTTAAACCAGCCATTGACAGGTCATAAGCCCTGTAGATGCCTAGACTTCTATAATACTTTCTCTGAAATGTTCTTAATCTCTGTTGTAATATGTTAATTGCAAAGACAGACAAAAAAAAAATGTCACCAAAGCACTTTACAAAACAATATGATTTAGTTCGTTATGTTGTACTATTGAAATAATACTTAATATTTTGAATACTGTCATTAAAACGTGAATTGTACGTCATTATTATCATTACATTTTGACGCTAATTACGTCAATATTTAACTTACTATTTAATTACAACAGCAATTTGAATGTCTAAAAAGCTGTTTTTTTAACACTTCTGGCTTTTTAATTATCTTAGTATGTGGAAATCTGAAAGGCGAAAATGTAATAATAATTATTCAAATAAAGAACAAAACTAGTTAGCGGAAAAACTAATCCTAACAAGATTTCGTAGCTTAAGCGTTTCGAACATTCGAAGCCAATTTCTAATAATCTCTCAAAGAACTTAAATGGCTTTCAAGTTGTATTTCAGGCAATCAGATCATCTTCTAGCTCAGAGTTGTATGAAATTTGAAGCTAGGAGATTCACTTACCCCCTCCGCAATAAAGGAAACCATTCAACTAAGTATCGCGACTTTCATTTTGCTTAGATTCTTGTACCTACCGCACATGGCCGCCGTAAAGCAATTACATACAGCGAACTGCAATTTCAGGTGGTTAGGTTATATCGGTTCGGTGGACCGTTTTACAGGGGTGACGGGTTACAAAGACACTACGGGGCAGCGACGTAAATAAAAATTTCTAGCGGGTAGTTTATAAAGACCCGATTTTTCAACGAACGGAAAATTGACTTTTCTGCAGTGGCCTTCTGTGAACCCCAGACGAGTGTTTTTTACTCAATAGCTACTCTCAGGTAAAAATCTTGAAAAAGAAAACCGAGAAACGATAAGTCCACCTCGTTGTCTAGTGGTTAGCGCGTTCGCCTGCCATTCTTGAGGTCCTGGGTTCGATTTCTGCCCGGCAGGACGTGAAATATTGGATTTAAAGGTGGTTCCACACTGCAATCATTTTGTGTTTTTAATTATGTGTGTTTTAATTTGATATTGTATACATGAAATTTGTTTTATTTTGCAGGTGGATGGTGAGCGTAAAGATCATTTACTGATAACATTAATAATAATGAGTAACAAAAACTATCTAGATACGCTAAAAATAGAGTAACAGTGTGTCCTAAATGATACTTCTTGAATATTTTAGTTTTTCCTTTTTCCTTTCTCCTCCCCCATTCCTTCCCTTTTCACCACCCTCTTGTCTTCGCAGTGTATATATTAAATGAATTTTTATATCTTAAAAAAAAAATATATTATTTATTTACTTTTATAATTGCATTTATAAATTTATTGCAAAAAAATAATATACATACTTAATAGCAGGGAATCTAAATAAAACCAATTAATGTAAAATGAAAACGGAGTGTTCTCTGTTTATGATAGTCTCCATCTAACATGGCACGGCCTGTTTTAAGATGGAGATTTTTTTATCTTTAGAGCGTAAGTAGTCCTATACTAATAAAACAATAACATAAAAAAAAAACTAAAATGTATCACTCAAGATTCATTCGTGCATACTAATATTTGTGCAAATGTGAAAATTTAGAACAAGTAAATTCAATAAAATTCTTAGGGTCACTATAGAATCTAAACTTAGCTGGAAAGATCAAATTATAGAAATATCCAAGCAAATACGGAAATCAGCATACATTTATAAAAGCCTAAGAAATATTTGAATGCTCAACTGATGAGACAAATTTATTTTTTGCTTTTTGCCAAAGCAAACTATCATATTGCAATTTAGCTTAGGGAGGTTGCTCTCGTTCAATCCTTGGACCAGTAAAAATAACACAAAAATGGGTCATGAAGATCATTCTTGAAAAACCCTTGAGGTCTTCGACGGAAGATCTATTCACTGAGTTAAAGATATTGGATGTAAGACAATTGTTTGTAAGGTGCCTACTACTTAAATTTCTGTTGGGTTCTTAGACCTCACATAATTTATCATAAAATTTAAGTAGTAGGCACCTTACAAACAATTGTCTTACATCCAATATCTTTAACTCAGTGAATAGATCTTCCGTCGAAGACCTCAAGGGTTTTTCAAGAATGATCTTCATGACCCATTTTTGTGTTATTTTTACTGGTCCAAGGATTGAACGAGAGCAACCTCCCTAAGCTAAATTGCAATATGATAGTTTGCTTTGGCAAAAAGCAAAGTAAATTTGTCTCATCAGTTGAGCATTCAAAATATTTCTTAGGCTTTTATAAATGTATGCTGATTTCCGTATTTGCTTGGATATTTCTATAATTTGATCTTTCCAGCTAAGTTTAGAATCTATAGTGACCCCTAAGAATTTTATTGAATTTACTTGTTCTAAATTTTCACATTTGCACAAAGTATTAGGTATGCACGAATGAATCTTGAGTGATACATTTTTAGGTTTTGTTTTTTTTGTGATACTGAAGCAGATAAATTTGGTTTATTTGATATTTAAGGTGAGTAAATTATTGTCTAACCAATCTTTTACGCGTCGGATACCCTTTTCACATTTTTGTTTTGCTTTCATCCAAGATTCGGAGTCAAATATTAGTACCGTGCCATCAGCGAAAGTTATTGTTTTGCCTCCAGTCGGTAGGTTGCATAATTTATTAATATAAATGTACGTCAATGTTTTGTTTTATAACGAAAATATTATAATATACCTCCAAAATGTTCATATACCACTGATTTTCTCAAATTGCACTGATTAGATTGGCCGGAAGAAATATGCCCGCCCTTATGCACATGTATCTAAACTGTATTAGGTATTTAGATAAATAAATGTACACGTACATTCAAAAATGAAATACTTTAATATAAAAACATAATCATAGTGGTATATATCCGCGTACTGCGTATTATATATCCGCGTACTGCGGGCCAACTGTTTGTGACACCTGATTTTTATCATTCAAATCATTTCTATCAAAGTTATATGTTATTCTTATTTATTGATACGTAGATGCATATAATATGTATTTGTATGTTCGTTTTGAATCAACGTACGGGTATCGTCATACCTACCTTCTTTTATCGTTGACATTATATCGTATTTACTTCATTTTGTGGTTACGTACCGTATTGTATGAGACTCGTTGCACATTATTCATTCAGTATGTATCAAGTTAATATTAAAATAAAATGCTTAAGAAGGTATAAACTATTTTTTTATTTAAAAAAAACACACTTCTTACCGAGCTCTTTCCTGTACCCTTTTCAATATAATTACTAGTTTTTTTTTTACTTTTTTATACCTAAACATACGCCCCCTTTCAGTCATTCATTCCCACACACACATGCACCCTCTCCCTTATTCATTCATGCATACACACATTCACATACACACACACGAATACAAACGTCACACACATACAATTACGTAAACCTTTTTCTTATATATTATGTATTATAAGATTTAGGGTGGATTTTTTTGATTGGCTTTAATATTATATATTTCTACCTTTTTTAAATGTAATAGCTGTAAAAATCACAAATAAAATAAAATAAATAAATAAAAAAAAATAACAATATTAATAAATAAATGAAAATAAGACAATTTTTTTTTCAAAAATAACACGCAATATTTGATACAAATAAATTTTATGATAGCTATTCAGGGATATTAACTAACTAACTAACAAACGCAATTCTAACTTCCACTGCCTATAATAAAACTAAAATTAAAAATGCATGTGCATTTTTTACATACTTTTTATGTCATTTATTGTTAATTTTAGCTATCTAAGTGTTGTTTCAATGTATCTAAAAGTCAAAAACACCTTTGGCAAAAAAAATATGAACAGTTTATTAACGAATCTTTTTTGAATTGAACTCACGGATTTTTCGTCGATTCCCATAATATTATTTCTACTTATAGTACATTTAAAAATAAAAGAAAACTGAGGGGCAACATTATTAAAACAAGAACAAAGTTTATTGTAGGGCACAAATACACCAGTATTTTAAACTTAGAAACTCTGACTCTTCCAGTCTCGATAAAGTGACATCCAGGATTGTAAAATATAAATTATGCTTGATCAACGCCACCAACAGAAGGTAACTTGGCATGAGAAAATGAAAAGAAAATATATTTCAAACGTAGGATCCAAAAAGAAGAAGAAATATTAATAGGCATTCGTACAGTGCAATTACAGATAGATGTAAATTCTAATTTAAATTGAGTCTGTAAAAAACCTTATCTATTTTAGCAAGAACGGCTTAATGGTCGTTAATTACGAATTCCTTCCCATTTCTGACATCTAGAAGTTTAAAGATATTATAAAAGAATGCCTTACTGAGGACTTTCGTTAAAAATGAATAGAAGGTGTTTTACGGGCACAAACAGGTAAATAACAACAAAAAATGTCGTAAAGCACTGTTTGCTTACAAAGAACATAAAGTAACCTCGCTTTAAAATTAAATAATAAAAAACTCATAAATAAATGACGACTATTAACGTTGATATCTCTAAAAGTCACGCATTTTTTGTTGTTGTTATATTTAAGGTTTTGTGAAAGATTTGTGCAAAATCGTAAATCAAATGAGAACGGAATATTCATTTTGATAATTGAACGTAGTTATGCAGAAAGCCGCCAGCCATAGAAAATATAATAGCACTTTTATGAAAAGAGGGAATAATCAAATCTACACAACATTTGGAATGTTATTGACTGACAAATGATAAACAGTAAATACATTAGTTTTTTTTTTAAATATTACAAACAAGAATTTATGTGATTATGTATTTGACCAGTTTTAATGATTTTTTGTGGGTTCTTTTTGCAAATTGAGAAATGCCGTTTTTGTGATCGACACTATTCTCAGAAGGATTATTACAGTTTTTGTATGAAAGCGGTCTGGCAAAAACATAGAATTGACGTACTGCACCCGATAACGCCAATATCTATTTTTTTTCAAAATTATGAACTGGCTACTTTCTGTATAACTACGTTCAATTTACCTACGTATAGGATAGTTCTAGTAAATTGTTTTCGATCATCATAATACTGGAATCACGATGCCAATGGTACATATTTTTAAAGCCTTAAAAAAAATCTGTTCTAATGTACAGTAGAAATAGGTTATAGATTTTAATTGTATAATACTCAAAGCCTTTTAGACCGAAAGTGATGAAATTTTCGGTTTTTTTAAATAATATAATTGGCATTTTTGGGTTGTGAAAGACGTTTGATTGTCTCATAGTTTTTGTTGATATTTATGTTTAGGTTAAGGTACGAAATAATAGAGAAAATACTGTAACGTGTCTTTAGGCATCTTTAAGCGAGGGGCGTTATAATATGCAAATCAACCAAATCGATTGAATTATATTCGTAGGGTGTATTCGGACAGCTTTATTCAGTTCTGTAGCCTGTTTAGTGTGGACGAATTTTGTGGTCGCTACACAACATCTAAAGACTGGCTGATAAATTGCTCCTTTCACATGTTAATGTAGCCGTCCACGTGTCAGCGCCTCGGATTCGTTTAATGCAAGCTTAATTCGCCACATGTTACCGGGATTGGAGACGAAAAAACTTTATGGCGTCACGTAGCGGTAGACAATGAGAAATGAGGGGTTTATGTCACACGGGATTGTATTTGGTACCGCCATTTCCCGACTCCGCTCGAGAGGTGATCATACTCCGTGTTAATGCTATTATGTGAAGAGTATTTTGTGGGATTCCCGTGCTACTCGTATCATCTTCATCTCACAGTCATCAAACATCGTGTAAGAAAATTAGAACTTAAACAAAATATACCAACAGAAAGTGTTAATGTGCGACAGAAATTTTAACCAATTAAGGGTACATCATCATCATGATTGGAAGCTTCCGTTGTGTAGTGGTTAAAACGCTTAATACACGCTAGGAGGGTGGGTTCGATTCCCGGTGAGATCGCGACACCAAATTTTAATGTGATTTTTCTCAAGCCTGGGCGTGTCGCGTTATAATTCACCACTGTTATTGGGCCTCCTGGCAAGTAGTGGTGCAAAATCAATTGTTGCAACAAATTTAAATAGCTAACTTAACTATAATAAAATAACTCCCTAGGGAGGAAATCCAGCCTGTTTGCAAACATTCAGACATACCTAAAACATTGTCGAATTAACTTACTGGTATGTATAAAAATTGGAAATTCGTATACTAACGGAACAGGCCATGCGTTTGTGGGATTTTTTGTTTACTATTTTTGCTGTTAATGTGTATTTCATCAATATGTATTTCATTGCTATGTAATTATCCTTTACTTTTTTTAATACTCTGTTTTTACCTCTTATGTTTATTTAAAAAAAAAAAAAAAAAAAAAATATTTTTTAAAAAAATTTAAAAAACATTCAACAAAAAAACAGATCATTAGACTTCCTTCGAAAAAATGTTTTTTTTCTCTGTTGCAACAAATGTAGAACAGTTTTGAAAACTTAAAATCAGAACCAAAACGACAACTACACGATTTGATACAAATCTTATTGAGTATCGAATACTTTGACAGATGAAATTTGGTTGAGAAATGTGGCTTATGTACATGTAGTAGAAATCTTTACCTCAAATATCGTCTAACCTCGCTGGAATAAGATTATGGATATACTTGTCTCGCGATATGTTCCTACGATTTCAATTTCAAATCTCTTCAAAGACAACATATTGAATTTGTCACAGACAAAATATTGAAAACGACTCCAACTGCGATAGATGGGAATAGGAGAAATGATAGGAATTTCAGAAAAGCGGAAAATTTAAGTAATAGAAAACAGAGTACACTGGAACCTCGTTTTATACGGCTTCGAAATGACACGGTCCAATTACGGTGTTAATTTTTAAAAAATAGTAATTTAATAGTGCGTAAAAGGAATACACGTATATGATTGTGGTGCCTTAGTAGTAGGTACCGCCAACTGTCAATAGAATGTCAATAGAATATCAATAAAAGACAAACACGACAGGTTGTCAACCTAGAGGATCAGTGACGTAGGTAAGCATATAAAAGCACCGACGCACTGATTATTCCTCTTCTACACCTTTACATCTCGCTACCTACAACAAAGATACGAGATCTTTGCAACTGAAAATTATTGTCAACCGCATGGTGAAAATACATTGACGCTAACGTCAGTGCTAATTTGTATTAGGAATATTTACAATAACGAATCTCTTTCATTTTTAATTGTGATTAATTTAATATTCAATAGGGTTCAAAACTCATGTACGTACAAACTTTTATTTTATTATAAAAGTCATGTTTTGAAGAGCCAAGTGGGGCCACGCGTGAGATGTTGGAAGTAGGATTTCGATCGACTCCTTACACCACATTTTAGCCTGGAGCACAGGACTGAAAACATCTACGCGTACACATACACCCTTATAACATAGACCTACCTCCAGAACCAGTCGTAAAGTCTACTATTAGCCGATCGCTTATGAGTGATCTTCACCACAACCTACGAATTGAAGAACTCTTTTATGCTGGAGATGGTTCAGAAGAAATTACTGAGGTACCTTTACTTAAGGAGAGTAGGGATACTTTCTGTGGTTGTACCCGTCTGACTTCATACTAGGAATGCTTGGCTACAATAGTTGGGAGAAACGAAAAAATGCATACTTGCTTATGTATCTTTTCCGATAAATCCGTGGTATTACGATCAACATAGGTGTAATGGGTAGTATTTTTATTTATTTATTTATTTATTTATTCACACTCTTTATCAAAATACAATTCCATGTTCACTTTGCCCAGCTAACAAGGGTGCATACCCTGTTCCAAGCTAGGCAATTACATTTTAATATATTATAATAGTTAACAAATTTATATAGAGCACAGACAAACAAAATATAAACTTATTCCGATACACATTTTGATTCATATACATACAGACATACACATATATACACACACATATATATATATATACATATATACACATGTACATACACACACACGTACATACACCCATGCGCATACACATACATACATTCATAAAATCATAAACAATTTATTTATGCGAAACTTCATGGTTGTCATCTATAAATATATTTTTTTTAATTATTCGTTTTTTTTATATTTTATTTTTGACATCCAGTAAGATTCTCCAATCCGTGGCATGCATCAACTTTTCTGACTCCCTACGACCAATGTCATAAAAGAGCGAGGTCAACACCTTCCATAATTTGACAACACCCCCGTCTTTCCACAATTCTGGCAAAAGGTTGTGGACCTTTTTGCCTATGTAATAGTGTTGTCTCGATGCCAGAACAGTGTTGACCCCTTCACTTGGTATCAGATCCCTATTAGAGTATCTTGTATTATGGTTGTGGTTGACGCTTGGGTAAACGTCTCTATTTATGTGTGTAACCACTACCGTTCTCAATATATACTGTTGAATAATATTCAGTACTCTGAATTCTTTGAAGAGCAAGTCACTTGGATAACGAAACGTTTTTTTTTTTAAATGACTCGGATTAAAGATTTCTGTGCAATTACTTCAGGTTCAAGGGCGGTTTTTGTACAAGCTCCCCAACGTATTTATGTTCCTAATGACAACCTTAGACATATGCAGCTTAAGCTGTTCAGAGAGGAGAGCATCCTTTTTATATAATTGCTAGGTATTTTTCTTTTACCATCTTTGTATATTTAAATTTTAGTATAATTTTTTTTTGTGTTATGTACCTATGCATTGCAATATTTTTGTAATGTACATAAACGTAAAGAAAATAAATAAATTGAAGTTGAACTGTTGAACTACACCACAATTGAACGTAGTTATGCAAAAGCAGCCAGTCCAAAGAAAAAAAAGAGATATTGATGTTATCGGGTGCAGTAAGGTCAATTCTATGTTCTGCTAAAAACAGCAAGACCGCTTTCATACAAAAAATTGTAATAATCACCTTCTGAAAATGATGTCGACAACAAAAATGACATTTCTCAATTTGCAGAAAACACCCACAGCACTCAAAAAATCTTAAGGTACTTTAAAAATCATTGAAACAGATCAAATACATAACTAAATTCTTGTTTGTAATGTAAAACAAATGTATCATCATTTGTTAAAGTCAAAAACATTCCAACTGTTGTGTAGATTTGATTATTCACTTTTTTCACAAAGGTACTATTATCTCAGTTTAAGTTTTCTATGGCTGGCTGCTTTTTGCATAACTACGTTTAATTTGTGACCCCTACACTATTAAAAAACCATTGGTGGAATATTGGTGGATTTCTATGAGAGTTTACCTTTTGAAAACTACAAGGAGTAAAAAGATTTGCGAAGCAAATATTTATTATGTTTGTTCGTACATAATATTTGTAAATTATTTTTACAATTCTGAATTACAGTAAATACATTGTTCTGAATTACACTGTTTAAAGTGATTTTTGACTAACGAGTACCAATAGCACTAAATGCAGTTTTTCCCCTGTTTTCAAATATGCATTTCTCCGGAAATTTTTCCATCACCCACAGAATTTTGTCAAAACCATAGACAATACTTCTGGTTTCATGTACCGCAAACATAGGTTTCCTAAATTTATTGATGCAAAAAGTAAAGAGGGAATATTTGTTGGTCCATAAACGCGATCACTGATGCATGATAAATAGTTTGAGGAACTATTAAATCCACTGGAGAATGCAGCTTGGCAAGCATTCAAAAATGTTACCCACATTATCTAGGTAAGTCAGAATGTTCGAATATCATGCAGTTGAGAATGGAAAAAGTATTAAAATGTTTGAAATTATAAATGCGTGTATCTTAGAAACTGTGTGGAATGAAGAAAACAAGATACCGTATTTGAATTCAGGGGAAAAATTACCATCAGAATCACATTTTTTTCCCTGAGATGAAAAAAAAAAAATTTTTTTGCTACCCGGTGTTATCAGATTCACATTTTGACGCAACATTACGCGACTATATTTAAAAAATGCAAGCAAATATTTTTTAAACTTGCAATTTACATGCAACCACAAAAATCTCATTGATTTCATACATTTAAAAAAAAAAAAATATTTATCAAAAACAAACAAAAAGTAAGATACAAAATATCAAGTCCTACTGAACTACATATAATGCAGTTCGTCAGCAGCTTCTTATAGTTAAGTTCTAAAATATAAACATAGTTTTATGTCTTAAATTCTATAATATTTAAAAGCTCTTATTGTTATGGAAAAAAAAATTCAACATAAAAAAGCACGTTCTAAAACCCAGATTTTCAGCATACGTCTTTCTCTTGAGCCGTATATTTTTTTTAGTTTTTTTATATTTAATGGGATATATACTACAATAAGTTGTGAAAATGTGGTATTAATGTGTATTTATAAAACAAAAATATTTGTACACAAGTATTATTGGCAGATAGCCTTCCTTTTTTAGTTACTTTGCGTATAATATACGATAGTGAATAATATTCACAAAGATTTATTAAAGTATTTTGATCCCGTTTTACATTTAAGAAAAAAAGACGAACAACAAATAAAAAACATTTTTTTTTTAAATCCCGAATGATTTATATACGAGAAAACCTATCTAGTATTTTTTTTTTCAGTGTACATCTTTTACACGGTACTGTGTGGAACGTATCCTCCGCGATAATAAAAATGTATTTAGAACAAGTAATCATTTAGGGATATTATTATAAAAACACGTTTTAAGTAATAAGCACGATATAATTTAAAATAAAATATGAATAAATAACTTTGTGAGTGACAAGTCGACACTTTAATCCACTTAGCTTATAAACTAATAATAAATTTCATCGATCTTGCGACATCTTACAGTTTATTTTAATGTTTTCACTTGTCTTTTCATGTTCCCAACCGTGTCACCAGAAGTCAAAATCTGCTATTTATAAAATCTTCTAAGAGCAACTTTGGTTTTTATGCCCCAATGTCCAGAATGTGTAGATTAGTCAATTCATCACGCGACTTGGAATTTTTTGGGATAGATCTTCCGGCTTTTCGTAGATCTCTTCGCGACTAAACAGTGTGGGATGAAGTTGGATTGGCATGGTTTAGCTCAAAGTTTTAGGTCTTTCGTTTTTTTTAATATATTGTATACAATTATTGTTTTACCTTTGTTTGTCTTTGCTAAATAGTTGTATGTTCTTTTTGTTCAGTTTCTTGCATTTATGTTTTTTCATGTAACTGTTGTAATTGGCTTAGGCCGTATATATAATAAATAAATAAATAAATATACAAAAGTATGCGTGGGAGAAGTTGTGTGAAATAGAACCAGAACTCAGGAAGAATATTTTACGAGTAAAAATTGTGAATTCATCGAGTGGAGATCTTTGCTCATTTGTAAGTAAATTACGAATACGAATGAAAACTTGTATTACGAACGCCGCGTTTCATTCAGCTCTAATTACAAATCATTGAAACCAAAATAGGGAACTGATGACGACGAAAAAAAATTTCCGTTCATGAAATGAAACGTTATTTCAGTATTATTATTCTCGAAATTTCCACCTTTCTTCCAATGTAAAAGGAGCACCAAAATCACCTGTAGTGAAAAGGAGGGCTATACAACACGTTGCACGTACCCTACCTTAATATTATACACTTCCTTTTGTTAGCAGATTTTCCCGACCAAGACTGTTTTTGCGGCGAAAATCGCTCGTTTTGCCGAGAAACTGGGACCGAATTCACAACCACAATTACACGACCATTGTTCATTACCACTTATTCCTCCGACAGAGAAATGTTTGGCGGGAAAGGTGATATTTCCTATCCCCTAATGAATAGCCTCAATCGAAACCTCTCATTGAATATAGTAAAAACGGCGTTGTACCTTTTACCGATAGATTGTGGAAACGCTAATGAATGACGAGAATTTAATTTTATCAGCGCCACTTTGAAATATAATGAGAAAATGGTACGTTCGACTGAATAGAAATACTTCGAAACTTCCAATAATTCGGTCGGAAAAAAGGAAATATCTCGACGATTACGTAACAAATTACGCAGGTACACAAAAGACGACGGAGAAATTATGTTCAATTTACCTGGTATTTGATTAAAAGGGCTGGTTGTTTACGAATCCTCGCCTATTTCGTAAAATCACATCTGTAATATGTGCTCGTAATATATTAAGGGACACGCTTAACGAGCGAAGTCTTTCTACCGAATGAGGGGCCGGCGATTAGGACAATCTCCCCGAGTGTATGAGCCTCCTAACAAGGAACACGTTTTAGGTAAGAAAGGACTCACTTAATAAAGTGCTCACGCAGGAGAATAAAGGAGTATTAAGCCTTCTTTGGAAACATTCCAGAAATAAAGAGAGTCCTCTGGATCTAAATAAAAGGACCCTTTTCACGCCAAGAACTCGCAAAAGAACCGGTAAAATTTATTTGCCCTTATTTAAAAAGTGGTCGCGATTTGAGGTACGATATGTACCGAGACCAAGCAAAGGGGGGGAAACTTTAAGCTTACGTACGATTCGGCCATCGTTCTTACCACTTTAGCATGGAAATGGGATTTCGGTATCTTTTATCGAGCTTTCCTTTTTGAATACCGATTTATGGATTCGCCAGGTGAAGCGTAAAATATAAAATTGGATCACTTTTCAGCGAATGAAATTCGTCAACGTCGATGACAAAAGCAGTGGGAATAAGACAATAATACAAGATTACGCATTTACGAATTTGCATAATTTAGGTTCACAAGCGTGTATCTTTAATATATGTATGTATGTGTGTAGAAACAAATATTAAATTAAAAGTTAAATCCTTGAACTGTACGCTATATCAAATTGTATTGATTTATGTTGTATTAAATTAGTTCATAACATCTTTAGAACTTTAACATTTTTTTAAAGCCAACCAACAGGCTTAAGCAAGTCCCAATAGATTGGCATTAATGAGTAATACTTAATCTAAACATTCTTAAAATCTACTTATATTAACAAAGTGTAAAATAAACAAAAAACATGTATATAGCATAATCTAGGCGGAAATGGCAAGAGTGACATCGCGAGTCAGGAGAGATAACACCGCTTGCTTCTTAAAGGCCTGCCCTTGCTGTAGGAACACACCGACAGTACCGTTTAGTGAGATTTCGTTCACTGTTCTGAGGATCCTTGGCAGAGGGGAAAAGAATCCGATGTTAGTTTTATAATTTCCCGCGGCAAAGACAGGATTGGTACGCAAGTTACAGCGAGGTACATTAATGTTTATCTGAGCAAGGATATATCATGGGCATCTATAGAGTTAGATATTACATTCCATTAATTTTTAATCAAAAGTTATCGAGATCATTTTGTTATTAATTGATTAAATATTTTGAAGCATTCCATTCCTTTTATTTCTTCAGGTAACTCAGTGTATAGTTATAATCCCTTATACAATGAGTTTTGAGACTCTGTTTTTCTCCTCATTGGTAATGTTACTTTTTAAAGGGTTTAAAAATTGGTTAAATTTATGATATTTTCAATTTGATTTAACCGTTTAAACATTTTATCAGTAAAAATTGCTACGTTACATATTTTTTTTGTTGTTTTACTATGAGAAAGCCAATTTCTATAATTGATATATATAAATACAGTAGATGTGGCTCTAAACACCCGTTTTGTGTTCCATTCAACTGAGGCTTCGGAACTTATCTTTTTTTTGGTGGGAAACTGCGTTATACGCGCATCGGTCAGTAAATATGAAGCAGCGTAAAAGGGGGTGGCATACAGCTTTCACAGTAAGCAAGCAAAGACAGTTAGTCTCTTTTACTCTACTACGCGTTTTTCTCGGGAATGGTGATGCGGCATGACGCGACAACGCTCATTTTTAGAACATAATTTTAATCTTTCGTTCTATGAAGCATGGTTTCTATTTGATTAAACCTCAGGGATTTTTTACGTATTATTTCTACATTTAAATATATTATCATTGTTTTATTCTGTAGAATTTGAATGTTCTTAATTTATCCTTCAGTGCATAAAAAAGGCATCGATGAACAGGAGTTTAAATTTAAATAATGCAAAGTTATAATGCACCTTCATAATTTTATTCCCAAAAGCTTAGCATGATGGGTTTCGCTTTTATTTCACAATAAAAAAATATCTAACTCAGCACACCTTTCCCGGAATAAGAATATCGAATAATTCGATGACAATTGTTTTGCACCCCGGAAACAGAGGCAATAAATGACGACTATAAACTTGACACGACGCTATAAAGCGAGAGAACAGTTTCGCGAACATAACAAATTTAAATACCATTTTATATCCCCAGCAGGTTCATCACAGTTCGGTTTGAGATTACTCTTGTAAAAGCCAAGACAAAGAGTAATAATGAAAATATTTCATCCTAGTCATTAATCATCCTTTCAAGTTACACGGGGGCAGTTTTTATGCGGGGGATGGTATTAAACGTTCATCTCTTAAAGCGATGATTTTATTAAATATTTTCCTTGTGAAATCGCTGAAAAATGGCTAAATTTTTCAAGATCGCTTTTGTTGAGAAAGATAACGTGATTTTTATACGACAAGGGTTATTTGTATATTTTCGAATCTAAACCATTCAGGAACCCACTCAAACACTGAATTTCATTAAAATCGGTTCAACCGTTTAGGGGGAGTTCAAAGACATACACACACGCATAAAAGAATTATACATAAAGATTACTGACTTTTGTAGAAGTATTGTACCTCAATACACAATTACTTTGATGTCAAAGGGGAAAAGCTAAAATTATTCATTTTTAACTGTGTCCGGCGGATGCAAAATACAGTTTTTTGTGTGGAATAGAACCAGAAACCCAAAAGAGTGTTTTCAACTTGACTTGCACAGCAATGCTATCTTTAAACATCCCTCAAATTCCAATTTTCAAACAGACAGAGAAACCTTGATTGTGAGCGATAAAAAAATACCCCACACTAAATTAAATTAAATTTAAGTTTAAGTATTTTGAGACAGTTCAATTCAGTCCAAAGGTACATTTAAAATTACTGCAAAATGTTTTAACAACCCTCACGCACGATTATATTATAAAAATGACGTTTTTCATTTTTTGTAGAAAGAAATTATCGTTATGCAGGTTTATCCGGGTTGGGTTACTACTTGTACAACCAGGGGCGGTTACTCAATAGGGCTGTGTTTTTTAAACTTTTTGTATACGCGACCCCTTTATGAGTAAAAAAAAACTGGCGACCTCCCAGAACATTAACTTTACGTTTTATTTTTGGGACTTTATTATGAAAAATCGAAAAATCAAATAAAAAAGAAAACCTTATAAATATATGGCATGCTTAAAATGGAATTTAATTAACAACATTGAAGTCTTCTGGATGAAGAGGAAAGAATAATATCCAGAACTGGCAGGAAAACCTTTGAAATTAGTAGTGCCATTTGCCACAAACTACCTATATTGTTATATGGATGCAAAAATGCAAGCCACAAAATCGAAAAAATAAGTAAGGGTCAGAATTATGATCCAAAAGTGATATTCCTGCTTTGAAAAATAGTTGATGAATTCAAACATACAAATTATCTGCAAACCTCAATGTAGTAACCAGAAACCATGCAACTGGACTTATCATAATGTTGCAAGACTTGACGTAATGTTGGGAATTAAGATCAATATGTGGCTAACATGACAACAATATTGCAAAAATGTGTCAACCCCTCAACAGACGCATTTTTTTCCAGAATTAGCAACCAGCTTTGTTCATTACAAACGGCGGCTAACTATTTTGTGATTTTGAGGCTTCATATCGATAGTAAATCCCAAAGTATTTTAACTTCTGATTTAGAACGTAAAGCTTTTATTTTAATTTCATTACATTTTTTTTACTTCACAATTCACAAATTTTCCAACATAATAAAATATATTGTGGTAATTTATGTATACATTTGTTTTTTTTTTTGAAAAAGACATTGTTAAAAACATTTTTTCGTTATTGTTTTTAAGGCGTTTTGTAAAAACGTGTTATCCCACTGTTTCGTTAAATTTTAAAATAATAAATATAATTATCAAAAATTTGTCAAAAATTTATAACCATTTTACGTTAAATTTAGAAATTTTTACATATTAGAGTTCTTATTATTTACTATTCAATTTTTTCAGACCATTTCTGAAAAAATGGAAATCGAGTTGTGGTAGTGGGATTTGAACCTGGGACCTTTGGACCGTGAGTGCACAATACTACCTCGGGACCACGACCCGATTCAATATGATGGTATGATTTAAATATTTTAAAAAATACAAAAAAAATACTTAACACACACATTAAAAAAGTTTTAATCTCTCTCTTCTAAGAGCCAGTTGCATCAAAAAGCTAAGTTAATAAAGTTTAAAGTTAAATAATCGTTGCGGTTTTGTCAAAATGAACAAAAGAGTTTGAATGAAAAAGTCAAATACAACAACTAATTTTTGCATATTTAAACAAAAATGTAAAACTATTCATTTTAATCTTCATTTTACTTAACTTTTTTTATGATATTGGCCCTAAAGTGGGCATATTAAAGTTTACAGTCAATCTAAATTTTAGATCGTATTTTTGAAAAATGCGCCTGATGTTAACATAAATTATCTTAGTTGATGTGGCTTAACGCATTTGTGCATAACACCATACATATGTGAAGTAACGTTCTCTTTAATGCAATGGTGGACATAAACACACAAAAAATAGACGAATTTATAAAAATATTATTCCTATATACTATATTGTCTGAGTCCGGGTGGATGAAAAATGCCATTATGTATGTGAAATAGAACCACATTTATATTCTTAGAGGTGGTAATCAGCGCTATGCAAGCTTCTGACATCACTGCAACTTGTGTAGATCTATTGTGACGGGTCCCCGTGAATAGTTCTAGCCCTCCAAGCCCAGGTCTATAAAGAGCCTGGCTACTGTGTAGAAAGCGCGAGTTTTCATTTTGCTAAATTTCCCCCTCCAAGCCCAGATCCGTAAAATATCGGGCTATTAGGTAGGGGGCAAGATCTCAAACATCCTCCCTTGCCAGTGATCCCCCGAGGATGGGGCTCCTCTTTTTATAGAAAACATTACGTTTACATAGAATATGTATATGTGTTTCCTCATATAGATGTTTCGGAAAGGTTCAATCTAGCAAGGTGTTTGTTCAATCTGCAGTGCCCTGTAAGGCTCTAGTGATAACCTTCACTTAATTTTTGGTGAGCTTCATTAAGTCAAAATCAAACTTTTGTGAGTACCCTTTAATCAGTTCCTTCGCATTGGTGCTGACCAGGTACTTTCTGTCAGACCATTACGCTCTGTTTCCAAGCCCATGGCCAAAGCTCATTACAAAAAGCACATTTAGGCAACCCACAGCAGGGCTCAGGGCTCAGGGCCTATTGGGGCTGGTTCAGCACCCAGCCTTGCCAATTCATCACCTGCCTTTTCAAATAGAACAAGAACTCTGGGCTACTATTTTTTTTTTTTTTTTTAATTTTTTTTTTTTTACAAAATACATTTTTGAAATACAAAATAGGTTAATATACAGAACATCTTATATATAACGTTTCTACCTCTCTAATAAAGTAGATACTTGTGTTTAGAGAGGGAGTTCGTTTCACATTTTTTTTTTTTTTTTATAAACAAAGTAAATTAAAACAAAGTAAATTAAAATTAAAATTAAAAATAAAAATAAAAAATAAACATTCTTTGGTATGGAGTCTAGGAAGGGGTGAGTCTTAAATGTCTTTTAATTTTAGTTTTAAAAGTTTGATAATTTTTTATAGATTTTAAGTTTTCCGGAAGTTTATTAATGTTTTTTTTACCTATGTACGTATAATGGTTAAACGCTGCTGTTGTTTTACATCTGTGCAAAATTAAATTATTAGAAAATCAAGAGTTACTTGAATTTTGTACTTCAATTGTTTTTTCTTTAAAAGTTTGTAAGATAGAGGCTTTATTAAAAATTGTCGGCGTAAAATAAAAATACACATGAGCAATTTTATAAACCAACGATCCAGCAATTTTTTTAGGTTAGTGACACGATGATTGAGTTTTTAATACTTTATTAAGTTTATGATTAAACAAAATTATTTTATTTTACTGTAATACCTTCATAATGAATTAGTGTCATACTTTCTAAAAGAAAAAAAATGATTTAAATTATTTATTTTTTGTTTGAAACACTTTAGCGGGTTAATTTTTTTAAAAATTAACCCGCTAAACCTCTATTCCAGAGGTCATGTTATGTTATTTAGTTATAAGGTATAAATATGCTCATTATATATTTTATAAAAACATATTTAATAACATCATCCGCTACTGGTTCTTCGTAGGTTCTGTAATAACACTTAATGAAAACCATACCACTTCTCCACTCTATCTACTAACGAGGGGTGTTTTGTATGTGTCTACTAGAGTTCGTTAATTTTCCTAAACAGCACATTTCAAGGGTCGCCCGGCAACCTTAAAAAATATGTTTGTAGTAAGACTAAGGATTTTTTATGGTGTTTAATCAACAAATTCAAATGAAACTACCCAGAAATTTACGAGGGTTGCGATGGTTTTCATTTCATTCTAAAATGCCATTTTATATTTGTTTAGTTAAACTAATTAAATGTATGGAAATAATGAGCGAAAAATCATGTTTCAATCAGGTAAGTTTTTTTTCCATTATTACATCCATTATGCTCTTCCCGAATCTAATGGTGTAAGACGACCAGTCTAAATCTTCAGGCGCCAGTTTAGAGCCTCGATTACAATAAAATGTAAACAGAGTTATCTTCATTTGTCGATAAATCGAATTTTCTTAACGAAAATGTGTCTAAAAATTGTAAGCGTATTCGTTGCTGGCAAGTAATTACATTTAGAAAAAAATATACAAATTTGCGTACAGAAAACTCGATTTTACTTTATGAACAATCGAAGATTACTCTGTTAGCTTTCCATTGCAATCGGGGCCCAGGAACTATGAAATATTCTGATTTCGTTGTTTTTTTTTTCAAAAAAGACATATTCACTTAAATATTTCAAATTTGATGGCTAATTTTCAACGAGTTGTAAATAACTCAATATGATAAACTGAGAATTAAGCTGTGATAGAAAGAGGTTTAAACCTTAGACCTCTGATCCGCAAGTCTACCACAAGACCACAACCCGGTTCAAATAAATATTTGATGTCGACCATGTGAAAAATTGAACCCGAAACCTCTTGCATGGTAAATAAGTACGTTTACCATTTGATTAGATTGCGTACTTTATCTTTATATACCAGTGCAAATGGTAATTTTATTTACAGGTAAGCTATAAAAAAATATCATATATTTGTACATACATATTACATAATATAATATAAGTGATATGTACTTTAAAATTATATTTTTCTGTGGTTCTGTGTGATATAACAACTCTCATTCATGAAATCAACTCAAACGATGTAACTTCGTGATATATTATATTATAAAGATATATTATCCATTACTTTAATAGAGATTTCATTACAAAATAAATAAAAAATACCACAATGAATTCAGTCGATATTAGGTATTCAATTGAAATGTCAACTGGCCGAATTGTTCTAAAAAACTAATAGTGCTAAAAACGGTCGCGTTAAGCGCTATATGTCCTGCAATATGACGCATGAAAGTAATTATGGTCTTATGTCAAAAGTACCATCTCAAAGAAAAATAGTCCTTAAGAAACAATGTTTGAAATACTGTTTTCCAAATCAAGAATCTTCAAATAATTTGTGTAATCTGCAAGTTTAATCTAGGAAAAAAAACCCGCACCTGGAATAATTGGCTAGTTTCTTGGCTCACCGCAGGCGCTGGGCGCGCTTTATTAAATTTTATATTTATATTAGGATAAAAATACAAACGGCGAAAATGATTTTAAATAAATGGTAATCACTTATTTGTTTTTCTGTAAATAAAGTTACAATAAAACATTATTTTCGTTAGTCAAATATCATAGTAAGCTGCGCATAATCGCTTATATACACGGTTCGCCCCTGATTTATACATACGTATGACGAATGTCCTTCACTTGAAAATATATTTAGTTTTATATTTTGCAAAAATTAAAATGTACCAATACTTTTTGGGTGAAAATATTAAAATTACAGAATTCAAGAAGTTTCATAATGAAAAATAGCTCCGAAATGGATGGGTATAAAGGCATAAAAACAATACTCCCCCATCCGCCACCGGTTCGGAATTTATCTTTGGCCAATTTAAAAACACCAGTCGGCTTAAGTAAGCCAGGTGCGCGGGAGAATATATTTTATATTTTACAAACACATAAAAACAGGATATAGCATCCAGCTTCTCTCAACTGAACACATCGATATCATCCGTGGGATATTAATAATAGCGTTTATTTTCTCGTTTTCCATTTTCCCGGGTAAAGCGCCAACTAGCGGCCATATTGTGGAGCAGCCAGGTATGGAAAACGGTCAGGAAAAGCTACCATATTATTTAAAACTGATGTTTCCTTTTTCAAAAAAATGTGTAAATTATTGTGATACGAAATTTGCAAATTTTAATATTGCCCCTTCAAAGTAATCGTCATCATAATTATTTGTAAATATATATTTTAACTTAATTATTATGTTTATTAAATTACATATTCTACCTTATGTGTAGATGTGTTACTATTATTACTTTATTGTATTATTTTATATTTATTATTACTATAAATTAATTACCGAATTGAATTATAAAATTACTATAAATTATTAATAACATATTGTCATGTATTATTATGTAACTTTTCTTCATTCTATTTTTCGACATGTATAAATTTTTACCATTTGTATTTTTATGTTATTATTTTGTATATTGTTTTGATTATTATGTATATTGTTTAATTTGTTAAAAAGTATTTTTGATTTATATCTAGAAAAGTCCCGACTTAACACGGAATTTTCTAACAAGTCGGGACATAAAAAAATATTATTGTGCTACTTAATAAACAGCTAACACACGAGTATTCCCCATTACTATACCCATTGTAATAATTTTTCTAATGACATTTTATCCTTTGTTTTTCAGAAATCATAATTGACAGAAATCAGACTCACGAAGGATGGGACAATGAAAAATAATACATATACAATAATTAAACTCATTAGAAATATCATTATTTCAACTCACTAGTTAACCTGAAACACTTTGTCATTGATTCTTAAGACAAAAATAATTTAATTAAATTTACTCTCATATAATTTTGAATTTTCTATCTTAACGTCTGTTTTGTATAAATACACTGGATATTCCGAATTGTGGATTAAAGTTTCACTCGTAGTTTATTTTCTAAAATAAAACAGTTATAAGTGTGTAACAGAACCAGATTCATGTATGAGTGCTTTCGACGCAATGATTCAGATAAATTTACGAGAAAGGATTCAAATCCTGGCGGGGTGGAAGTGAAATATTGGTTCAAAGATAGTTCTGGGCTGACACATGAAGTGTAAGAGAAATCACCTTTCCTTCCAAGTAACTAAAAAGAAACAATTACTGCAGCAATGCAGTGCCCTATGGCCCTCTGAGTGCGGAGAGGTAAATGGTGATGACAATAATATTTGAGTTTCAAGACTTATCATCTTGCCTCCATAATATGTATATTATATGAACCCTAAATTATAAATATATTAACATTAACCGAATAGAATCTTTACAATCAAAATTTATATCGTATTGCAATTTTCGACGGTTGACTCTAAATACAGGTCCAGATAAATCTACAAACTTACCTCAACTCCAAACTCTTTAAACTCGCAGGAACATGGCTGACGCCATTTTTATGTTAAAAATTTTAATATCATGATAGATTGCCCTAAGATTCTATCACTTATTAATTTTAGAGTCCCGGTAACGCAGACCAGAAACCAATATCTATTTAAAATTCCTAAATGTTCCACTAAATCTTTTCAAAATTCATTTTTTAATAGAACCTGCAATATGTGTAATCAGAAATTTATTTTTATTTTTATTAATAACATATTTTCATGTTCCCAACGTTGTCACCAGAAGTCAAAATCTGCTATTTATAAAATCTTCTAAGATCAACTTTGGTTTTTATGCCCCAATGTCCAGAATGTGCAGATTAGTCAATTCATCTCACGACTTGGAATTCTTTGTGATAGATCTTCCGGCTTTTCGTATATCTCTTCGCGACTTAACAGTGTGGGATGAATTGTAATTGGCTTAGGCCGTATATATAATAAATAAATATATTTAACTTCCTTTAAAAATAAATTTTTCAAAAAAAAATTAGTTATGTTGTGCCTTGAATCCGCAGCCTATATTATGCAGGTTATGTGCAGTTCTGTATGTAGGCACATAATAAATGTACACTGCATGGTCAACTATAGTTATATTATAATATATTATAATGTGCAACTGTGTGACCAATATTCAAAATTAGATATATTTTTAATAATATGTATTACATTTACATTTTTAGTAATATTATGAGTTTTGTATGATTAGTTTTTTATGTTATATATAACTTTTATGTGACAACATTTACAATAACAATATAATGTGGAAGCCTCTTATTGGAAGTTATGATATGTATTTATAATATAATTGTTTTAATAAATTTATAAATGTCTGTTGGCTTTCCAATGAAATAAAAAAATAAAAATAAACCAATTTATTAAAGTTTTTATGATGGTTAATAAACAATATTTTCATAATCTATAATAGCAATATTAAAAATAACATTAACAGTATATATTGCAGCTGGCGTACAAATACGGTGATCTATGCACCATTTATTTCGAATAAGGGAATAAAAGTAACAAAATATATATAAATTTGTATTCGAAACATCCCTCTATTAATTAAGTAATTTATAATCACATTAAATGCGATTTCTGTGTAGTCCATAATTCAGCGTCACAGATGCGGGGGAAGCAAGACGTGCCCCGACGGGCGGTGCACCTCACCTGCACCTACCCACGACCCTTCCTCTTGCAACCCTCACTTCCCGACCCGCCTACCTGACGAGCGAGGGGTGAAACGCTGTTTAGGCAGAAGGATGTTCGGGAAATATATCCACGAATCTTGTTAATTTAAACAATCAACCAACTGAACTCTATACTAAACATATTATTTATTATAAAAAGGCTAGTAAACTCATGCGCTGTTATACCTAAAATCGAGTTAAACGTATTTCATTTCATTTTTATTATTTTTTTTTTTAATCCTCAAGAGCGAAAATATATGCACATCGGTGAATTTATTGCTAAAAGTAATATCTCGAAAAACAGACTGATTAAAAAATAATTAGTCAAAATGTTTACGTAAAAAAATATTCAAAATGTATACACATAATTCATTTCAAATAACAGGTGTTTTATAATAGTGAGCTAAAGCTTGCACATATAAACGTAAGCATTAAAAAATATTCTTTCAATAATGAGGAATGGGGGATCAGATAATGAGTTTGAAAGGTGCCAGGAAGAAGATCCATATAAGAGGATTCAAAAATAAAGAAATGAAAATAAAGAAAAGTTATTGTTCAGAGATTATTTAATGTTTCGGGCATTTCTAAAGTGTGGTTATGGAATATGAATTTTTTACGTAAAGTTGTAACTCATTCTTGTAGTTGTACCTATCAGTTGTAACTATCAAATATATATTTAAAAAATAATGTACCAGTTTGCTAAAAATTTTAAGGTGCGTCATTTGAGCCATCACCCGTGGACACTTAATATTATTTTTTTGCGTTTATGCCAAAAACCCTCTTGTACGGCGTTTATAAAATAAACGGATTTATACCACAGAAATTTGCCTAATTTTAACGACACGTAGTTTAAGTGGATTTACAAAAAAAAAATGTTTTAATAACATATATACATTACAATAAACACGCATACTACGCAGAAAAAGTAATATCGCCATATATTACAAAAAAAATACAGCCAAAGAACGTCGGGTGACAACTTTTGCGCCACCTTGTATAATAGCATTAAAAAAAGATGAAAAAACACTTGATACAATTTACTTTCTTTACGGCCATGCAAATGCTATAAGTATTCTTTAAAAGAGTGAGTTTTTTGCCAATAAAATTTTGAGTTTACTTTTATTTCTGGTGTTGCGATGGCGATTTTTTTTAATGTATTCAAAAATATTTAGCTTTTGGTTAGGAACTATAATACAAAAAAAAACAAAACAAGCATACACACATATACATATATGCATATATATATATATATATATACATACATATATATATATATAGTTACAGTAAAGTTATGTGCACTTATTATGCATATGTATTCAATATTGTGTATTTGTGTATGCATATATGTTTTTGTTGAATACATATGCATAATAAGTGCACATAACTTTACTGTAGTATATTGTTTTAAATTACATTCCATTCCAACTCAACACTGACTTTTGGTCCCATAGAGTTTGAACTATTGTCTCAAAAACAAGAATAAATCACTGTGAATAAACAAAATACATAAATTTAACACATTCATTGTTTGCTGTTGTCTTAAGTTTTTGATACAAAATACATAACAATTGATGTTAGCGATAATGGTCTTCACGTATTGCCAGATAAACAATAAATTAATTTGACAAAGTTATTAAGGTTTAAAATTATTTTATTTTCAGCATTTTCGATATGATGGAATTATAAACAATATAAGCAATAATTTTCAAATATTAGATTTTTATTCAGTGGAATAATCAAATAAAAAAATGAACTCTTTAAAAGGGTTTCTCTTTTAAAACTCTCTTTAAAAACTCTTTAAAAAGACATTTATAATTATGGATATCATAATTTAAAAGAATAGCTCATTCACATTAAAGGGAGATTACCACCAAATATGGTCATGACAAACACACCCGGTATTTCAGGAAATATATCCGGAATGTCGGGAAAAAGGAAAATATTCCCGGAAAAGGCGGACCGGAAGGGAAGATCACTGACCCGTGTCCTGCCCTCGGCAGGAGTGATCTGGGATTGATCTACTGAGGGGAGAGAGGAATTTGAGAGCCTTCCGGCATTAAAGACCTAAGGATTAAGAAGTATTGTTTACACGAAGGGCTCATCATCTTTATTTGTTAACGGATTAAAGAAAATTACGTTATATTTATAAGAAAGATAAACTTTTGGACTTTATTTTCTAACATCAAAACAGAAAAACATTGTTTATCTGAATTCCGGTCATCCGGGTTGAAAAATTACAGATGGTAATCAGGAAAAAAATTGAAAGGGATGTTTAAAATTTAAATTTAACTGTGCAATTAACTTTTTTTATTATTTTTGAAACCAAAACAGTAATAAACAATACATAAAGAATTACAACAAATAACAAGACCAATTATGGGTTTTGTAAAGAATCAAATATTTTTTTAATAAAACGTACAGTTCGCTAGGGGTGAAAGGAAGTGGGATGGGAAAATATGGAAGGAAGAGAAGCAGAAAAAATAGTAAGTAAATAAAAGAAAAATGAAAAAAGTCATTAAAATGCAGTAATAAATATAAGCATACAACATACACAAACATATACATATATGTAAATATATAAAAATTAAATTTTATTGGTTGGTTGAAAGAAATTGCCATTTGGCAATGAGCCAAACAAAAACTAAAAGTAAAAAAAAAATATGGTTATTCCAATAATTCCTGAATTCTGCTAATACGGATAACGTCTGGCACTTATCATCCGGATAATTGGAGTCTTAATGTATTTACACGTTTTAAACAAACAAATATATTTTATTTTTCTTTCATAAGGAAATATAATCATGGAATAACAAAAATGTTAACGAATTATTTTTTTTAATATATAAGTAATTATCAAAATTACGCAACTTCTCATTTATTCGATTTACGACTATATTTAAATTAGTTTGATTGTGCTGAAATTCGTCAGTAATGTGATATTAATGCTTTTTTAAAACTTCTATTTAATTATTGTTTCTTGACCCGATACGATAAAAATACAATCAACAATATTTTGAATTTGTCCTAATGTTAGTAGACAAAGTTAAGATTTCAGCTCCTTTACTAGTTCTAGTTACTTAAATTTGCATATTACAACAGAAACGGAAAACATAACAGAGAATAAAATATATACGTCGAGGCATTTACAAATCTTATGACTTGTAATTCTATTATTTAAGTGGCCACGTAACACACTGTGTAACATTCACCAATAAAGTTTTCAACTCTTCAACTTAACGAAAATCAATAATGAAAATACAAGCCTTCACTTGGTACTTACACTTACACACACAAAAAGGGAAGGTTTATTTGTCACCAAACGAGTTACTTAAAAAAAAGTTCAATTTCATGTTTTGCTATTTCAAATTAAATTAACTACGTTACTCTCACTGCCCCTTTCGCTGTGTGTTTGGCAAATTACATGGAGGGCCTTTGCAAAGATCTTTATGACCAAACTCAGTTTACCCTGAAGATGGCTCCTGTAATGGTACCCGAAACGTCGGAACAAATCCAACACACACGGTATCACCCAAAAAATAAACATATTGTCTTCATGTGTATATTGCAAACGATAATCAACTAATGAAAAAAAAGAAGAAATATTCATGTTTAAACATAAGCAAAGTTGTGAATATTACAATGTGCAAATTGGCCAATTTTACACCACAGCGACAGCCCTGCCCTGAAAATGCCTAGAATTTTTTTCTCTAAAATGTTCTCTATTTCTGATGTTATATGTTTACATTTAATACAAAAATTCGAATCAATTATAAAATTGCCTTCTTTAACTGTTATCATAAAATAATGAAACCCAATTTTTCAGGAACTAAGGGGTAGTAAATAGTTACGCCAATAAAAAAATTGCTGCGCTCTGGCGATGTATATATTATTAACCTTTAACATACAGTGTGAAAAAACTCCTAAGAGTCACTGTGTAGTAATCTAGGGTTACCCAAGATTAACCTGAGGTTAGGAAATGATCGCCTGATAATCACTGTCTCTTTTCATCATATTAAAATTATACGTATGTATTGATTAGTGATCTAATTAGATTACATCTCTTTATCTCAAATGAATGTTTTATACCTATATATGTGTCTCAGTGTACGAAATATTTTGTTATTTTTTGAGATCTTGATGGAAAAAATATATCTTGTTTATTAAGAAAAACATCAGCAAAAAATACAACATAAAAAAAAAAGAAGTGAAACAAGTTTTTTACATAAATACAATTATAGAAATCCAGTTCAGTTAGATATTAATATAGATGTGCATGTGAGCGAGTTTTTGTGTATGAGTATGGGAGGTTAAGGGAGTGGAGTGTGGTATTAGTAAGTGTGTGAATATGTTTGTGAGGGTGGGTTTATGGACAAGGTGAGTGTATGCTTGATACGAGTGAACAGAAACATCTTAAATTTATAATATACTTAAATATGTTTTATATTTTTTTTCTCATGTGTTATTTACTTGAAGATTACAAATAAACGTGGTAATATTCATAGTAGTGGCCAAGATATATTTCAATGAAGTGCAATTTGCAGTTTACAACGTCGCGCCGGTTACATCACAGGAACGGGAGGGTTAAAGCCTTACAAAAAGAGATAAAAACCCAATAAATATTAAGAAGAATTCTATCTAGGATCGGATCTAGGATCGGAGAGCGAATTCCCAGACTCAATGGGTAAAGCAAAAATTCCTTGCCATGAGATTCTATTGAGAGAATGCGAAAACATTTTTGCAATCCTTCGTGGGTTTTATTTTTCAATTGTGAATGCGGTTTTGTGTCCGCGGTCATGTCGTCTGTCGGACCGGGTCACCGATTGCAATTGGACGGTAAAAGGTTTAACAGTGTTTTTCGATATAACGAACTAAAATTTCCATCGAAAATTCACATAATAATTACGGTTAAAGATTTAGCGATGTATATCGATCTAATAAATTTGTAAAAAATTGGTTACTGGGTTTAGGTCGAGAAGGATCGGAAAATTTACTCAAAAACATTATTATATAATAAATGATTTGAATTATTATTGTATAACTGTATAGTAATTTAACAAGTAGGTAGTAATTTTGTTGTTTATTTTGCATAAAAATGTCTGCCTTAAAACAGGTTGTACCTAGTTAGGCAGAATGGACATGATCCAGAGAAATCTATTACCTAAGTGTGTATGTAGTAGATAGACTTATTGTTATTTTTGTTAATAAATCATGATTATTATTATAATTATTATTTTTTTTATTTTTAAATGTTTTTTCATCGATTATTTTTGTTTTATTTAATTTAGTACTCACTGTTATTTGGCATTTTATTTATGACTTTAATTTCTTAAAACAGAGTGAATTTATAGAAACCATATTTCAATTATCATTTTAATTATGTATTCGTATTATTTTCTATTGATTTCAATTAAAACATGATTGTGCAAGTAACTAAATTTAGATAGTTTATATTTTTATATTTATATCTTACTTTTTTTTTTACGTTACCTTCTTTAGAATATTTTTATTTTTATTATTTATACTTTGTTTTTCTGGATTGTTAATCACATGTTATTATAATTAAATTAATTTTAATGTATTTTTTGTCGTTAACTATTATGGCTTAACACAGGTACAGCTTGAAAGACCTTAATAAGTTTATGAACATGTAAATGAGTGTAATTTTGAATGAATAAATAAATGTACGCAAAAATATGTTTACAGGATTGGTCTCCTTTTTGATTTTAGTGTACAACTTACTTTCATCAATTAGTTAGAACTTGCACTATCAAATTGATATCAAGGTATGAATAATGCAGGTGGATTGTACACGGATCAATGAGTGCATAAAATATGTAAAAAAGTCTGTTTTTATATGAAGAGTTACTTATAGGAAAAACATCTAAAATAAAATACCGTTATATATGTATTTAGACCATGTTTCAAAATTATTTCAAATGTTTCCTTCGGCACGGGACAATTAAAAATAATATTTTCAGAGAAGAAATATTATTTTTAATTGAAAAAATAAACAAATAGATTTTTTTATTTTTGTACTTATTTACACAATTTGTAAAATAAAGTTAAAAAAATACACCATTGGAATACATGATTTTTTCCATATAATATTTTTTAAATACTCAGAAAAGAAAGGGTTTGAAATTTGTATTTAAGACAGGTAAAATACACAATAAATCAAAAATTAATTGAAAAAACAACAAGCTTAAAAGAATAAAATATTATAAAATTACACCTGTACTAAATACTAAAATAGAAGTCAAAATTTTGATTTTGACCATTTGTACATGATACCGAGTTGCTTTCACGTAATCTTCAATTTACGTACAAATATTCGAGTTGTTTTATATCGACAAAAATTGGTATTTTTTTATCGTTTCGTTGTTACTTGCGTCCTGCCCAAGGCTATTGTGAAACGGCCCATCGACTCCCGTGACGGCTGTCGGTCGCCAAGGGCAGTGCGGGGGCGAAGACGGGGGTGGGAGTTGAATTGGAAAAGTTTTTGTAAGAAGCCGGAAGTACTTCCTGGTTTCGGAGGCAACTTGAAATCTTCAAACGCTAAGCCCTTGTAATTAGTATTAAAATACTTTCCAGTTTTAATCCCGAGAATCGAATCCCACAATAATATAAATAAAATGAAACTAGATACTAAGGAATCACTAAAACAATTTTCTCTAAATTCTCCAATCTAAATATTCACGAAGTTATGATGCTGGTTCATATTTCAACTAAACGTTTTGAAAAGTTTATTGTTAAGACGCATTTAAACGAAATTCTAGATATTAAACATAATTTTTTAATAAAAAATTCGAAATAAAGTTTAATAATAGACGATTTGCATGCTTTTTTTCGTGTTTGAAACTAGGTTTACAACCCCCTTGTTAGGCAAAGTTTAAAAAAAAGTTTTATAATCCGTTGTGAAAAAATAAATAGATTATAATTAACACTGCTTAACAATTTGTTTCTAAATAACCTGTAATGTACGACCTACAAATCTTTGTCTAAATCTCTTAATTACTAGATTTAAAAAGTAATAATGTAAACAAAGCTTAATAATCAGTCTTATGTCACAAGAATATCATAATGACGTAAACTGTCAGATCAGTTTTTGAATCAGCTTTTTCAAATGCTATAGGTTTATTATCTTAAAAACAACATTTTTTATTAGGTTTGCAAGATGTAAATCAACACAAGATATGTGTCCTATAAAGGGTTAAAACGCCTATGTGAATGTGTCGGTGAACTAGGATCTATACAATTTTTGCTAGTGTAAGCACGCACATTTCAAACTTCTGAACGGGTTTTTGGAAATTTAAAATCCCAACATTTTGGAACTCATGAAATTATCTGTACCGAGCCACTATTATTTTTAATTTTTATTTTATTTAAGTAAATAAAGTAGTAATGGCTACATAGTGCAGAGCTAGGTAACACATACCATTTGTTGTTCCTGAATGCGGGACAAATTTACCGTTGATGATGCCTGTGGGGAGGATGATTGGTCTGTTGAACACCCTTCTGAGAGAGGTGGATCTTTTCCACGCTGGGATTACCAGTTTTAAACTCTTCCTTTCATAATGTGCATAAGCGATTTTTTCGTTTTAGTGTACTATTGTTTTTATAGACTATATGTTGAACCTTAATAAGAATATATTTTTATTTTTTTTGTATTTACCTTATAATTTAATATATGAACATTGTAACTGGCAGTATTGTCGTATTATACATTGAATTAATAAATAAATTTTATTGATTTACACGCACATTTATTATTAATTATTAATTACAAGGTTTATTAAAGATTTGAATGGTCTGTAGGATAAAGGGTAGTAGCAACTCATAGTTTATAAACAAATTATTTGGGTGCATTTTTTTCAAATAAAATAAAAATATTTCAATGCTTTCTATTTCTTCGAGTAACTCATTGTACAGCTTCAATCCCGTGTACAATAAGTTTTTAGACTCTGTTGGGTGTATCGTCTTTTTTTACGATTCCGAGAAGGTTGGATTGCAGAAAATATAGTCAAGTTATTAATGCTAATTGCTACGGTTGCCGGAACGCCAGAACGAATATCGGATCACGCAAAAAAGATGATATAAAATTATTAGGGTGATTGCATTCCACTCAATTATTATGTACTGTACACCGGTGGTGTTTTCCAAACGAATTGTAAAATAACACAAGCTGTATGTAATGTTGGTAGTTTAATAATTTCATGGGGAAAAATAATTAAGAATCACGTTTAATTATAATGATGTCGTTAATATTAATGAGTTAATGTGACCTTAACAGTTTTACCCCCCGATGTGACCTGATTTTTTACCCTAGAGCATTCAAGCAATTCACTTTATTTATTCGCGTTAATTTAAATTTTATTCGTGGAATTAACAAGTCTTGAAATAGCCTGAAATTCATGTTATAACAATAATGAGAACATAAACGTATTTATCGCAATAAAGTAATGCAAGGGTTAGCGTTTGTTTTTCTTTAAAAAATAACCCTTAATTATTTTAATTGTTTATATATGTACATGAGTGTATTTGTATGTGCATGCATACATATTTCAACGTATTGCTGTTGTCAAAATTACGTAAATTATCAAAGAAATTTCAAACCGATTGTTTTACGAAATAAAATGAACATGTTTTAATCATTATAAAACTAACATATTATTGTAGAAAAATGTTTATATTGATTAAATTTCTAAAAAGGTTCACACGGCCGTTTAGATGAAGGATTTGTCAATTAAGACTCTCACAAACCTTGAGTACATAAACAAAATTTTGAGTTTACCCAGATTTTTTATTTTTGTACACAAGAAGTGGTTTCAACCCCCTCGGGGCTGCTATTCTGAACCACTCTCGCGGCACGAGAAAACAGTATTTCTCGTGTATTTTGTATGTAAATACACGAGATAATATGGCCACGAGAGCGTTTGGCATACCAGCCCAGGAGTTATTAGTATTTACTAGTCAGTGATAGGTTATAAGCCCTGTTCTATATTTCCATCTATAAAATATTATTTATGTCCGTTGTAACATATTTTTTAAAATGTTGTTTACTCCGACGAATCAATCATCATTTACAAATATTTGAACGTGAACAAATTTAAAAAATTACTTAGCTGAGATTATGGCGGTGTAAAAATATATCTACTCGTACGAACAAAACGTTTATTACGGAAAAGTGGAGATTTCTGGAAGCAAAAAATTATAATTAAAAACACTGTTTTACAGACGCAACATTTACACATTAAAATAATATTACAACTTCATAAAAATATACAGATTTTTTTTTTGTATGACCATCCTTTGTTTTAATTGTTTCTTTTAAGCGTTTTGGCATGCTCCAAATAAGTTTTTTGATAATTTCTTGCGGTATTTTTCCCCATTCTTCAAGGGCTGGATTTTACCCCCTAGGGAGCTATGATTTACATACTACAAAAGAGATGGAGAACATTTACGAGAAGAGAATATGGAAATCTAGGGATTTATAGGGATTACGACATGTCATTGGCTGGTTTAAATGGCCTCTTTGCACCTTAGGCGTTAGACAGATTATCGAACTATGGTGCATATGGTTTACGAATGCAATACCCTATGCACCACTGGGAGTAAAAAGGAGGGTGATGCATTGATATATATGTATACACTAGATGTAGCACTAAGCACTCGACTCGTGTTCCATTTAACCTAAGTTCCGGAACCTAACTTGTAATCAGTGAACGCGAAGCAGCGTAAAAAGGCGCGACATATAGCTTTGAACTCCCGGTAAACTGACATAGACATTTAGTCTTTTTTACTGTACTAAGCGTTTTGCACGTCAATATTCACGCGACAACGCCCATTTTTTGGAACATAATTGTAAACTATTTTTCTATGAAGCATCGATTCTATTTAATTAATGAAACCAATATTGAATCGCCTGCTCCACAGACGTATAGTTCATGTTATGTTTTTGTATTTTTTTAGGCGTTTTATATTATAAATCATATTATTGTGTGTTTTATGGTATAAATCATATTATTGTGTGTTTTATAGTATAAATCATATTATTGTGTGTTTTATAGTATAAATCATAATACAGAAATGAAATATAAACATAAATACGTAGCGTTTAAAACTGTCACATTAACATTTTTTTATTTCTGTCTGTTAATTCAGTCGGCCTCGTGGTGTAATGGTCAGCGCGTCTACCTACCATGCAAGAGATCTCAGGTTCGATTCCCGACATAGTTGATATGATATACTTATTAAAATCACACTATAATATTTCATAGTTCCTGGACTAGTACCTGAAGCGTAACACTGATTATCTTACTTTAATATAACAAAAATGATTAAGATACGCTGCGATTGATGTATCAATGCAGTACCGCATGCACCATAAGATGCGGAAAGGGTATTGTCTATCTATCTCTGTATATTAAGTGTTTTTCGTATATTCACACACGAAAAAAAAAATGTACTGTTCATTTTTTATTTTTCTATGGCTGGCTGCTTTCTGCATAAAGACCCAAGAACAGGCCATGCCTTTGTGATATTTTTTGTTTACTATTTTTACTGTTAATAATTTTAAAATAACTTATTACTCACAACAATCTTTGTAACGATATGGTATTGTTGGATGGGGTGGTGCATATAATAATATATTAAACTCTCTTTAAATAGTTCAAAAATTGAACATTAAAGTAACTTTAAAGAAACCCTCAACATTTAATACGGAAATTCTAAATAAATTATTTAAAGTTCATAGAGTAGACACTATTTATAAAATAAATTCTATTATAAAAATTAATAAAGCAGAAAAAGTAAAAGAATTTGAGATTAATACGTCACTCAGATACAAAAATAGTATTAAAATCCCTAAATTCTACACAAGTCATGGTCAAAATAGCTTTGTCTACAAAGGCATAAAAAAATACAATAATCTCCCAAATGAACTAAAAAATATAAAAACGAATAAATCAATAAATAAATTCAAAGTATATTTAAAGAATTTTTTTAAACCCGTGAATAAACTGCATTCTATTTTAATTAGTATTAATGTACCTATTATTATTTTCTATTTTTTTTTTATATCAAAATTATATAAATTCTAATAAATAAATAACTATAACAGTGTAATTCACTCTCCTAACACAAGAGATAGTCTTTTTTTAGAGAGTTTCAGTTGTAACATTTACTAGATGTATAAAAGTAGATTTGTATTAAAATAAAAAAACGTGTACCATTTATGAAAACATATTGATTAATAAATTTTTTGACAGTTTTTTTTCTTTTCAATTACATCTCAGTGGGATGGGATGATGAAGATTAAAATACTAATATCATAGTTTATACGAATGATTTGTTAACATATCCGAAAGAACGAGTTTTCGTTTCTTCGTTAAGTATGCCATTAGTTACGTTATATGCAAAAATAGTCATATTTTTAACAGCACACACTATTTTAACGGCGCGTTAGTGTCGCGACTTGCCCGTAAATCACTTCTCTACAAGTTGGAAAAAAAGATTATCAAAAAGCGATCTGAAGGAAGCGTAGCGCGTTCCAGCGCAGCGACAATTTCCCGCCGGGTTCCGCTACTTTTCCTCAAGTTTCGCTACACGCGGAGAAAAGTTTGGCCACCCCGCGCCGAGACACATTCGAGGAAATCGATTCTATGCGAGGACAACACATGAATGGGATAGTAATTTCTCAGACTGAAATAGATCGTCAAGGGGCTTTTTACTTCACTCAAAAGCCCTTTTTGTCGCGGGCTGTAACGGGATTTGACAACACTGTCTGGTACACAATGAAGTAATTTGTTTGCATTCAACAAACTTAAATGAAAATGGATTTCCAAATAAAAATATATCGAGTTATGGAAAGTTCTGTGAAGTAACATGTGTGTTTAGAACACTATTCATACTTGCCCTGAACTATTGAACAAAAGTTAAACATTACTTGTAGTCTTGAAGTATTGACTGGCTCATCACAACCAAGTATTCTGAATTAGCAAATATTTTCATAGGCTATTTTTCTAATAAACATTGCTCATTTTATTTTATTTGTTTTATTCTTTACGAATACTAATAATGTTTGGGTAATTTATATAGCCACATTTTTGTGAAAATCACCTTAAGGGCGCTGTACAATAAATAAATATCCCAACACGTCTTGCAGCTACAGAGCGCATGGACGGTTGGGATTCTAGTTCCTCGTCTCCAATTATGATATATATGAGCTAGATAAGAGAACGTCTTGCAACTACAGAGCGCACGGACAATAAGAAATCTAGCCCCTATTTACATTTTTATTTTTAATATTTTATTTGACAATGAAGTTTAGAGTTTAAGTGATATTTTAAAAACGAAGTAAAAAGTTAATTTTTAAATTTAGAAGTTAAATAACGACAAGTCTTGCAGCAACCGAGCGCATGGATGGTTGAAATTCTAGACCCCATTTACTAAATTTAGATATTTGATAGTTGATAACATTTACATAATATGATAAAAATAATAGCTAACATCACAAAAAGTCTTGCAGCTTCAAAACGCATCGACAAATGGAATTTCAACAATATAAAAATGATTTTAAAAAGTTAATAATAAAAAAACACAATAATAATACTTTGAGCAAAGAACTAGTAAGTATGGCAAGTAAGTGAACATGTAACAGCACAAAAAGTAAAATATAAAAAAACTAAACAAAGGTAGAACTCCTTAACTTATTATTAAGGTTAACAAGACAATAGACGATACTCAAACTCAAACTCGTCCCTGTTTTATTTTGGTATGCAGTAAACGGGATCTATTGTCCTTTTCCGAGTAAATAACTGTAAAAACATTTGGTTCACATTTGGTTGTTCCCTAGGAGATGATAGTAGAAACGCATCTGTGTGCGTAGTGTAGAGTGTAGGTACCAAAGAATCTATAAACGAAGACAGGTCGTATTGCATATTATGTAAACGGGCGGATAAATTAGAAAAAATACATGTCTAATAAAATCAACTCTTGGGTCAGCATTTGATTCAGACCGAAGAAAACTTGTCGAAATCCGGCGTTCCCCAAACACTAGGTTTGGAGATCGTGCTTTTGCCGTTGCCGGCCCGTCTACCTGGGACCAATCGCCTTCAAACTTACAAATCATCGACAGTCCCGTCAGTTCAGATAACAACTAAAATCTCACTTCTTTAGTTTTTCATACCTGGGTGCCTGGAAGAATGACTAGACAGGTGCCACCGTTTTGTAGCAACAATCCACGGACAGTGTATACTTATAATGCCGTATTAAATAGACTTCATGAACTCGGCAATAGTTATTCCCACGTATCCGATATATTTAGTGTAGGGTATTGTTCCTATAGAACAAACCTTTTGAACTTTTTCAAAGATGGTGAATGGTAATTATATTTATTTAATCATGCATTTCATAGTATATATATATATATATATGTATATACAGTTTTTTGTTCACTTTGCCTAGCTGTGTGAAACAGTACTTATAATTTTCTTGTTGTTTTACTGTAGAATGTTTTATTTTATAAATTTTCTACTCTTTTTTTTTTTTTTTTTATAAATGTTTGGTTGAATTTTTTTTATAAATCTTGGGTATAAGGAAATTCATGTTTTAAAAAAAAAAAAATATTAAGCCAAATATGTTAATATTATAAATGTTTGTAAAAGGCAGATTTGCCGTTTATGTTAATAAAATAGTAATAAAAATAATATCCTCAATTTTAAATCAGAAAATATAATACGTCAGTTTAGCTTACTTAGAATGTAAGTTTAAGCATACAATGGTAAAGTGCCCTTGAGGTGATTTATTTACGAAAATGGTGCTATATAAATGAGTCAACTATAGTTAAATAATACAGTCCTGTATGTGAAATACAACCAGAACCCTGGGCGAAAATTTTCGACTCGCGTTAAAAATTCTCCAAAAAAAATCGAGTTGAGATAAGTCTGCCAGGTTGTGTAGTGGTTGGTGTGTTTGCGTTACGTGTTTAAGGTCCTGAGTTCGATTCCTGGAAGCGTGGACGTTGACTTCAAAGAGTGTCCTTCACTGCAACGTTTCGTTGATTCTGGACTAGCACTTGAAGCGTAAGACTGATTACCTTACGAACAAAAATGATCTAGATACGCTGCAATCGGAATACTCATGCAGCGGTATGCACCACTGGGTGCGAATTGGGAAATGATAGCGATTTATCGTATAAAGAACAATGTATTTTATATAATATATTTATTGAAATTACACCTCCTTTTATTGCGTAATTAATGTTAAATGGGGATCTTACTACCTAGGTTAAATCAATTATGCTGTTTATTGCAGATTTCTTTACGGATTTATTGTTTTCTTAAGTAAAAACAGCTGCCGACGCTTTAAAGTAAGGGTAGAAAAATGAAAGGAAGGGAAGCAATATTTTGGTGTAATAAGATACAAGCAAAATACTGGAGCCACAAAAATCAACAACGAGAAACACGAACCTTTTGCACTCATAAACAGAAAAATAACCGCAAATATTGCTGGTTGTAAAGAACGAAGAAGAGAGTCCGTAAAGGGGAAACCGGTAAACTTGAGAGAGAAGTTTATGGAGGAAAAACGCTCGCGAAGAGCTCTTTATGGAACCGATATTCAAACAGAACGGCCGCAATAAGAGACGAACAATAAAAGCCACGCGGCACAGCGGCCCGAAAACATATCAGGGAAATTAGGCGGCCAATAAAATCCGATGCATCAGGCACTCAATGGCGAACAGGTGAGGCGGAGGACAAGTGAATGGAGAATATTGAATAGGAAATATCGCTTTTCTTCGCTTATATTCGTTCCGGAATACTTCGTAGCGGGCGCTCTACGAGTATGTTATATGGAGAGGGTGCGGTTTCAGTATAAAAAATTCGCATAGAATTCAAGATAGTACGCATGCATACATTTAGAGAGGCTAATATAAATGGAGATTAAGCGGGTTGATGTATATAAATTGCATATGTCAATATTGAACAATAATACGAGTATATTTTTTGCACAATACAAACTAATAAATAATAAAATTAAAATCACTAATTTACTTGAAGACTTCCATTTCGTGTGTCATCTAGACCGACAAGACAAAATCGTCTGTTTTACACAAATAATAAACCGTCAACTAGCTATTTTTATTTTTTTACTAATATAGTTAGTTATTACTACTTAATTTCTGACTGTATAAATTTGTTTAACGTAATTTGAATAATTATCACTTCAGTGCAAATTTTTTTAGGTGTTTCAATGGGGTGTCCTACACTAATAATACAAAAAAATGTAAATATATTTTTTATATACTGTTTTTTTACTTAATTAAATAAATTAACAAAAAAACATGACATAATGTGAATTTAAACAAATTTATTTATTTATTTAATCGACGGCTAACGCCTTCAACAAAGTTTAAAATAATAATAAAAAACCATTATAATGAAACAAAATACTAAATACTATACACAAGTGCAGAACATATAGATACAAAATCAGCAGAAAATAAAGAAATAACAAAAAAAATTAACAAGAAATTATAGCATAGGTATGCAGCAAATTAACAATAAATAAAGAGTTGAATTTAAAAAATACTTAAGTAATTGAAGTAACAGAGGTGATGTATCATAGTGTAAACAAAAAACAAGTATTACACCTAGTACATTTTTATAATTTAGAAAAGAAGTGATCAAAAAGTAATGATTTTAATTGGTATAAAGATAAATTAAATAAATCTGAATTTCCATGTTTTATTGCTAACATGTGGAGCCGTGGAATATGTACGTATTTAGCATAGTTTGAACTATGCAAATCAACAGAAAAAGTAGTATTTTGTCTCGTTCCACTATACCAAACATTATAAATATTAACTAGTTACTTCCGTTTTATATTTAATCATAATTAATAACACAAAGAAATATGGATTGTAATTTTGCACTCAGAAATGAAAGCTCTACGGGTGAAATTTTATTTTTCGTATAGTATAATACTATGAGCCGTGGCACTTGAAATCAGTGAGGCAGTGTTAATTACGCCAATGACTGCAACAGAATGCAATTTGTAAATAGCGTTCAACTAATTAGCGAAGGTAAATTATAAAGCGCAGTGTTCAAACAAAGTTCGTTACCTTGAGCGAGCGACTGACGTTAGGTAAAGCAACAAAATGATGCTCGTCTCGTGGCCCGATATTCATAATATGGAACATGTGCAATTACTAAAGATGGCAGCTCAGAGTGTTTTACGTTCAGAAGGGTGTATCATATAAGAACCACTTGTATATTATTTTGAGTCGAAGCATGAAGGTTAATTTTATCATTTGATTTTACCGGTTAACAACATGTTAAAAAGGTAGGACGCATGAACATAAAACGCATGTACTTGTACACAAAAATGCACCGTTTCTGGCCAGTTTCGAAAAATGTCTGAACCATCACTATAATATCTGTGTTGATAAGATAAAGGGAGATAAGTCAACGAATATCATCATCATCATTCCCTACACCAATCTCAGCGTACCTTGATAATTTTTGTTACATGAAGGTAAGGTGATCGGTCTACCGCTTCAGGTACCAGTCTAGGGACTATGTAATAATCTAGTGTAAAAACACATTTTTATATAAATATTTCATGTTAACCATGTCGGGAATGGAACCCAAAACCTCTTGCATGGTAGGCAAATGCGCTGACCATTACACTACAAGACCGACAATACTATAATATATTTATTGACTTAACTCCTTATACCTTATCAACACAGATATAGCATTAGAACCCTATCATCCCTTAATTTTTTATTCAAAAAACTTTTTTTTTTCATTCCTTCTGTTTCCTGGTTTCTCTTCCAGTCTCCTTCCAAATCTATTACCTGGTCTTACATTCCTCCTAATTTAATGTTTTTATCAAAACTTAACTTTAGTAAGTTTATATGTGTACGCTTTAGCTCCCCATTAAAAAAGGGCTGTTATTTTTAATTAATTGGTATTTTCATATACGTACTTTTTTTAAAATATTTTTTTTAGTACAATTTTTTTACCAATTTTCCTTTTGACCAGTCTGTTTTTTGGTTGGCTGGAATATGTTATTTTTAGCAATAAGTCTGCCAAAGTCCGTATTCTTTTTACTTAAAGATTTAAAAATAAATAAATGGATATGTGAATATAAAAAACAAAGATTCTTAAGTTTAAGTTAGGGTAAGAGGTCATTATTTGCCAAAAATGAAATTAAGCAACAACTCACTCCTGTGCTCAATAATACTGTAACTCATATATAAGAAAAGACCCCCACGTCAAGGTTTGTATAATAAAGCTAAGTATAAGACCAGCAGTGCGATTCTGAACGCTCTCTATGGGATTGAGAAAGCGTTGCTAGCACGTATACGTAAATGACGTATATCCCCTGGAGAGCATTCAGAATTGCACTGATGAAATGCTTAGACTCTTATTTCCTTCCCAAAAGTATTATTTTTTAGACATCTGTCACTTTGAACCAGGTCATAGTCCCATGGTAGAGGTGGACTCAAGCATCGAAGGCTGACGTTCGAATCCTGCTTAACAACGTCTAGACTAACATTTTCTAAGACTAAGCTATTTACGCCTAGTTTAAAATGGACCATAAACATACGGGTAAATCACAAGAACTTTATTATTTATTTTTAATAAACAAACAATCACGCCGTTTCTCCGTAAGGGAAGGCAGAGAGGATACAACGCCATATCACTCTACATTCATGCATCTTATCATGCACGCACGCTGATTATTCCAACTTTTGATATGTTCATCTCCAAGTATTTGTTGGAATTGGTAATTTAATTCTTTTTTTTAAAATGACAAATGATATTTGACATAACATATTCGCTGCGGTCCTTGTGTGATGACCGTCTCCTGTAGTAGCAAGGACCTGCCAGTAAATCCTCCGTAGCTTGCTCGGCATGTTGTTATCGTTAATCCCCGGCAATAATTGTGTAGCAAACACGGTTAGACAAGTGTAATGTCTTAATCTTCCGTTCGCCTGTCTCGGAGCTCGGTGCCTCACTGAGATATACTTTGATAAGCACACACTGAATTACCCGGCAAACATACTAACAGTATACATCCTACGATCTGCAATATCAAAGAGGAAATTGCTTCATATTTTTATAATTTATTTTATATTTCAGTGATATATTTTCCGTTAAGCTTTTTTGAACTCAATACTGGTAAGAATAAAAATGGTTAGAGGGTATTTCTAACGATGGTAAATACAATTTCTTATAATAAATACAGGCACTTATAAAATAAAATACAATTAAATCAAATTTAAACTCGGACAAAAAAAAAATTACTACCTCAAGACAAAATCCGGTCTATCTTAGTGAATTTTTGAATCTATAAAGACATACACCAAAAAAGTCCAGATCTTGTCTCGAGTTTACAATACGACACAATAGGGACATTGATGCATGCAAGCCATAGTTTGTGCTGTGTTGATCGAGGAACAGCACATTATTATTTCGCAACCGGCGGATCGGAACATTGAATGCCACTTGTTCCAGTAACGACGGTACATCAATTAAGCCATTCAGCAAATTAAACGTAAATATGGAGTCAATGTTATTTCTAAGTTTTTGTAGACTTGAGATTTTTGACATTGACTCCATTTCTCCGTAAACGTAGCCTCCCCTCTCGAGGCCAATCATCCATGCTACTTTTCTTAGCACCGATTCGATATGATTTATCCAGCCTACGTAGAAGGGAGACCAGATCACGTATTAACGAAAAATAGCCATTTTGTAGGGAAAAAAAATAGATTTCAGTAGATTTCAGATCTTTTATCTAATTTAAACCAATTTCGATTTTATTATTTCACTAGGAGTATTTTTGTAAATACAAACTTAGTTTGAATTCGTATGGCTCATATAGACTTGCTTGCTTGAATTTGTATTGAACTCATGATTTTTATAAAAATAAAGTTGATAAACTACAGAATGACATCATAAACAAAAACATTTTTTTCGAGGTTGCTTTCTTTGCTTCCAATGCCCTCAATTCTTCAATTTGGTCACCTCTCTATGCCACCTATTGCAACAAAGTTGAAAAAATGCAGCACAAAGTTCTCCGGTTCAACTATATTTGTCTCTTATGTACATTGAATTTACTTGAAATTAGTGGTAGAAAAATATTATCTGATATGTTTTTTGTATAAAGTTGTAAATAATCTTTGAAATTTTCGTGATTTGGTTAAATGTATATATTTCAATGTGCCTAATGGGGCCAATAAGGCATCATATTAATTTGAGGTATATTAATATGTCAAATTTGCACATTAATTCTCTGTTCCCGAGAATTCACTCTTTCGGGAACAAACACACTGATAACCAAAAAAATATATATTTGCCAAAACTGTATCAAACTTCAAGAACCAATAATTATTTTTAATTTTGCAAATTAATAATTGTGTTTGTTGTATTTTCATTTGTTTTTTATATAATTTTTTTTTGTATTTTAAATTGTATTTTTTAAATTGAAAATTGTTTATAACTTCTGTACGAGTATATTTAAAAGCTCTTTGGGGTCAAAAAATAAATCATCTAAAATATGACTTTGGAAAAATCTAAATAAATATGTTCAAGGATAAAAATCAACATTATATTACTGGATCGGGTTCCACAACTGCCGTGGCTACTGTTGCGGGCCTCCGATGTTCGAACCCCACTCGACCACAATTTGATTCCCATTTTCCAATAGTGAGTTATTTTAGAACAGTATATATATATTTTGTTCTCATTTTGTACATTTTTGTTGTCAGTGTTCAGATTCAACTAATGTTTTTGCTTATAACTTATCGTTTATTGATTTTGCATTGTTTTTTTTTTTACATATTTATTACAGCAATATACAAGTTATTATTTATACAACAAATTAATTCAGTAGTAAAAGTAAACAAACATATTTTTTATTTTTGCTGTTGGTTCATCTAAACTTCCTAACTGGGGATAGCTTCCCCTTTCTAAGGCAGTAAATTATGCATTTTATAGTGATATTTAAAAGTATTTACAGTTTTATCATAATGTGTGCTTTTTCAGTCTTAAAGGTAAACAATGAATATCCAGAGAAAACATAAATAATACCAAAATATCTATATCCTAAGTCCTAAGTCATTACTAGTAAACAAGCAGCCAGCTCACGTCCTTCTACATCGGACAACAAATTCTTTGACTCCCTCCGACCAATATTGATTAAGAATGCAGTCAACACCTTCCTCAGCCTGGCAATCCCACTACATTTCCACGAAACTGGGATAAGGTTATATACCCTCGGGGCTATATAATATTGCTACCTTTGTAGAATCAGATCCTTGTTGGAGTGTCTAGTATTATAAACATGACAAACCCTTGCGTTTTATAAGTAGATAATGATAATTACTTGAATTTTCCAACTTCGATTTAATCAATCATCTTTTAAAAAAATAACTTCAAAATTACAATTAATAATATTTAGTTTATGTTACTTCATACGGAACGTAAAATTTTTTAAAGAATATATGTATATTATTTTGATTATTTGTTTTAATTTGGGATACATAAGTTTTTTTATCTGCAATTTATTTGTGGAGTAACATGTTTATCTTTAAATGAAAAAAACACTAAATTTTACGCCATACACCAGTTTAATATTGACCACAATTATTTTAAGGTATTCAAAATTACAAGTTTTGGATATTTTATCGTCAAGTTAAAATATAAATATGTGTGTTTACATTCACACCTGATGATTGACAATCCTAAATACACAAAACGTGATGTGTTCAAACACAAAACAAAGCTTTTTATTTTTTTTATATTGAATTCGGGAGATTTTAAACCAATTTGTTGGCGAAATCATAAATATCTAGTAAAGTTTCTAATTACATCAGGTATTCTAGATCGCTATTTCTTGAAGTAACTTGAAACAATCGTTACGTATTCAAAGTTTATTTTTCGTAAAACCAACATTAAACTCAAACTTTGAAAGCTCAACCGAACTTTAGCAACGTACTGTGGACAAGTAATCCAATCACGCCGCCCAGGAATAGCGAGGGAGGGGAGTGATGACATACACTAACACAGACCATCACATGTATAATTATTATATTACGTGTGTTAATGGTGATATGACCTCGCGCCAACGGCATAATTGCTATTTTATTATTTTGTTCAAATTTTATTTTCTTCAATTTACAGAAAAATTATATACTAACAGTAACTTAAAGAAAAACAATAAAACAAAAAGTAAATACAAACAAATATAATGGACAAACTTGATGGGAGCCAGTTTGAATATAGATGTAAGGAATCAACATATTACAACAGAGATGAAGAACAATCTAGAGAAGGGAATATAGAAATCTAGGCATCTGTAGGGCTCATGATCTGTCATTGGCTGGTCTGGCTAAATCCACCTGGTCCAAGAAAAAATATAAGTATTGAAAAATATTTTCAGGCTTTGCCTAGTATGCAGGTGAAGGATCTTACCCGCATCGATAGTGGTTTCGGCACTTTAACTTCACAAACATCAACAGATGGAAGAATTGAAGGAACATAGATGTTCAAACATAGGCAGAATTGTGAATGTTACACAGTGTGTGATCTTAATTTTGTTTACTTTTGTTTATTTATTCCATAAATAATAAAAAATTAAAAAATAAATAATTACGCAAAACTCTAATCTTTTTTCCTGAGATCAAGCGCAAAAGATCGAATTTCAACCCTCCTCACCCATCACACCATACCTTCACAAACACAAAATACTACTTGATATAAAGACTTTAGTTATTATCTCCATAGATATTAGTGTAGACGCGGTTAATATGATATAACAGAATTATTTTATTTCTCAATCACACCTTGATAAAGGAGCACGTGTAGATCGAACCTGACTGTAATGAAATTTATTTATTTATTTATGTATTTCACAGTTTTAAAATGTACAGAGTTTCATTGTTTCAGGTCCCGACTAGCTAGAAAATTTCTGTGTTTAGGAAGGATCTTATTTTTTACATGTGTTTTTTTTTATCTACTATTTCATTAAATGATGCTTAATAAATTCAAATAATAAAAATAACATAAGAAAAAATTAATATAAATATAAATTAGAAAACATGCAAGTAATAATAATAAAAATTGAATCATAAAAATGAATTAGAAAGTATGTCATTAATAGTAAAGAAATGAGACATAATTATTATAAAATAGAAAACAATTAATTAAAGGTAAAAAATGAATTAAAAGGAATTATAAAGTGTTTTTATTTTAACTTAAAAATATAAGAAAATTATTTCAAATACCAAAAATGTTCAAATATATCCGTTAGAACATAAGAATTTTTTTATTTTTATTTACGAGAATTAATTTTGGTCCAAAGGGGTTTAAATAAATTATACTCAGATTATATTGTACCTACTGTGGCCATATTGGTAACATTTCCTTCGCTATCGCACTTTCTCAGCGAGTGATTAGTTACAAAGATTGAGACCATTTATGGAACACCTACAACGCTGGTAGATGTGTGGGAAAATTCCTGAATGGATTTAGACAAAGCCCCTATCCACGAAGTCAAACGCTCGCTTAATAAAGATGCGATGACATGGGTATTACTATAATGTATTACTGTATTATGAACCATAAGTGAGCCGACACCAAGCAGTATCTACATTTAGCGATAAAATAGATAAATAAATTTAATAATTACGAACCCAGTTGTGGTCCCGTGGCTAATGTCACGAGCAACGCTGTAACTCAACTTGATTACTATTATCTAATAGTAAATTATTTACAACTCGCTGAAAATAGCCCGAAAATCTATATATTTACGTAAAACACAAAATTTTTCAAAAATTACATAATGAGGAATTCCAGCCCAACCCGGAATTAAATTTTTAAAATGTTTTCGTGTACACGTGAATATTTAAAAATTTTGGAGTAGGATGAAATATCTCAAAACGCACGCAAAAATGAATAAAAAATGTTAAAAATAGTATTCATTTTAAAATCGTAAATAATGACGTCACTTTTTACATCTACGTGTAGTATTTCCGGTTTCCGCTTTAAAGCCCTTGCAACGTTTTGACCATAGAAAAAAATAGTATAATTTGACATTTTAACCAGATATTATGTCAACTTTCTAGGTTTTTCTAAATCGAAACGTTCGTAAAAACAACCATAACATAGAAATGAGCAAATTACGATCAACTAAATGAAGTAATCAAAGCAATATTCTATAGATTCTTGTCAGGTCAGTGAAAGTAAGAACGCCAACAGTTTCATGACGTCACTACTGAAAAGTGACACACTGATTACAGTAAGTGGCGCGGTATTTTATAAATGTAACTTTAAAAAATCATATCTTTGTAAGTAAGACACAAAAAAAAAATTTACTTAGTTAAATAGTACGCTAATAGAAAAAAAATAAATTAGAAAACAGTGGAATTCCTCATTATAAGCATTTGTTACACACTTTTATTTCGACTCCATTTTTCATCCAGAAGAAATTTCTAAAATATATTTATTTTAAACTACATATTCTAGCTGCTTTATTTCATTATAATCAATTGTTATCCTTAGAATTTTTAAAAACTTTTTGGGTGTAGATCGCTGATACTCGATCACGAGGTCCGAGTTTCAGACCCCGTTCTACTACTCGTCTCTTATTTTATAAAATGGTTATTTACGACAAAAATGGCTACTAAAACTTTTTTGGTAAATCATAATGGAAATATTTCTCTTGAAAAAAAAATAGTATTTAATTTTTAACTCTTCGTAAAAATACAAGTTTGCAGTCCAATTTCAAAAACTTATTTTAATAGGCAAATTATTTTTTAAATAGGAAATTGCATCCAAGTATAGGACCCGGAACAAAGTATGCATTATTATTTTAATACGATATGAAATACGGCAATAAATAGAAAAGTTACTATGAAGAACATTGTCGTTCGTTTCCGCCTAAAGTGATCAGCCATATGCTGCGTGGGAACATTTTACACGCTATTGAGTAAGGCATCTTGTTCCTGCAACGAGGATTACAGATTTCTCATAAAATGTGTTTAGTTTACCTGGCACTTCGGGGACGTAAATCATTCTGGTTAACAGCAAATTTAGCGCCCATTTTCCGATGCTCCTCCGCCATTACGATATTACGAAACAGGCGTCGTGTTACTCGCAACACGAAAGTGAGACCGTAATTCATATTTCGCCATTCGTAGAGATGGGCACAACTGATTTATGAAAACGATCGAATAATTTAAATAGAAGCGAGTCGTGGTCCCGCAGTAGTGTCGCAGAAAACTACAGGTCCGAAGTTCAAGCGCCGCTCTACCGTAACTAGAATTTAATTTCATTCATTCAGCGTATATATGTTTTTCTTTTTTCTTGCCAAATAATGTTAACCAAACATGTGTCTAGAGCTTACTTCTTCCACTCCTTGACTATACGGATGTATGTTATCCAGATGCTAACTCTGAATTACCTGATAAGTTAGAACGATTGCAGAATATTTGTATTTGTTATATCTTTGATCTTCGCAAATTTGACCACATAACCGAGTATCGCACGCAACTAAGCTGGTTCAGTATCAGGCATAGAAGAAACTTTCACATTCTATCACTTCTTCACAATATTTTAAATAATCCCACTTCACTTATCTGAGAGAGCTCATCCAACCTCTTTCACAACACGGACTATTTCTTCGTTTTAGTGACGAGAGAACCCTTTTAATACCCTGTCATCGCTCTAATTTTCTTGCCTCCTCTTTCACAGTAGTAGCCACTCAATTGTGGAATAATCTACCCACTAATGTTAGAGACGCATCTTCTTTATTTACATTTAAGTCAAGATTGAAATGTCACTATCTAAATATTTAAATTGTTCCTTTATCCTTCTTATTTCCTTCCCACCCCCTCTCCTCTCTTCATAGTATAGTGTGTTTTTTTTTTTATTATTTTAATTTTTTTAATCTTTGTTTTTAATTTTTGTATAAAATTGTAAGATTCAATATGTCCATGTATTTATAATTTTCTCAAACTGAACGGTTTAGGTAAGTAGGAAGAAATTGCCTTAAGGCAATATGCCCGCCCTTATATGTATACATATTGTATACGTATATAAAGTGTCAAATAAATAACAAAAAAAATATATGTGCATATTTTTTTTTTTTTTTATTCCAGTAAAATGGCTATATAGTGCAAAGCCAATTCTACCATATAAACAAGAACACAATTATAAATATAAACAAAAATAAATATAACAATAAACATAAATGTAACAATAAACATAAATATAAACATAAAATAACATTTTATCTTGCAGCACTTATGGTGTAATGTATGTGTGTAAATATGTATGTATATAATATGAATCTACGCATGTGAAAACTTGTACGTACAATCACGCTGTAAAGCAAAAATGATTAATCAGTATACCCACCGACGAGTACATCTTTGTGGATTTTTTTGCTTATCGTTTTATCCTGTTTTATGCAATGTACAATAGGAAAAAAATTCAATGAATTGGAAAAAGTAATAAATTCTGGCACAGTTATTTCTAACTGGTTAAAGTTAGCCCAAAATTGAAATATTTGGGTAAATCAGAGAGCAAATATTAACTAACTAACTAACTAACCATCACGCCATTTCGCCAGAGGGGTAGGCAGAGAGGATAGAACGCCACACCACTCTGTCCTGGCACACTTCCTTTGCTTCCTTCACATTCATACATCTTCTCATGCACGCACGTCGATTATTCCGACTTTTCACATGACCACTTTCAAGAATTTGTTGTACTTGATCATGCCATGTCTTTCTCGGCCTTCCTCGACTTCTACAACCAGACACATTCGCATCATAAATCTTTTTAGCCGTTCTTTCATCATTCATTCGCTCCACACGACCGAACCATCGCAAAAGACCTTTCTTAATTTTGTCGATAATGCTTAACTCCGCCTTGCATTCTGCTCTAATTTCGACATTAGGGCACCTATCATACATTGTTTTTCCGCACATTCGCCTGAGGGATCGCATTTCAACAGCATTTAGTCTACTTTCGTCCCTTTTTTTCCAACTCCATGCTTCGCTTCCATGCATTAGGGTTGGTACCAGAACTCCATTATTTATTTTAGATATTGAATTTAAAAAATAAAGAAAACATTTGATTTATCCATATATTTACAGTTGAAATTGCTAATTCAGCTTTTGAAAAATGTGTTATCTACTTAAAAATTATTTTACTGATTGAAAAAAAAAAACAAAAAAAAAGAAGACTTCTCCCAAGTTTTAAAAATATTTGTTTAGAACATCTCTCTTTAAAACCTAAATAAGCGTTTTCGAAAACCATTTTCAGAATGTTTGTGTTTTTAGTCGTAGGTGTTTTATACTTTCACCATTTCAAGTTTTTGAATAAATAACCTTACCTTATTAGTATGTAATTCTGAGTAAAAGAATCAGCATGACAAATACCGCTCTTATTCAGTAAAAGAGAACGACCATTTTGAAGTATATACCGACGTGCATAGTTCAACATTTTCTTATTGAAAACACTAGAACGAAAGATATAAACTTATAAAATCTATTATTAAAGTTGTGATTGCGGAGGAGATCAAAATATTAGATAATTTGATTATTTAACCGGTTATGGGCATCGCTAGCTATTCGTGATGTTTCCAGCGTAGAGTCGCAACTATGGAGAGAATAATGCGCCACTTAAAGACAATGCAGGCGAGATTGCGGAATCAGAAGAGCTGACCTATTTCGGGAGCAAGATTTATGCACTTTGCTCGAAACACGGAACAAAATGACTATCCGCACTTTTGAATGCGGGAACTTATGCATTTTCCGAGCCAGTGACAAATGTGCAGTGAAAATAACTGTCATTTTTTAAAGAAAACGCTTAAAACTTTATTTCAAATATTACACAACGTGAACCGTGTTCTAATAGCATTTTTCCAAGAACAAGTAATATTTTTTTATCATATAAATTTATTAAAACACTTTACATACATACACGGTTAACATATGCATAATGGCGGGCATATAGCCTTAAGGCAATTTCCTCTTACCTACCTAAACCGTTCAATTTGAGAAAATCAGTGGTATACGAACATATTGTTGGTTTATAAAAATTTTGAAGTAATAATAACATTATATTATTTACCACGCTGAGGATAAAACGATGCTTATTAATAATATTTTTCTCTCAGTGAATATTAAAATGACATGTTACGTGATTTTTTCCTTCATATAAAGAAGTAAATTAATAATTCAGTATACCTACAATACAAACCCTAATCAATAAACTATTGATTAATTTATATTAAATGTTTCTTGCGCATTGTAAATGTACTAATATTTCGTTTTGTACACGAAATAAACTCACGTTTAAGATTACATAACACACATATGCGCACGCTAAGGTCAAACATAAATTATTATAACATTGTTACGGCTGTTACTTTTAATAACTCATTAAATGCATTCAAATATCTAGATTCTACAAATACAACTAAGATAACATTAAAAAAACATCTTTTTTTTCAATGATTTTCATATGAAATTTAAAACACGAATTATAAACAGTATTATAAACTGTATTATAAACATTTTATTAAGGTATGTTTATCATTTACAATACCATGCTAAAATATTGCATAAGCTGTATCTTCATTCTTACATTATTTAAGTCTAACAAACAAATAAGCATCCAACAAATTTCTAAGACTGTATTATAAATATGTTATTTTAATTAATCAGTTTAATCGATTGTCAGTATTTTTTTAAATTTTTTTTTTTATTTAAATCTTAAAATAGGGCACACATATCATACATATTGTTATGTGTGTTCTAATAATAACATTACAAATATATTTAATTTATAAATTGTTTATCACATATGTCTTGACCATTATTTTAAATTTTGATATGTTTTTTTCTTCATAAATATTTTTTTTCATTTCGTAATACTTTTTAATTGCTTTAAATAAAATTGAATTTTGTGACTTTGCCTTTTTCCTAAATGGAAGTCTAATTTTGTTCTTTTCTCTAGTATTGTGATTGTGTTCATGCTGGTTCCGATCAATTTTTTTCCAAAATTCTGTTTTTTTATTAGAGTTTATAATTTTATGAACAAATATCATTGTATTGTAAAATATTCTTTGTTTATATGTTAATAATTTCATTTCATTTACCATCGACTTTACCCTCGTATATCTGTTTTTTTTCAAAATGATTCTAAAGGCTTTATTTTGTAATACAGTTAGTTTATCTATGTTTTCTTTGTTTGATAAAAATAAAATGCTACTACAGTAGTTAACGTGTGGTTCAATAATTACTTTGTAAATAGTTTTGCAGGAGTCCTTATCAATAAATCTTCTGATCCTTCCCAAAATTGATATTTTTTTTGCAATCTTATTTATTACCATCTTAGCGTTTTGGTGAAATGTAAGTTTTGAATCCAACATTACACCTAAATATTTAATTTCAGTGACTTCATTAAGTTTTTCATTTTCTATTACAATTGATGGTGTAATTTCTATTCTTTTGTTTCCTATATTCATATATTTAGTTTTGTTAACATTTAATTTTAATTTATTAATTTTTAGCCACAGTGATACACTATTAAGATCATGATTTAGTCTGTCCATAATGTATTGGCTTAAGATTTAGAGTTTTAGAGTATCAATTTCGAAATATAAGGACATGAAGTACGATTTACAATATTGTTAGTTGATACAAAGAATGTCAATATAATGTTTTGAGGTTGTCCAAATGTTTGCAGACGAGAACTGGATTTAACCCCCTAGAGAGCTGTTAATATAAACATAGTGCAACAGAAATGGAGAACATTTTAGATAAGGTAATTTGGAAGTCTAAGCATCTACAGGGCGTATGATCTGTCATTGGCTGGTTTAAGTGGCCACTTTACACACTGTGTATCATTCATTATTTTGACTATATTTGATCATTCATATTCTTTCAATTTCAAGTTTCAGCTCTTTCACTTCAAAAACATCAACAGATGGACAAATTGATTAAACTAAGCGCGGCAGATAATTATTTATGTAGAGAAATTATATTTACGAGTAATTATTGTAAAGATGATAGTAATTAACATAGTAAGTTACAGCTATTAACGATTTGAAATCACTCATTTAAATAATATGAAAAAAAACGAAATAACTTAACAAAATAAATAAATACCTTATTCGTTATTCAGAATTCGTTGTTTTTTTTAAATATTTTTTTATTATTATCATATTATATAGATAATATTATACATTTTAACAAAGTTTCTTTACTATCTAACTAGGGTTATTTACCCCGTTTTAAGCCGGTATTTTTTTTTTATAAAAAAATAGTAATCAACACATACAAAAAAAAGGTAGTTGACACAGTGGAAAAAAAACATATCAAAAAACGTAGTAAAATATTTATATATATTTGGCAAAATACATGTTTTGAAAAAACATAGCAAAATGCGTAATAAAAAGAAAAACATAATAAAAGATGTTAAAAAAAATGTATGTGTTCATACTAAAAAAAACAATTTTTTGAAAAACATAGTAATAACAGAGTAAAAAGTAATGAGTATATTCAAAAATTGAAATGCAGAAAAAACTAATTCTGAATTTATTTTCCAAATGAAAAACAATTTTCTGCTTTCTAAGCACAAAACCGTTTCCAAAAATGGTTATAGAAGTCAACCATAGGGCAGAAAATCATTTCAATCATTCGGAACCATAAAATAAACCTTCAAAGACAACCACCTCAAAAACAGGTCCCAAGTCAATTTAGAAATACGTCACCCCGGGCAAAGGGTCTACGGGGTCTATGAGGTATGAGGATAAAAAAATGTTGACCCCAAATGTAAATCGTCAAACAGTTTACTGGTCCTTTATAGTCCTTTGTTCGGGAAAATGGCAATTTTCAATCCCACCCTATTGCAAGGAGAGCATAAAGGATTTTTTTCACGGAGCGGCGAAAAAATAATCTGTACCATTACGCGATTCCGAAGCAATAAACAGAACGACAACAAAATTATATGGTCCCTAAAAAGGACCGTTTGGTTGGCGATAAAGGACCCTACTAAAGTTTCATTTTCACTCCCCTGAATTACAATATTTTGTATTAAGGTCATCTCTGCCAAAATTAATTATTTATGAAAATCAGAAAATTAGTTATGATAAAAGCGTTAGGAAAACTTTAAAACAGAATGTAATTTTTTTTTTTCAAATACCGCGGAAAAAAAATCTCAAACAAAACGTTTAAAATGTTACCCGTTCAAATTTTAGAAGCCATTAAATGCACTGAGGTAAAAATAAATAGATGTTTCATAGAACGATTATTTAAAATTATGTTCCGAAAATTAAACGTTGTCACCTGAACACTGCTGTGCAAAACCCGTAGTATAAAAGTGTAACTGACTACAGTTTACTGTAAATTCAAAACTGCATGTCGCGTCACGCCTTTTTACGCTGCTTCACGTTTACTGACTATATATTCTAGATTACGCTGATGTTTCCATGACTGATTTAAGCTGTGAGCAACTCGATAAACTTGAACGACTTCAGAATACATGCATAAGGTACATTTTTGGTCTTAGGAAATATGACCACATTTCTGACTATCGTAGGCAACTGAAATGGCTCAAAATTAGACAGCGGAGAGACTATCACTCCCTCTCACTTCTGTTCAATGTACTTCATAGTCCTAACGCTCCTATATACCTGTGTGAAAAATTTCAACGCTTATCAGTTCATGGTTTACCTCTTCGTTCTCATTCTCAAGGCACTCTCTTAATACCCATACACAATTCCTCTTTCTTCTCTAACTCATATAGTGTCCATGCGGCTCGACTGTGGAATCATCTCCCATCCACCATCAAAGATGTTACTACATTATCTCTGTTTAAATCACGTCTGAAGAAACATCTCCATTCTCTTCCTTAATCTCTCCTCCTTTCCTTTTTCCTCTTTTTTTCCTTTTTCCCATTGAGTAATAGTTTCGATTTAAGGTAATTTATAAACAAATACGTTTATTTCTATTTTTATATATCTTTAAATTTTTAATCTTTTTTTTCTATTGAATATGTTCTGTAACTTGAATTATAAAAATAAAACTTTTATTTTATTGGTTGGTTGGAAGAAATTGCCATTTGGCAATAAGCCCGCCAATGTACAAATAATCATTATGTACAAAAAGTTAAATAAATAAATAAATAAATACAAGTTAGGTTCCGGAACTTAGGTTGAATGGAATGGAACAGAAGACAGGTGCTTAGTGCTGCATCTAGTGTATACATATATCAATGATTAAGTGGGATTTTTGCTGTGCCTAGGCGGATGAAACATACAGTTATGTGTGTGAAATAGAACCAGAACCCTGTACAAATGATTTTGAATCGATGGTTAAACTCAGGTAAATATAAAGAAATCGAGTTCAGATAAATTCACCTCGTTGTGAAGTGGTTGGCGCGTTAGTCTACAACTTTTAAGGTCCTGGGTTCGATTCCTGGCAGGGTGGAGGTGAAAAATTAAATAAAACAACTACGTATTTACTTTTTGTAAAATCAGTAAAATAAATTTAATATCCCGACCCCTTTCAGACCACGACCGATTCATATGATTTTTAAGCCTTGACAAGGGAATAGTCTGAATCCGAGGGGCACATTAAAATTATTTTAGTGATTTTACGCATCGTAAATACATTTGTATATTGTATAACATGGAAAATCACAAATTTAGTGTTTCAAATATTAAATCAATGTGAAACACTGATTATTCAGGTTGTCTAAACTGCATTTTTTTATGGTTGCTGGACCAATCAAAATACGCTGCATTTGGTTTACAAATGCAGTTCCCAATTCACTACTGGATGCGGAAAGGAGAATGTTGTTGTTGTTGTTAAAATGAGATAAAATTGGATGCGTCTTAGACCATAAGGATAACAAAGATAACAATTTTTAATGGCTTTCAATATTTTTGTAAATATAAAACGTGTGTTTGAAAACAGCTTTGCATAAAATACATTTTAAAACAAGCGAAAATAGGGCAGACGTTTATAAATTTCGTACAATGTATAAAATGCAAAATACGTAGATAAACAAGTATCAAAATTAAAAATAAAACAAACAAATATTTCACGACAAAATGCACATAATATAATTCTATTGAAAGGAAGGGGAGGATTTCTCACATTTACATACTCCCCTTGCCACGTCGCTTACACCTACATGTCAACCTCACACCCCGTGTCTACCCTGTCGGGGTTCATTTTGTATGAAAACGAAGGCAAGAGGCTTTTAACAGATTCTTTTTTTCATTTTCATAGAAAAAACATTCGATAAACTCCCGAGTTGCCTACAGAACATTTCATCACAATTGAAAGGATTTGAGAATTTTAATATTTAGCTAGGAACATCCACAGAAATTCGTAAAAATATAAAAATACATCCACATTTTATGCAAAAAAAAAAAATAACTAGCAGTTTATCATAAAAAAAATATACACTCAATAAACCAGATGAAAATTACAGGCTTTCTTTATCATCGTCATTTTTAGTTTTAAAAAATACGATTTCCCAGAAATGTTTTATTTTGCATCAGTTTATCAATTCGTTATTTTTTTTTTCCAAAATAGTTACATAATTATTTGGATTATTATTTTTTTTTATTTCTTACTGTCAATTAAAAATCAAATAAGTATTTCTATATTAAAAAAACTTTAAGACTTGTCCATTTATTAAGTATTGCTCAAACTTCTCCAAGTTCAAAACAATCATTCAAATCATGCCTTGTCAAGTGCGCTGTGAATTCATATTGTAATAAGTAACTAAATAAAATAGATTCAAATTCATTGATTTTCGTTATAATTTCGTTGATAAAATTATATAACACTTATCTAAAATATGTATATTTAAATTCTGTAATTTTTCAAAAAAGTTTATGACTAAACCGATGAAAGAATATTATTTTTGATGGTAGAATTATAAAAAACAAAAGATTATTAATTTATTCTCTTATTCTGAAAATCAAACAATATTTTTGACACTTATAAAACAGTATTTATTCAAAATAGATCTCAATGAAGATTTAAAAACATTTATCATTTCCCTATCCGCACTTAAGTCTGCATAAGGCACTGCATTGCCACTCCGATTGCAGCATATCTAGATAATTTTTGTTACATAGAAGATAAGGTGATCAGTCTTACGCTTTAAATACTAGTGCAGAAACATTAAAATACCCACCCTGCTAGGAATCGAACTAAGGGCTTCGAAGCTAAGGACTTATACCTACCGGAGATGGGTACGATTAGACCCATTGTAAATGATCGATTATGTGAAAAATATTTTTTTTACGTCATTTTCCTGAACGAAATCATAAAAAATTGTACGCAAAACTTTACCACGCGTCTTTTCATGATTCAAAGCATATTTTTGGTGAAAGAAACATATTAAAAAACCCACAAGAATTCTTAAAAGGAGATATTTAAAACTAGGTCTAATTTGATCCAACGCCGTCGTGCACGTAGTTTTTTTACCCAACAGGTTTTAAGAGTTAATATACAAACGCGCCAACCACTACACAACGAGGTGGATTAATATCTACTCGATTTCCATTTTCAGGGTTTACCTGAGAGAAGCCATTGATTCAAACCGCTATTCCAGGGTTTTGGTTCTTATTTACACTCTTAAATTAGATTCTTCTTCGCCCGGATATAGAATTTAAAAATATTAAGTACTTGTTTGAAAAGTGTAGAAACGAACAAAATAAAATATCAATCGTAAGCTCAATCAGTGTCCATAAAATTATGCAATCAATATTGATACTGCTATCATCAATACCCCCTAAGATGATTTCCTTTCTAAGCAAACAAAGGCCAAACAATAATAGCGCCATGAAAATACTTTGATATATTAAAGATACTAAGTTGAAGTAACAATGAGTGTTCTCGAACGATTTCATGGTCCATTATCTAAATAGCAATAAAGATTAACCGATTCGATGACAGCCCCGAGGCGACTCGACTAAATCGAACAAAAATAAAAAGGCAAAAGGAAAACACAGCGATTAGGTTAAGGGAGGCGAGTTGGTGCAATCTTTTTTTTTATACGCCCGCATGCTTAAAGCGCAGTTAGAAAAGACAAGACCAACCCCGAGGCAAAGCTTTACCCCCTTTATCTATTTCAGGGGTCTTCAAGTTTTTGATCTAAGAGCCTCGTCGACATCTCTATTGATTGGCGGCCCAAGACTCCGCACATCGGACCAATATAATTGTTTAAAAAAAAAAAAAAAATATTAGTCTCATGTAATTTGTACCGAAAACACATTTTTAAAGGATTTTTTTCTTCGTCTTGCTATACTGCGGATACCTAGTGATCATCATTTTCTCTATTCCTGAACGTCTACTGCTGACAGTTCATCGATAGTTCATATAATGTTAATGATAAGATGACAGCATGACGCTGGAGGAAGCACAAAAGTTCTTAGCCGACAGAAAAGGTTAGCTCAATCCAATCGAGGAGCGAACATGGGAAGTCGACGAATGTTTTTATTTTTAAAAGTCAATGTTTTTTCCATGATATTAAAGCTGCGTTGGGAGCCGGATGCAATTTCGGATTTGAGGCTCTAGTAGACAGTTCTTTACTGTATTTTATTTAGAGATCTCAAACAACATGCGAGAATAATTAAAGTTTTGCAAAAAATAACCTCTAAAGCTAGGGTTTCCTAAGACAGCGGTGCCCGTATTTTAACGGCCGTAGTGAACGGTGATGCAGTGGACAGCCGTCGTAACGGTGACTAGAGTGTGGTTTCCTAGGAAAACGGTGTTATCAACACCATTTAACACCGTTTCCCTAGGAAACCACTCTCTAGTCGACGTTACGACGGCTGTCCACTGCATCACCGTTCACTACGGCCGTTAAAATACGGGCACCGCTCTCCTAGGAAACCCTAGCTTTAGAAAGCAAAGTTATTTGGTTTCGCTATTTATATTTACACACTAAAATAATACATCGTGAGTACTTGTGTTTGTCAATGATGTGTGTGTCCGTGTTGACGATAATGCATATATGAGTTGATAAATATCGAACGCCAGTGAGTCCACCCAGATAATTTTTAACATTAATTTGTTCTACAAAATGTAGTGAAAAAAATATGATCATTTCAGTGCCTTTTAAATTGAAACGTGTCTTCATTATAACAACGAAAACACTGTCAAAAAACTCTGTTTCAATTCAGAAGCTAGTAGGTCCACATTGTGGCGGATTGTTGTGGGCATACTGGCGTTTGATATTTATCAACACATATGTTCTTGTGGACGTAAAATAATGTGTAAATACTAATGAGTGTGCAAAAAAAAGTGTTGTGAAGTGTTATTATCTGATCACGTGTTGTTTATTGGAGAAAATAAGAAAAAAAGTTTAGGTCTCTATACACGGGCCGAAGTTTGACGATCCCCGATCTAGTTAGAACCGTTCGCGGCTTTGAGGAAGAAAAAATTACACAATAGCGTCATAAAAATAATACGACACATTTCAGCGGTGACTGGGAAATACTGCCTCGTGTCGTAAGGAGAGGGCGGTAATATATTTATGAATACGTAAGGCGTGTGTAGACTCGGGATGAGAGGCATTCGTCAAAAATAATCGTGAAAAATGTATGGTTATTAGATTCTTCGCATCCGGAGCTCATTCATCTGGTGGGATGTTTGTCGTGCGAGCGTAGGGGGAATCAAAACGACTTTACACTAGCGATAGTGGTACGCATAACATATTAATATCAATAATTGAATTTGCAATCGGTCATGAGTGTCTGATTGAGCGAAAATAATCATGCGTAGTGGCTAAAATAATCAGTCAAACACCTAGTAGTAGAGGCTACAACCCTCGAACATGGGTGTGATCAGCCACGTAGAGTATGAGTACAGCAAAACAGAGTGAGAACGGAGCAGAGCTGCTACTTACGTTGGAGAGGGGGAAGAGAGAGAATCTTGATTGTGGATGTAGAGGTTAACAGACGGTTTGACACGTAGAGCAGGACTGCCAGCTCAAGAAATTTAACGGTACCCTCCAAGACGTCCACGAGGCGAGGCCGTAGGCGGTGGACTAGACCTCAGGCGCCACCGTATGGGTGAAGATACGATTAACGAGACACACGAGAGTAAAGTAAGTATTCAAACATGATATTGCTTTCATTTATTTATTTTACAGAAACAAACAGTCAACAATGACATAATAACATTAAAAAAAACGGTTTAAAGACAGACCAGCGAAGTTTCTAAATAAAAATTACACATATTTACATTGTGGTACAACAAAAGGGTGAATTTATGTGTATTTGAATGAAAGTAAGTGTAGAGGTGTTTTTGTGTGTATTTTTGTGGGAGTAGGTATTCAGGTGTGTGTAAGCGTGAGCATCATTAAATAGCAAGTGGGAACGTATCGCAGCCAGAAAGAATGAGTATTTTTAAATAAATTTAGAGGCATGTTTAATATATCAATATATGAAAAAAACATTGTACTTTGAGCAAGAACGGTAGAGGAAAGAGTGGTTTAAGGATTTACAAGTCAGTTGCATATTTTTTAAAGAATTTTTGGAACAGATCTACATAAAAGTTGAGCGAATAATATTTCAATTTTAAAAAAATCCAAACCGATTAGTTTTACATTACCGCTTTGTAACCTAACATTTCGTAACGCTCAGACGCAGATATTATCTGGGGTGATATTCCAAACGCTTTCTTGGCCGTAGAAAACACTTTTAAAACTGTTTTCTACGGCCACGAGAGCGGTTCAGAATAGCAACGCTAGACAACACTCAGTACAATAACACATCATTTTTTTTTTTAAATTGACATTTTTATTACCGGTAATCTTAATGTTTTCATGAGCGGTTATCTTTTTGTTAAGTTTTTCTACCTCAAAACTACTTATTTTAGGAGCTAGTGTGGTTAATTCCAAATTTTTCAGAATTATTTTTTGGGGAATCCGATACTTACCTATTTTCATTTTTTAGACCTTTTTCGGGATGTTTATTCCCGAACATTTGAGGACCTTCTTTTTTATGTAGAGGATATAATCAATTGGTTAAGTTATGTAAGTAATAAAGGATTATCGTCATCGGTTATGCGCTTCACTATTCCACACGATCTTGTTCATGTTAGGAAAATATTAATGAGAGAGCATAAGGTACGCGCTCTTTTCAATGGCTATGTTGATGACTTTCTGGGTTTATCGTCAGTACGATAAGTAACGTCGCCGTGTGATACATTTTATGCCTCGTAGGTACATTTTTAAGGGTCGGAATTGAAAATAGGCGAAGGTTATAAAAAAATCTGTAAAAAACATATCAGGTTAGCTCAGTGCCGAATAAGCCAAACTAAATTAAAATAAAGTAAAAATAAGGTAAAATAAAAAACAAGTAAAAATTAAGTAGAATTAAATTATAAGCAAACATATTGGGTACTGTATATTCTTACTAGATATAGTAAATACCTGTTCTGAGGTAGACAGCATTTTTTTTAGAGATGTCTTTAAATAATTAATGCAAAATTAAATAATACATAAAAATACGATAATTTTTCAAAAAATTATGAAACTAAAAAATCAAAACAAAATATGTGCAACTGAAAAATTATATGAAACTGAAAAAAATTATATACAGAAAAAAAAATCATTAAAAGGTATAAACCGATAGAAAGTAACAAATTTGTAAACTAACATTTAAAAATTTAAAAATAACACACTGACAAATAAAAGTATATCACACAAAAACTCTTAATGACTGCTCCAACCGGCTCTATCACATTTTTAAAATCCACTCTTTTGTACCAATTTTTAATTTAGTAGTTTAATAGTTTCCAGCAAAGCATAATATTTCTTGTGGGAGCATATTGTATATACGGGGGCCTGTAAAAATTGGATGCCTTTGGGAAAAATAAGTTTTCATATGGGGAATATTTATTTTCTTTTCAGTTTTAAATCAGGACTTTTAGTATGAGTGACGATGAGCGAAGCTTTGTTTCTACCTTCCTTCTGAAATTGTCTTTATAAACATTTGACTTACATTTAATACATTGGCTTTACGAAATAATGGTTCTGATTCACAACGGGAAAAATCACAATTATCATATTTGATAGATTGATGATTAGGTAACTACACCTTTACTAATTTTATTGATTTATCATCTTTGACCTAAAAAATACGCTTATTTTAATCGTCACTGTTTTTAGTATATACAAATGTTTGTATATACTAAAATTTCCACACTATTAGAGGAAGAAACGTTATTATTAATTATGTATGTACCAACTATTTTGTATTTAATACTTATTTTGTCAATAAAAAAGGTAAATAAATAAATATCAAGTAATAATAATCTTTGTTTCAAAAAGAAAATATTATAATAACCGTCAAAACCTTTTTATATTCAATTTGCGTCAAATTCAACAGAAAAAATAACCATTAATGTAAAATTGTGCTCTCGGTTTTATGTGGTGCCGTAAAATTTTATAGCATAAACCAAACTATTGTATTCCGGTTCGTATCAAATTGAGATCAATGATCCAATACATAAGGCACGCTATTACCCGTCTGCAAATCTTACTCATGAATAAAAAACCGAATTATCAAAGAAATGCTCAGAAAGTGACTTTTTTACTCTTACAAAACTGTAGGTATATTGAATTCTATTGACAAATATTTTACACAGATTGATATTGTTTTGAGAGGGGAATATAAAACCTGATAATTTACACATCATTATTTTTGCTTTTTTTTATTATTCCATTTGTTGAATTTTATAAAGTTTAAGCGAGGCTTACGTGTAATAAAAAATTGAAAAATTTCGAGTCAAACAACATAAACCATAAAATCCGCAAGCAATTTGACAAATATTTGTGTATGGAGTATGGAGCATATTGATGTTCGGCTGTAAGACATGGTGCCTTACCGAAAGAGACAGAAAAAGACTAGAGGCCTTGAAGATGTGGTGTTACAGAAGAATATTAGGAATTCCCTGGAGAAACCATATCAATAATGGTGAGGTTCTCATAAAAATCGAAGAAGGGAGGCACTTAATCAAAATCATATCAGTGAGGCGAGCCCAATGTATTGGCCATATTATGCGCCATGAGAGTCTCCCGCATGACATATTAGAGGAATGATTGAGGGAACAAATCACAGAGGGCGCTCCCGATGGGAGTTTTTTAGAACATGTGTGCAAGGACTTGAACTGCGCCTCATACGTTGAGCTGAACAGGGCTGCAGAGAATAGAGCGCAGGAGAGTACGAGATTTTATTTTATTTTTATTTATTTTTATTTATTTTTATTTATTTTCTTTTATTTAGGAAACAAACAGTAAAGTTACAAAGTTTCATATTTTACACAATTAGACTTAACTCTAATAGACCAGTGAAGTTTCCTTATTATAAATCAATTATATGATATGTATAAAAAAGAGAAGGAAAAAGAAAAACATAAATGAAAGTTGTTTAAAAACTAAAATAAAGGTTAAAAAAATAAATTTTAAAGTTTGTTCTTTGTAGTGAGTATTTACAAATGGAAATAATATTAAAAATGAAGAAAATTTGTGAGAGTAATTAAAAATTAAGAATTGAAATAAAGAATGAAAAACATTCTCAGATGTAAAAATAAAATAAAATAGTAAAAACATTTTTTTTAAAAAAAAAGGAAAAACATAAATATACACATACATATTTTAAGGGATTCAAAGAAACAATGAGAAGAATCTTTAAGTGAAATATAAGACAGTAAATTTAAGTCAATTTAAAAAACATCTTCAAAATTAATGACGCATTATAGTAAGAGCAGCAATTTATTGATTTTATAAACATATATAATAAAAGTAATTAAAAGTATTTTAAAAGTATAAAATCATGCCAATGCAGCAGAGAAAAAAGAAAGAATAAAGAAAGAATAACAAGTATAGCAAGTAATCTTTAAAATTTGAAAATGCGGAACTTTCCTGGAAACCGATCCCCAGGATTGAAACAGCGAAGTAGAAAATGCGTTTCAAAAATAGGAAATCATGATCGATGGGGGTATAATGCTACTGATAACTATTTTTAATAATATTTGTTTTTCTCATCCGCTGCTAAGCGGAGCATGTAGCGGAAGTGTTTATACAACTTTTTCATACTATTTCGAGTATTTTTCAATTTTTTATTTTATTTATTTACATGTTTATTTCCAAAAAATACAAATATCACGTATCCCAAACTCTATGAGGCCAAGGGCCCTGCGTTGAGTTGGGATACAACAAAACGGAAAGTGGAAGCACGTATATAATTAAATAATAGCAAAAAAATACAAATCAAATATCATTACATAAACATATATATTTTAAAGGGCATCTGGACAACATTTTCAGTAAAACTGATATATATGGCGAGAATGAACTGTAACGTAGGACAAGGACGACCAAGAAAGAAGTGGGATGCAGATAAACTTAAATATTAAGTCTAGTCAAGTCAAAAGCAGACACAACCGAAGGGCGCGTATGGCAAGGTGTACGAATGTGAAAGAAGCTAGGAATGTATATCAGGATAGACGTGTGTGGGGATTCATCTTCTCTGCTTACCCCTACAGAGAAATGGTGTGATATTAGCAGTAGTAGTAGTTGTCAAAGATTCTGTTTCACGTTCACACACGTACCTGTATTCTTCATCCCCCCGGATACGGAAAAAAAAGTGTTCTCTCTTTAAATCAAAGCTGCATTTTTATTCAATGCACCATACCATACCGAACGGATTACAGCACAGCGGATGAAGCGGATAAATTTTGCGCGGGAAAATTGAGTGATGGCGGAAGGAAACCGGAAACCGGAAGCACGTGAACTCGGAAGAAAAGAAAATTGAAATAAAAAAATAACAAGACAATGTCGGACGTCCTATGCACTAAAGAAAGAAGCATGACAAGTATTCAATTTTATTAACCATGTCTTTGAACTCGTATTTTATTTCATTGAAAATGTTTTTAAAAAAAACTATATCGTCTCTTTATTTACATGCAGCGGTGGAAAGGGCCCTGCATTTTTACTCCCAATATTTATTGAGTTTTTTTTATGTTCCTAATGAAACTAATTCCTAATACCTAAGACACAGGCATCTTAAGCTGTTTTATCTTCCTGCTTGCAGAACCAACCTGCCGATGGTAATGCTAGTAGGAGGAGCAATGTGTTTATTCAACCGTAGCTCTTCGGATATCGACATCTTTCATATTAGTGAAAAAAAGTTCAGAGGATAGCATCCTTTTTCTTTGATGGCTGGGTATTTTCAATTGACCATGTTTGTATATTTAAATTTAAGGATATTTTTTCCGTATTATGTATGCCTTGAAATATTTTTGTAATGTACATAAACGTATATAATAAAGAAATTGAAATTGAAATTGAAATTTAACAATTTTTTCCCATTTATATTTTATTGCATTTTTTTTTCCGTGTTATGTGTGCTTGGAACATATTTTTGTAATGTACATATACGTATTAAGATAAATAAATTGAAATTGAAATAAATGCAGCGTATCTTGATTTGTCTTACACTTCAGGTCCAGTCTACAGTCTATGAAATATCAGGGTTAAAATTATAATGTTTGCATTAATATTTCACGTCAATCTTGCCAAAAATCGAACCATATGCATTTTATGCAAGTTAATACATCAAGCATTCCCTTCCCGATCTTAATGATGCATAGAACAATCCATTGGTACACCAATCGCAGCGTATCTTAATATTTTTTGTAACATGAAGGTAATACAACAAAAACAAAAGCCATTTTTAAGAGGAGTGTACAAGTCTGGATGTTGTCTAAGGGAAGAGACCATTGCAGAAGACTGCTGCGAGATATTGCATACATTTATAAACGATTAAGTGTGTTGTTCAGATGCCCTTTGAAATATATATATGTTTATTTAATGATATTTAATTTTTGCTATTATTTTATTAAGTACGTGCTTTCACTATCCATTATGTTGTATTCCAATTTAACACGGGGCCCTTGGTCTCATAGAGTTTGGGATACGTTATTATTGTATTTTTGTGCTACGTATGTATTTGTATAAATGAATAAAATATATATACAGATATATATATATTTATATATAAAATATAAGATCAGTCTAAGGGACTTATGAAACATTCAAATGTATATATCCCTCGATTGAACGCGAACAGAATAAGGTGTCGAAAATGCGCACTTTCGCCTACTTGACATTCCGTTTTGAAGGCTTGTAATCAAATAAAATAATGAATGTAACGTAAAAACAAACACAATAACTTGCAAAGCAGGAATTTTTTTTTCGAATAACGTAATAAAACTATAAAAAGTTTTGGTGCTTATTTTTAAATTTCTAAAAAAACGTACACACTTCAAGTTAACACCTAATAGAGTAAAATATTTATTTGATCTTTTTTTTAACATTTTTTTTTAATGATATGTGCAAATAATTTATTTTTATATGAAAACTGTTGTTCTTCCCAAATAAATAAAATAAGATGCATAGTGTTGGTTCATTGAATTACATTAATATTAAAACTACAACAAAATAATTCTAAATTTTTTGCTGGCAAACCAGCCAATGATTGGTCACAACAACAACAACAAACCATCATGCCGTTTCACTGTAAGGGTAGGCAGAGAGAATAGAACGCCACATCACTCTATCTTTGCATACAGATCTCGTTTCCTCTACATTCATACATCTTCTCATGCACGCGCGCCGATTATTCTGACTTTTGATATGTCCATTTTCAAATATTTGTTGGATTTGGTTATGCCAATTCTTTCTCGGTCTTCCTCCATTTTTGCATAAATCAACATTCGCATTGTAAATATTGTTAGGCGTTCTTTCGCTGTCCATTCGCTCTACATTCCAAACCAGCGCAGAGCTCCTTTCTTGATTTTGTCGATAATGCTTATCTCAGCCTTGCATAATGTACGTATCTCAACATTGACAATGACAGGTCACAAGCCCTGTAAATACCTAGACTTCCATATTTACTTCTCGAAAATGTTTTCCCTTTCTTGTGCAGCAAATTTAGTCCTTAATAACTCCCTAGGGAGAAAATCGTCTGCAGACATTCGGACATACTCAAAACATTGTCGACAAAATAATTCACTGAAATTATTTAAAGGTGTCAGTAATTTGTACTTTCGTTTTTATTTTTTGTAAGATGCAGAAGACAAAGTTCAGCTTTTATTAATATAGAAAGTTCCGTGAATTGAATTAACTTCCGAGTGCACGTTCAAGTGAGTAAATTATTCCATAAATTTACAGGTATCTCTATTTATGTACATATATTATGTCCGTTCACTTATTATAATAAAAAATATATATTTCATAGGATACATAAAGGGAACTCTCGCAATATAATTTAAATAAGTGTAGGTAGTAGGTAGCAGTGGCGAATGGTGATTTTATTTACAGATAAGCTAAAAAATTATCATATATTTGTACCTACATAGAAGGTACATAATATAATGTAGGTAATATATACTTTAAATTAATATTTTTCTGTGATTCTGTGTGATACAACAACTCTCATCTATGAAATCAACTCAAACTATGTACTTTCGTGATATATTATAATATATATATGTATATATATTTTCCATTACTTTAATATATAATTCATTAAAAAATAAATAAAAAATACCACTATGAATTCAGTCGATATTAGGTATTTAATTGAAATGTCAACTGGCCGCATTGTTCTAGTAATTAATAGTGCTAAAAACGGCCGCGTAAAGCGCTTTATGTCCTGCAATATGTCGCATGAAAGAATTTATGGTCTTATGTCTAAAGTATCATCTCAAAGAAAAATAGTCCTTAAGAAACAATGTTTGAAATACTATTTTCCAAATCAAGAATCTTAAAATAATTTGTGTAATCTGCAAATTTAATCTAGGAGAAAAAACCCGCACTGGGGTTAATACATTAAAAAAATAATATACTTATTTTAAAAATAAGCTTGAATCATCGGCTAGTTTCTTGGCTCACCGCAGGCGCTGGGCGCGCTTTATTAAAAATTATATTTATATTGGGATAAAAATACAAACGGTGGAAATGATTTAAAATAAATGTTAATTATTTATTTGTTTTTCTGTATTTTCTGTATTTTTCTGTACAGTTACAATAAAACATTACAATGGTTAGTCAACTATAATGGTAAGCTGCGCATAATCGCTTCTATACACGGTTCGCCCCTGGTGGGTAGAGACTACTGGTGGATCTGAGATAAGTAGAGATGCTTTTTTGTCATAATAAATTTATTGGAATACGCACGCAAAAAATATTATATTTTCTTCTAGTCGTGGGCATTATGTTAATGATCATTTAATATGCTAAGTGCGGCATATTAAAACGAAAATCGCCTGGGATTAATTAATACGAAGAATCTTTTGTCGGCGGGGTCATCTGGAGATTACCACTGCATTAGCCGACGATAAATAACAAAAATAAAATGAAAATTCAGTATCGTAAAATCATTCGTTCGATCGTGATCACATCGAATGAACGTAGATTATTTGAAATGCGAGCCATCCCATAGCTACACGTGCGAGATTTGTGCTCTATCATTCTCTCAACTTACGTTTCAGGGGACAATGTCCGAAGACCGTTGAGAAAGGAGGCCTTCTATATTAGCACATTGGCCGTATCAAAGATAACACCGTTCGTTATGTACAAAAAACCGACCCGAACTGTCGTGCGCCAAATACAATGCAATGAGAAAAACAGAGAACTTACCCGGCATAGACGAAGAAAGAGATTTTCGGCTTTGATAGAAATTTCTCGAATGGTGAAACAATTGGAATATCTATTGTAAGAGAAACCTTTTCAATCAGCATGTTTTGTTAGCAAAGCTGGCTGCGATATAATTACATACAAGTCACTAATTCTTCTTCATGACTGCGTTTATGATTACTGGGGATCGTGACGAGACATTTTTTTACTCTGGAGAGAATATATTATATATAAACGTATTGTACCGAAGCCGTAATCAAGGCTCACAAGACGCTATTCTTAGAAATTTTTGCCATCTTTTAAAATGACTAAAAGCAATGACGGAATCTTACATTTTTAACGATTATTAAATGGTTGATTGATATAAAAATCAGCAAACAAAAATGCTGTCCACATTTCTTATACTGATTCTCAAAATATACGGTTTGTATTATACATTCGAACCTAAATCGATACATTTCAGATACATGTCATTTTACAGTAGTATTTTAAATATTTATTTTGATTTAATTTCATTTTCTTATAAACATGTTTGCAATTATAATACAGGGTGTTCTTTAAACCCTGTCACATCCGGAACCATGATGATCAGTATGGGCAACAAGACATATTAGCATATTTAAAAAAAACATTTAGAACAAAGATTTTTTTAAAAATAAAATATTCAAAAAAACAAATGGTTGCTTACTTCTGCAGGGAAGAAGCGAGAGGAGCGCGGTAATGCGGTTGTCGGCGTATCAGACTCCTCCTTCCCTCCTCCTCGTTTCTCCCCTGCAGAAGTCAGCAACCATTTGCCTTTTTTGATATTTTATATTTTTAAATTTTATTCGTTCTAAAAATTTATTTTAATGTGCCAAAATGTCTTATTGCTCATACTGATCATTGTGGTTTTGGATGTGATAGAGTTTAATGAACACCCTGTATATGTTTACAACTAACAATAACAATTGAAAATAACAACATGACGTGTAAGTATATTGATGTCCAACAACAACTTATTTACAATATTATTATCTTTTTGAAACTTTTTAAAACACTGTAAAATGAAACATTTGTCAGTGTGTAATAAGTTTATGTTCCTTTAAATATGTTTATTTTATTATAATATCAAAATTTTGAATTGGTCAACTATATTATGAAAATCCCTCTCCTCCACTCCTCCACTCTATTTCCTCATCCCTTAACCTTCTTACGAGCACTTTTTTTTTCTCATGTCTTATATAATATATTATTTTTCTCTTTACTGTGTAACATGTTTTCTATTTATATTTGTAAAAAAACCTTAACTCGATGTATGTACTATGTTTTATATTTTGTATTCTTTTATAAAACAACTGTTGTTTTTTCCTAATAAATAAAAAACAATCTGCATCCTTGAGTGAACAGCTAGAATTCGTAGAAAAAAACTCTAAATTGAACGAATCTGGGGTTTTCACTTCAAAGATACCATCACAAAAGTATCCTACATGAAAATAATATGAAGAGAAAAAATGGAAGAAAGTGCATAGCCTGTGTAAGAGTATATTGATCTATCGCGATACCAAACAGTTAGCATCAGGACAAGAAGATATTTGGTATTAAGTATTTGTACTTTGCTTCCTCTAAATGACAACAAACAAGCTTTATTTTCTGCATCATACACTAACGCAACAATAAATGTTTCCTTTGTTGACTGCTTCACGCAACATGAAATATTTATCTAAAGCAACAATATTACGGCCTTGGTTTTTACGGAATTAACTCTCAAATAATTTTAACACTGAAAAAAAAAAAAAAAATTCTTTTTAAAAAGTAAACAGAAAAGCTTAAGCATCCCTTAAGTGAATACTGCATTTTAGTTCACCACTGGGTACTATATTTATGAAGATATCATTCAAAATATTATTAGCCAAAATAAAAACAAACCGTGACTGAACGAAGTTATTAGATTGTTAATAGACTATCAAACTAACGAATATTTTTTTTCAATATTTTAACGTATCGCATAATCAGCGCTATACTTACGTATAAGTTATGAATTTTAAAATACTTGGTACACTTCCACTTATTTATATGGCCAATTAGCGCTTTCACCCTCCAATAGGCATAGTCAGACTCAGTTCAGACTACAGACCAGTCTGAAGATGCCCATTAGAGGGTGAAAGCGCTAATTGGTCAAATAAATAAGTGGAAGTGTACCTAGTATTTTTTTAAAATTAATAACGTATATGTAAATAAAAGTTATTACATCATTACAATGGGTTCCCATCAAGAATTGTCAATATTTTTTTTTTTTTTTTTTTAATGTAATAATTTTGAAATTACTTCGCGCGTGACGTCACAAGTTTTCTTTAGTGAGTTCTGCTGATAAGTGAATTGGCTTCCCGTAAACCGGAAATCTATCAGAACACTCTATCATTTGTTGATTCGGAGGAACTTGTGACGTACTTTAAAGTTTTTATTTAAATCAGTTTTTTTAATACATTTTCAAAAATCTTCGCCGTACTCTTTTTTTATTTATTTTTTTACCGCGCGCAAGAAAACATTTCTCATATCCAATTTCCCGTAGCACTGAAGATCCTCATTGTTATATTTCATTATGTATATAATAATTATTATATTTAATACTGGCCATGTCGCTGTCCACGATAGTGACACATATTCAAAAGGACCATTTTTTGAGTCATTTCTTTAAGTTTAAGCTTTCATTTTGTTGTGTTGATGTGTTGACCTTTTTTTACTGTTAAGTCATTTTATTATTTTAGGTATCTACTAGGTCGCGAGAAACGTCTTTAATTAGACTAATGCCCGTATTCAAAGCCAAAACAACCGTGAAAAAAGTATATTCTAATATCATATGCCGAAAATAAATTGAAGATGAAGACAGTAGAATGTATTTTGCCCGGCTGAAGGTTTTTCTTTGAATACGGACGTAATTATCTCTAGAGTCGCACGACACGAAGAAAATATGTTTTTCTTATGTTTTTAACATGGCGAACAAAATAAAGTATTCTAAATAAGATATGTATTATATTATTATTGATATAGATATAGATAACTTAAATAGCGCCTATTTCGTAATTAAATACATCTAAAGGTCCAAAATCACGAAAAGCACGCACAGACCAATTTTCTAGCATGTAATAAGTCAGCGAAATTTTAAAATAATTTAAATTCTTCTATTGAAATGTTTACAAAATTTTTTCAACGGTGTAAAGATTATAATTAAGTACATTTTTTCTAGTAAATACGGACAGTATTTTATCTCCCTATAATTTGAATCGGTAAATATTACTTTGAGAGTTAATCTGTTTTTCATATTCATTCCATCATCCCTTCATTTAAATTAATGTTTACACAGACGGGAAGTAAATTTTGCTAACTCCGACATGCAAAAGCATACTTTTCAAAGCACTGAAACAAGTGGAAACAAAAATTGAGCACGATATTCCTCTATAAGAGAATATCCCTCAGCTGAGTAATTGCTTACCATACCACAAATAATATGTTCAGAATATGCAATATATTCATGGCATATTCACGCATCATAAAAAAGGAGGAAAAATGAACGACCACTAAATAGGTTTTATAGTCACGATATTATTATTTTAGTAGTGACGATTACAAAAATTAAAATCAGTGTTTCTCACCACGTAACACTTTCCCCTTTCCGCTTTTTTCCTTTTCCCTATTGAGTAATAGTTTTGATTTAAGGTAATTTATAAACAAATACGTTTATTTCTATTTTTATATATTTTAAACTTTTTAATCTTTTTTTTTCTATCGAATATGTTCTGTAACTTGAATTATAAAAATAAAACTTTTATTTTATTGGTTGGTTGGAAGAAATTGCCATTTGGCAATAAGCCCGTCAATGTACAAAAGTTAAATAAATAAACACTATATATAAGAAATCAAAATGTTTTTTTTGCACCACAACAGGCCAAAAAGCCCGCCCAATTACAGTGGGGAATTACATCACAGAACACAGCCTTGAGAAAAAAAACATTAGATAATTGTGTTCTCACCGAGAACAGAAACCGGAACCTTCCGTATGTGAATCAAGCGTCTTAACCACTACGCTACGGAGGCCACCGAGTTCTTTTAAGTTTGTTCAAATTTTTGTGGACAAGGACTGGATTCGACCCTCTGGGGAGTTATGAAGATCAGATAGTTTGCACTCACTTAAAAGATTACAGAATTTCTTGCCAATTGATGTTAAGAAAACATTAGTTCAGAGCTTACTTCTTCCATTCCTTGACTATGCGGATTTATGTTATCCAGATGCTAACTCTGAATTACTTGATAAATTAGAACGATTGCAGAATGTTTGTGTACGATATATCTTTGATATCCGCAAATTCGACCACATAACAGAATATTGCACGCAACAACACTGGCTCAGTATCAGGCATGGAAGAAACATTCAGATTCTTAACTTCTTCACAATATTTTTAATAATCCCACTTCACCTGTTTATCTGAGAGAGCTCTTCCAACCTCTATTACAACACGGACTATCTCTTCGTTCTAGTAACGAGAGAACCTTTTTAATACCCTTTCATTGCTCTAGTTTTCTTGCCACCTCTTTTACAGTAGTAGCTGATCGATTGTGGAATAATCTACCCACTAATGTTAGAGACGCCCCTTTTTTATTTACATTTAAGTCAAGATTGAAATGTGACTACCTAAATATTTGAGTTGTTCCTTTATCCTTCTTCTTTCTTTCCTATCCCCTCTTCTCTCTTCATAGTATAGTGTTAATATTTTGTGTATTTTTATTTTGTTAATCTTTGTTTTTAATTTTTGTATAAAATTGCAAGGTTCAATATGTCCATGTACTTGTAATTTTCTCAAACTGAACAGTTTGGGTAGGTAGGAGGAAATTGCCTTAAGGGAATATGCCCTCCCTTATATGTATATAAACTGTATATGAATAAAAAGTATTAAATAAATAAATAACTAAAGAAATATTTCTGGCTTGCCAAACCAAAGAAAATAATGTTTTCTGAGACATTTTGTCTCATTAATAAATATGTACATATCTATAAATAAACGAATAAAAAATGAAAAAAGAGATGAAGAACATTTTAGAGAAAGGAATATAGAAGCCTTGACATTTACGGTGTTTAGAGTTGTGATTGGCTCGTTTAAGTGGCCACTTTACACACTGCGCAACACTCACCAGCCTGCCTGTGTTTGAACATTCACATTCACATTCCTTTTTTTTTTTTTCATTTCTAATTTAAAAATCAGGGTTTAGTAAACGAAAGAAGTTAGATTTCAATTTAGATTTGAACTGACTGAGACTACCGATGATTTGCAAAGGTAAGTGCAATTTGTTCCAGGAAAAGGGGACGGCAACGGCAAATCTCTGAATCTAGTATTCAGGCAGCGCCGGATTTTGATAAGTTTTCTTCTGCCTGAATCAAACGCTGACCTAAGAATATTATATCGGGCGAATTCTCCCAATGATATATATATATATTGGTTTTGTGTCTTTGTTTGTTTTCTTTGTATTACTACGTTCTTCTTCCTTTCCGAAGCGGGATCTGGAGCGAGCGGCCGCGGTCTCCATTTGGAACTAACACTGTATTTCTTCACTGTCATGCTAGGAAATTAGAAAAAGGTAATTGTACTGTCCACGTGTATTTGGTTGATCTCAAATTGACAATACTGCAGTGAGGGGTACGATGAAAGCTTTTGAAGTTTAAATTTTTTGTAATTTTCGAGGTTCAATTGTAAAGAAATATTAAATTTTCGCTAAATTGGTTTCAAAAAATTGATAGTAAATATGCAAAACTGAAGAAAAACAAGTCTATATGATCTAATAATGGTGCTGGAAACTGCATTGATACGCCAATTGCAGCGTATCTTGATAGAATTATAATATACCAGAAGCCGCATAGAATCATGGCATACATCGCACTGTGTCCAAAAATCTGACATCCAGCCCGCGCGCATGCGTGAAGTGGCCGCGTAATGTTACCAGACTGCGTACAATTTATTATCATAACAGAAATATTACATAATTTTGAAAATTATTTTTATTATAACCACAGCAAATATTTTACTGACTGAAGTGTAAAAAAACAGGTACTTTTATTAAGCAAACGTAAATAAAACATTAAATAATCATTTAGTAACTAAGAAATTAATACCGTTCTTTTTTATACTAAGGTTTATTCATAGAAAACCGGGTAAAAAACTGACCACCCTGGCAATACTAACAAAATGTTTACCTTCTTTTATTTAACAATCTGACAGACGGTAAAATAATCGAATTCTCAAATGATATTACTTGAGAATTTGTTACTTACACATGGAATGAGATCCCACCCTGATCTCTTTTCATCCCATCAGTATTTTGACACTTACAAACGACACAACACGGCATAATTGAATTTAAATCGGCAGTTGCGTATTAAGCGACGTCTAAAGAGTAACTAATGGTCAAAACGTAAAGCTACTCATTTATAAGTAGTTTAGTCGGCTTCAGTTTGTTGCGCGTACGCGGATTCTAGAGTCTCTGATCAGCATTACACTTCAGATGCCAGTCCAGGAACTTTGAAATATTATTGTGTTAAAACGGCTTTATAAATAAATATTTCATGTAGAAAATCGAATCCGTCTACCTACTCTTGCATGGTACACAAACGCGCTGACCATTAGACCACGAGGCGGACAAGAGTGTAATACTAATCTCTATTAATTAAATTCTTACATCACATTAAAATATCAATGGGGTCAGTTCTACAGATATTAGAGGGTCGGGTCTATAGTCATGTACACTTGACCTTAACACTTGAACGATGAACTTGTAAGAATTTCGTACAGACAGGTCTACATTATTATGTGTAATATTATTAATCTGACTCATTCCCAAAAATGACTATACTCATTAAAACCTGCCTAATTGTTATTTCAATACACACACTTCTTTACTAATTACCTTTTTAGTATTTAATTTCGGTAAAAACATAATTAATTTAATTGTAGCTGTGATTTCACGGGCACAATCGTGTGCCATAATCTACAAATATGTTTTGTTTTTCATTTATTTTTATATTAATTCACTTGTGCACATCGGTTCTTGGATTATTTTTTTTTATGCTTTGGTAATGTTATATTTATTTCAAATTATCGTTGATATCCTGATTAAACAAAATGTTGTTTTTTTTTTATTATTTTATTTTATTTGGAAAATCAACAGTTCTACATACATATTTATAGATATAGTGTAAAAACTCAGAACAAATAACAGATTTCCACAAAGTATACAAAGTTAGTAAAGAAAATATTACATATGAAATGAATATAAGTTTATACATATGAAAATGTTACTTTCATGTACTCGTAAATATTTTTCAATAATCAAAGAATTTTTTTTTATATAAGCTATTGTAAATTAGACGGGATTAGGACAAGGATGCTTGAAGAGGGGATAGGGAGGGGAAGGGAGATGTACATATTAATTATCATGTCTACCAAGTTACATAATGCATTTTTAGTGTAAATTTTAAATTTAACTAAGTGATGTTTGTGTAATCTATATCTTTAAATTTTGTATTGTACACTGAAAAAGTCTTACGAGAAAAATAATTTTTAACACACGATGTTTTACTTATTGGTACATAAAACCGGTGTTTATTGACATTCATTGATAAGAATTGATAAATGATACCTAATTTGTCGCAGGAAGCGAAATTGGCAGTTCACAATGGAGTCTTGGTGCCGACCACGGGAGATAATTATGGCATCGGAAAAACAAGGAAGAAAAAAGGCTGAAAGCTGTCAAAACCGCGATGTCTCAACCGAATGTCTGGTAAAACTATGTACGATAGGTGCACATATATCTAAATCCGTACATTATGTAAGGCTGAGACAAGAATAATCGTCAAAATCAAAAAGGAGTGTTTCGTTGGTTTGGATAGAAACGGCTAAAAGGATTAAGGATGCTAATTTTTTTTAATGCAGAGAACTAGGAAAGTTGAGAAAGACTTTGCAAAATCAAATTAAATAAATACTTAGATGGACATGTCGAAAATCGGAATAATCATCGTGCCTGCATCAGAATATTTAAAATAAGTTTAAATATTTACCACGCGCAAGAAATGCTGAAGAAGAAAATTTAAAGCTGAAGTTTCTCATTAGAAGATAGTTTAGAAAAACTGTCATTTATAAAAAAGATATTTTTTAATGTACTTTTCAAAATTATTTACAAAATAGTCTTACATTAAAGTCCTGCTGAGTTGCATACACACAAATCGTCAGCAGGCGTTCTTATAAATTGCATCGATTATTCACACTTAACCTACACATAATAATTTTACCTGAAAAACATTACTTATTACATTATCAAAAATTGAAAACTATCACTAATACAAAAAACTTTTTTCTATTAACCATAATTTGAGCCAATGTCTAACTCCTGTATTTAACTCGGTATTTTTAATATTGTTTGGTAACATATATACTGTATTGCAGTGTCCTTTTGCCATATTTATTGCAATATCTAGGAACAGCTAGCCCTTCTATACTAGTAAACCTGGTGTTGTAATCATGTACCAACTTGTGTTTATACTCGGAGTGCGACGCATGCTGACAAATTATTTGTACCAAAGTAGAGCTCAAACAGATAATTTATTTACAGATTTATACATCAATGATATTGAAATATTGTGTCTTTGGCGGTATACATCTTTATGTAGTGGCAATTTGATCATAGAAGTTTGCAAAGTTTGAATAAAATTTACACAAGTTTCACTTGATAACCCCCAGGAAGTTATAGAAGTTAAGAAGAGTAGAATATAAATACTTTTTTGAATTAGTATCAGCTAGTGGACCATTAATTTACCATTGTATCATTGAAAAATGACAACCTTTCTAAACACTTATCTAATTCCCTACCATTAAACATTAAACCTGCATTCTACACAACTAATAATATAGAAACATTGTTAAAAATCACAAAGATAAAATCCCTTAATATAATAAATCTGGCATATACTGTTAAGTAAATAAAAGCATTTATCGATACTATTCCTGGCCGATTACCTTTCATTCCCATCCTTCCTTTGACCCATCCTTATGGTACCTACCTAACATCAAGATAAAAGATATTCAAAATTAGAAGATTCGGATTTAGAACAAAAACAAAACAACATTTTTTTCTTAACATAAAATCGGATAAAAAGTGGTTGGAATCGTCGCGCGTCGAGGAAAACATTGTTATATTAAAGTTCATTTGTGATCCAGTGCCAGAAATTGAAGAACATTCAGATAATATTAAAGTCAGCTATCCACTCTATGTACCTATTCCTTTCTCAAATATTTCCCAATTCACAAAACCGAATGAAATTCGATTTTCATTTACAGTCCGCCTTTTCGTTAACATATACTAATAAAATTGTAAGAATTGCGATTTAATCAACATTGGAAAAACTAAAACTATATTTTCATGTTTACCCTACCAGGAATGAACCCAGGACCTCCGGAATGGTAGAGAAATGCCCCAACTACTATAAAACGAGGCAGAGATATCTCCACTATATTTCTTAATCTAGGATTTTTACCTGAGAGCAGCCATCGAGTCAATAGGCCTCGTCTAGGATTCTGGTTCTACTCCACACACAAAACTGTATTCTTTATCCGCCTGAACACAAAAAAAACGAAGAAATCTTGAAAGAAAGAAAAAAGTTTTTTTTTATTTATTTATGAGAAAATACAAGGTTTTTAAACTTTACATATTACATTATATCACATATTTTATTTGTACTAAATATTCTCAATCAGCAAAAGTGCTGGGATGAGGGGATATTATAAATAATAACACAGTAGTTTAAATAAAAATTCGATAAAATAACATCACATATCACTCGTCACACGGGCTGTAAGAACTGTTTTTTAAGTACATGTATGTTATGAATATTTTTTAGATCATTAGAAAGTGAATTGTAAAAAAATATTGCTGTATACAAAAAACTGTTTCTTTTTCTGTTGGTCCTAGGTTATTCGCAAGTTATCTTTAAATCGATATTTCATCCCGACCCTTTATGAATCGAACCGGGGACTTTGTGAATAGTAGGTGAACGCGTAATCGTCTTTATTACAAGGCAGACTAATAATACCATGTGTCCAATCCGCTGATAGGAATGCTTTATTCGTAGAAGCGAGAAAAGTCGTGCAATCTACTTTAATGCAGTGTTTTTTACAAGTAATTGTAACGGATCAGATCATGACATAAATAACGCGTTTGTGTTCGCAAAAAATACCTAAAACTATTGTAACCGTATATTACAATGGTGGTGTAGTGGTCAACGCGTTTGCCTAACATGCAAGAGGTCTCGAGTTCACCGATTTTTTTTTTCCATCGACCGGTTTTAAAGCTATACAAGCTTCTTTGCCAAGGTATAGTTAACCAATTAATTTAATATAAATTATTACTTCATGTGTAATATTTATTAAACATTGATAAAATAAAATAGGATAGAGTTCATGAGTTAAGTATACCTTGATAAAGAAGGTATACCTTTGAAACCGGTTGGTAGAAAAAATCAAAAATAAGTTCTGAAAAACAAAGTTGTTTTATTTATTTTTTTATAATGAATAACCACAAGATTGGAATGTACAATTTAAATTATGTACAGAAAGTGAAATACATAAAAATAAATTCCTAAAAAGTAATAACCTCTATTTCTCTCAAATATCAGATAAACTAAAATCTTAAGTTTGGCCATGTTAAAAGCAGACAACCGAATAGCGTGTTTAAGATGCATGAATGTAGAAGAAGCTAGGAAAGTATGCCAGGATAGACGTGTGTGCTGGTCCATCCTCTCTGCCTACCCCCACGGCAAAATGGCATCACGGTAGTAGTAGTATATTTTCTCTTTATTGCGTAGCATATTCTATCATTATATTTGTGAAAAACTTTTACTGGATTTACGCACTATTTTTGATAATTTATTATTTGTATAACACATGTATATGTTTGTGTATGTTTTATATGTGCGTTCATGTGTGTGCGTGGATGGCTCGGAGTGTACATTCGGTATTTTTATTTATTTTAATTTATTACGTCCATGGAAAACGCAAATGTCAACAATTATTCTTTTCTCACTTAAAATTCTTATTTATTTTTTTGTCACATTTAATGTTTATATTTTTTTTAATTTATAAAAACTCAATTGGTCTTTTTATGATAAAAATTGTTGTTTTAGATACTTATTTTGTATGACTGTATGTTTTCTGAATAAAATAAAATAAAATAAATAAATATGTTGTTTTTCCTAATAAAAATAAAAATTATCTTATAATTCATAATTAGACTGTTGAAATCGTGATTACAAAAATAGGTAAATTATTATGCAAATTCAAAATTATAGGACGCGTCGTTAATATACGATGAAATTGTATTTGCAAATATAAATGCATTCTGTAGATATTATAACAGAACCCATACCTAAAAGAATTTTTAAATCAAACAAGCAAGGTAGGGTATTCATATCATATGAATGTAAACATTAACTGCCTACTTACACCGACCGCTAATTATAAATGGGTCCGCTTTTCCGCGGAGAAAGGAAATAAGTAGACCATTTGAAATATTTATCCTCTGGGAAAGAAATCCAAACAGACAAACGAGCACTTTTCATACATTAAAACATCGCAGAAATATTTAAAACGCAGCAGAAAAAAGGTGAAAATTTCAGCAGATCTAAATTTTCCGGCAATTAGTAGGCAAACAGGCAGCGTTTTTATGAATACCAGCAGTTTTTTCAATACTTTTTCAAATATACGTTAAGTAGGGCCATCGGTAATGTAATTAAGGATAACATATTAAATAGTTTCGTATGGAGAACATTTCGCCATGTAAATGACAAATATTGTACTTAAATAAAATAAAATAAATAGTTAAACAGATACGTTACAAGTGCAAAGAAAATGATATTCGAATTCATAGTTCATGGTTTTAGTTTTTTTTTTGTTATTGTTATATTAGTATAAAACTACTTATGCTTTGAAAGATAAAAAATCTCCATTTTAGAACTGGCTGAGCGATGTTAGATGGAGACTATCCTAAACAGAGAACACTCTTATTTTCTATTCACTAGTTTCATATAGATTCCCTGTTTTTAAATATGTATACTTATTTTAAGCAATAATTTTATAAAATAATAAATAAATGAATAGGTAAAAGGGAAATATCGTATTTTACGAATACTGATTAAGACACGTAAAGAAATTCAGAAAAATAAATTATGTTTTCAAAACCAATATAAATTGTGGAGAAATGTTTTCATACAAAAATATACAAAATAAAATTGTAAAAAATATGTCTTTAAAAAAACGTGACAGGTTTGGCCTTGTGACGTCAAGATTCGTGACGGTGTTCTATTTAAATTTAAACGGTCACAAACAAAGTTACATTTTAACCGAATTGTAACGTATTAGGGGCGTTTTAAAAACTATAAATTTAAAAATATTTTTTAGGCTACTAATAAGTACATTAAAAAAATATATATAATCAATTAATACATTAAAGGCATCATACTTATCTAAAGCAAAACGCTGAATTGAATCATAATTAAAATGAAATAAATAAAAAGGGCTTTGTTTTTAACCACTTATTTTTTCTACCGACCGGTTTCAAAGCTATCCAAGCTTCTTTATCAGGGTAAACTTAACTAATGAATAATATCCTTTTTAACGTTATCAATATTATGCTGCGTATGGAGATAATAAATTAAGTATTTTTGTCTTGTAAAGATGGGAAGCGTAATGTGAGATGGGTAAGATCTTTAAAACTAAACAGGAGTGTACTAAAGGAACTATTGTTTATTTGGTTGTTAATTATCTTTTTATTATTATGAAAACATATTTACACATTTATTTAATTTTTACTTAATTTTTAAAAATATATATATATATACATTCTCTGCAACTGTGAAAAACAGAACACACATATAATAATATGTTTGAAATGTTGGACAACAAAGTTAATGTTTTAATTATAAAAAGATGAAGCAAATTTACGATTTCATGCATGCTAAAGTAGTTGTTTAAAATGTTTATAGAATCTACGCGTATGGAATAACGATACTTAAATAAAAAAAGCTGAGATTGCTTTCAATCTTTTATCCAAACAGGTTCAATTGATTGTTTCGACAATAGAATTCTCGTGCAAATGTTTATATTCAAAAGCCAATAAAACTTAGCGTATTTCAAGACCTTCACACATATTTTATTGTGTTTGCATAGTAAACGTGATCTCAAGGAGTAACAGTGTTGTGTGAATAACATAGGTACCGACAAAATATGATTTTGTTGATTTTAGCGAAAAAGCTTTTCGTAGTTCAAATTATGACACTGCGTTTGTGCGCATAATCATTTAGAGAGGTTATCAATAATTGGGCCCATTTCACAAGAAATCCACAAAGCACGATAAAATGACATAAGTTAGATTGATGTTTACAGTTTACATTATTTAAATCAATTATTTAATGTCATGCATACGCAGTAGTATCTTTGTGTCCAGGCGGATGAAGAATACAGTTCTGCGTGTGAAATAGAACCAGGGTGCGTATTCTAATGGGAAGTTAAAAGTTTCTTCAATTTTATCTACAAAGTAAAATCAAGTTTTCTGTATTAAAAATATAATATGTTTACAAATTATTTTTTCTATACGTGTTCAATTACCGGTTTCCGACGAATATCCTGTAAATTTTTATACAAATATACACACTTCCGTACAGAAATACCGATATTAGTTTATACCGTCTCAGTATAAATATACCGATGAAGATAGCCGTTCATAATCGCGGCCCAGAACCCTGGACGAGAGCTAACGACTCGACGCAAAAAAGGAAATCGAGCGGAGAAACGTTCACCTCGTAGTTCAGTGATTGACGCGTTCGCCTGCCATGCTTGAGGTCTCGTATTCGATTTCCAGGAAGATAAACATGAAACCTTTGTTTTTAAAGGTGGTTTTCTCTTTTAATATTTTATGTCCTTGGACTGACAGCTAAAGCGTAAAACTAATAAGTTTACCTTCCTGATGATCGAGATACGCTGCATTTGATTTGGCAATGGCAGTGCGCTTTGCATAATCGGTTGCGGATAAGGGTTTGATGATGATAATATATCCTGAGTGTAAAATATGCATGTAGATTTAATAGGGAAATGTCACATACTACGAATACCGATAAAAACACGTGAAATGGGTTTAAAAATATTAATTGTTATTGAAATAGTTAGTGAATTTTTTCTATACATTATTTCTAAAATGAAATTGTTAAAAAAATATGACTACAAAAAAGCGACGTTTTTAGCGTTGACAATTGTGACGTCATAATTCGTGACGATGTTATATTTAAATTTAAACGGTCACAAACAAATATTTAACCGATGGCCAATGCAATGAACCGTTTTCGCTGAAGTTTAAATTATAAATTTATAAGTATTTTTTATGTTACTAATAAGCGCAAAAAAAAATTTACCTGATAGTATTTCATAAACCCTAAATATTTTTTTTTTTTAAAACGTGATATGTCACTATTGTCTGTCATTGTTACTTAATAAAATAAATAAATCGGTAATATTTTTATAGTTTTACATAACACCTGTCTTAACAATGTTATATTTATTTATTTATTTATTTATATACGGCATTTCTGCCATTTACATATATGTGGTATAAAGAGTGCTTAGAAATAAAAAGATTAAAAATAAAAAAAATCGAGTATGAAATATTAATATACTCGTACTATACACATTATTAATTACTTGAAATACATACATATTTTAAAGAAATTATACAATAACAAAATACATTAATCAATCAAATTATAACTATTCCATGAAATTTATTTAAAATAAAAGAGGCTTTTCTTATTTTATATTTAAAAATTCTTTAGTTGATTCTAGTAAAAAATTCGCCTTGCGTGATCAGTCATTTAACCTGGGTTTACACGAGGACAATACAATGGACACGACAATATTGATCTGTCTAAACTCCTGGACAATGGTACGATAAAACAATTTAACCGTAGTTCACACATGGAACGCGGCGAAATAATATTTTTAGGAATTGTTGGAGAACGGACTAAATAACAAAAAGGCATTTCTGCCGACATTTTCGACAGAAACAATGGGTAGTGGTGAGGACAATGCGTACGCGCGCATTGATGGGGGTAATCCATTGTCTTGCGGAAATAGCCTACCCGTCTACCTCGAGGTGAATATCATGGTTTATTATCTTATCCTTCAACTTTCTGATCTCACGGGATAATACAGTACTCAGTAGTCGATAAAGTACACCGAACTTAAGAAAGAGACTGCCGATTTTGTATCTATATGCATGTATTTTAGAGCGAGTGACCGAAACGACTGATCTTAGTATTATATTTGATGAAAAATTAAACTTCATTAAACATATACAGAGCATAACTAATAAAAGCATGAAAACTCTCGGATTTCTGTTGCGAACGATTAGAGACTTTGACTCAGTCTATGTAATGTAAATTTTATATGTTGCTTTAGTATGTAGCCAACTTAAATACAACTCGGTTATATGGTCACCATATTATAAAGTGCATATAAATAATATCGAAAGAATTCAACATAAATTTTTACGTTTCGTTAATTTTAAATTAGGTATTCCAGTTGAACATATTAATTATACATACTGAAATAAATATTTCAATTTACACACATTAGAAACTTGAAGAAAATTAAATGATTTGTTATTTTTATTTAAAATATTAAATTCAATAATTCACTGTTTCGAATTGTTAAAACTAATTAACTTGCGAGTGCCCGGCCGGATTACTCGATTTAATAAACTCTTCTATATAAATGTATCTACAACTAACTACAGTGCACACTCGCCTATAAGGAGAATTCATGTGTTTGCAAACGAATACGCAAATAATTTAGATATATTTAATACAACACCTTTGAATTTTAAAAGGCAGTGTATCAATTTATTATCTCCAAATTGAAATACTTAAATAATACCATGTTGTTTTATATTGTATACCTTTTATTAACCTTTATCTGTATTCTTAATAATTATTTTTCTACATTCTTCTAATTTTAAGATTCTTTTAATATAACCGATGAGAAAAATAAACTTCTGTTCTCTTTACTTGAATATATGCATGTATGTACTATATGTAAGATTAGTTTTTATGTATTTTTATTTTCTTTTTCTTATGACTTCATTTTTAATTTTTTGCTACTTTTGTGTAAAATATACTCGTTTGTCTGTTCTTTATATATAAATATATGTAAAACATGTAAAAGCCTACAAGACGTTTAAATAAATAAATAAATGTATGAATGACAAAGACGACGCTCTACAAAGCTAAAATTGGCCGATTAGGGCGGCAGTCTCTTTCTTAAGACCGATGTACTTTATTTAATGCCGGGCAGTGAAATTCCTGAGCTGAGACGGGATAGTGTTATCCTGTCCTCGTACGAACGCTACTTAAGCCTTTAACCGTTGTTATGTACATATTTACATAAGAAACTGTATTTAAGATAGAATTAGAAGATATTTTACATGAAAAAACGAATAAGATTTGACTTAAAGAGTACAAGTTATTGACTATGCACCTACGCATAAATTTTTTAAGATGTTAAAAACCAGATAGAAGTATTTTTCGTACCGATATAACGAGTTCAATGACAGTAATAGGAAACGTAAAATGACAACAATGGCTCCTGCGTTCCAATGCCAACTAAATTATTCGGACAAGGCAACAGTTTTGGTATTTTGTAAGATTCGATAGTTATAATTATTACGCCGAGACGTTACATATTCAATGGTGGATAGTCGACAATCGGGCAAGATATACAGGTTACTGCAAAAAAGAACGTTAGAATTTGCGCATTGCATGATAGATATTCGTAAATAAAATGGCGTCACACATGATGCATTCCGTGTCATGTAATGAACTAGAATTTATTTAAGTAGTCGGTGTGTTAAAATACTCAAGCAGACTTACCACCACTGACATATAATAAATGGACATGTTATTCCTATTTTTTGAGCTGGCATTTATTTTGCAAAACTCCATATCGTGAGATAATTACAAAATTAGGTAACTTTGAAATCAGGATTCTTAAATTAACCACTAAAACACATTTTTGTGTCTTCCTCCATGAACACTACAATTAGACAAGTCGTGATGCATTAAAATAACATAATGACGATTTGAATGCATGACTTGTTCATTTGTATTATTTATGGAGGAAGATATAAAAATGTGATTTTGGAGGTTAACTCAAAAACGCTGATTTTGAAGTTCCCTGGTTGTAGTCATTACCCCGCGATACTATAATCTTAATATTTCAATTAAATACTGAATTTAGTCAACATTATAGTATTATATGATAGGATGTTTATAATTTCATTATTTTTTTTTACAATTTCATACAAAAATATTTAAATTTGTTGCAACAGAGAGGGAAAACACTTTTGATAGGGGAATATGGGAGTTTAGGCATTTACAGGGCTAACGATCTGTCATTGGCTGGTTTAAGTGGCCACTTTACACACCGTGTAGCATTTACCATTCTGCCTATGTTTGAACATCCACATTTCCTCAACTCTTCCATCTGTTGACTTTTTGTGAAGAAAAGAGCTATAAAGAAACTAACCATAAACTCGGTGAATATAAAAGTTATTTTAGACTGATTACTTTAATGTGCGATCGTTTACGGCCATCGTGTATGAATTACGGTGATTGGTCAATAAAAGTGATTAAGTAATGCAATTTTCCTCTCCAACCTAACAAGAGGAAATCACTTTTCATGCAATGCTTCTGTTGATCTGCACCAGTGATGAATAACCAAGACAAGCCAAGATATTTTGGGTGGCACGAGCCCATTGCTTTTGAACTAGTTACATGACTGTTTCGGTAAAAGATTAAATCAATTTAGATTCTTAGAACAAACAATCAAATATCCGGACGTAGCAGTATACAGTCATTTAAAATTAAATGGTTTTGAGTGAATGCAATGTAATGATTTGTGGTTGCAACTTGCAGAATTCCAAGACAACATATGTCCTTAAGAGTTCGTGAACTTGAGATTCAAACCCATGAATCAAAAATAAATCATTTAGAGAATGAAAAAGAGAACTACTACGAAAAATATTTTTTTAATGCTTTAAACCGATTACCGAACACTTTTCACACTGAAAAATAAAGCGATGGCTTTACTCACAATATTTCCCTTAACGAAATTTTGTGATATCTTATTCTTAGCGTATGAATATCAATACCAACCTTTAATGGAAAATATGGCGAATGACATTCAGCAATAAAACAGTCACAAATATAAATAATTATTTATTGTTGTTTTTTTAATAACATTAAGTTAATTCTTTGAAAAATAAACTCTACTCTTTTATTTACTAGGGCTGCAAAAAAAATGTAATTCTCTGAGATGTGTGACTCGGCACCCGCGTCAAGCCATATTATTTTTTAAATTTTGATATGCCGATCTCAAAAGGTTACCCATCACTAATCTGTACGCTCTACAATACATGACGATCAATAATCAAGCTGCCTGAACCAAACTTAATTGGCAATACAAAGACTAACAGACCTCGATCGCAAATTGAATCAAGTCACCAATCTTTATAAGCTTATCAATTTCCAAGAAAATTCTTGAAACAGTTACCACATAGCGTTATTCTTCGAAAACACGCTAATGGCAATCGGAAAAAGTGTTTCTTAACTTCCCTTTTATGACCATTCTACATATATATATTCCTATAGTTAGGGCTCAATGCCAAGCAAGCTCCTGAGGTCACTGCAACCCGTGTAGGCTTATTGTGATAAGTCCTTGTAGATTAATTCTTGCACTTTAAGCCTAGGTCTTTGAAGATTCTGGCTACTGAAAGCAGAGCGAGTGCTTTCATACCTATTGCTCCTCCTCTCTCTTTCTTTCTCTCTTCTCCTTCTCCAATCATAAAGTCCTTAAATTATATGGCAATTAAGTAGGGGGCGAGTACTCTTACATTATTACGTCTAACCAATGGTCCACCGAAGATGCGTCCTCTTTTGTGATATAAAACCTTACACTCGAAACCTTATCGTACATCTTGGAGTTTTAGAGGTATTTATTCAGAATTAGGTGTTCATTCAATCTGCAGTGCCCAGTAAAGGCTCTAGTGATTACTTTCATTTGATTTCGGCGTAGTTTCATTAGGTCGAATGCAAACCTTTACGAGTACCCATGCAGTATTTCCTTGCATGGTGCAGACCACGTGCTTTATGCCAGACCATTATATTGTGCTTCCGGTCCAACGACCCAAGTTCATTACGAGGAGCACAATAAATTTTATTTATTTATTAATACTTTTACAATGTTTGTATTCTATTTTTTATACAGAATAATGTTCCCTCACTGGGGTTGTCCCGTGCCGAGGGAAACATTTTACAAAAAGTGAAACATGCCTTAAATTAGTTATTTAACAAAGTCAACATAATAATAGAAAATAAAAAAACGTGATTAATCTATTAAACCTAATTATCATTAACATAATGAGCAATATAAACTAAAATAATCATAAAAAAACATAACCAATTTATATAGACCTGTAGACCAAATTTCATATACATTACACAATTTTTACCTACTTGTCTTGATCCACTCATCGATCCGTGCGCAACCCACCTCCACTATCCATTTCTTAATAGCAATTTTATATTGTGAGTATTTACTTATTGTCCTTATGGATAATGGAAGTAGATCGTACACATTAACCGAGTAGTAGGCCAATCCTCTTTGACCGAAGGTTGTTTTAATTTTTAATTGTTTTTGCATCATCAGGGTGGAGTATCTATGAGTAGATATGTGTACCGTGGCGTACGCTTCCCCTTGTTACATATCAACTTACCTACACAAAACTTGAAGGTAAGGGGTCAATAGTGTATCTTCGTAAACGCGGGAGAGAATTTATCTTCAAGTATACCGTCATGGTGAAGGTATGACGTTCTTAGCTTCCCGTCATAATCACGGCCCTGCTATTCCAACAACAGTACACTAGTAACTTTGCAATGGCTAGGGCACGATTACGAAGAGATGGTAACACATTTATCAATTAATTTGGTCTCAAATGTTTCGATTAATTCAGCGTTTTTCAGCGAATAAGCTTCAATTGGAAACCATAAATTTTTGAATAAATTGTTTTATGAATACTTCAAACCCAGTACAGCAAAACGTTTTTTGTAAATTTATGTTATCACTTCTAAAAATAAATCCTCTCCATAGATATTGAAAACAACAAAATTAAACATTCAGAAGCTAGAAAATAATAGCATTTGTTTACCTTTCAATATGCGATATTCAAATATTATCGCGCATCTACATTTCTTAAGTGAAATTAAAGTATGTGGGATGTGGGTGGTATGTTTGGTATGTCAATGCGTAGTAAGTATACAAACATATTTTTTTGTTGTTTGCTGGTGATTCATCTTAACTGCCTAACTAGAGGTAGCTTCTCCGTTCTAAAACAGTTAATACATATTTTAAATTTTTATTTTTAGCATCAATACTATCCACTTTAAAAAAAAACATTAATCCATTTTGATAGTTTTGCCATTTTTAAATTAGTATTTAAAAGGAGATCAAATTTAAATATAAATTAAATAAAGTATTTTTTTTTTTAAATAGACTATTTTAAATTTGAAAAGAGTTGGAGAGTTATAAATTTGATGTAAGGTACGCTCATGTCCTAAATCCTGACACATTACCAATAAAACTAGAAATCAACTTACATACGTCCACCTACATCGGATAACAATTTCTCCGGAGACTTATTCTGTCGCAATTTCGTTTCGTAAGTTCGTTCGTTCGTTATATATCAATCTCACTCTAACGCAATAAAAATATTGTTTTACGTAAAAATACGTATTTTGCTCTCATTCCCTCTCATGCGATACGAATGAATTTACGAAACGAATAAGTTACAGAATAAAGTCCCGACCAATACCGAGTAAAAATGAGGCCAACACTTCTCAGCCTGACAACCCCACCATTCTTCCATTAATACTATTCGTACTAAACATTTTATTTATATGTATAAAATTCACTTACCCTACAAATTTTTTAATCTTTAATTCTATATAATCTATCATCGTTTCGCCGACAATGTTAAGCGGTTGTTAAGTATTTTTATCTTCTCATTACGATTACACAAATTTGTTTTAACAAAATATACTCAAACGTTTTTTCCAAAAAAAAAATACCTATTCTTTCTTTTTGTCATCAACAAATAAACAAACAAAAAAACATCATCAAATTGTACATTGATTCAACTATCACGTTATTTTGTTTTTCAATGTTAACTGATATTTCCGACGCAACGACGATTTATAAGTATACAAATATCATAGAAAAAACTACAGATCTGATGTGGCTTTTATTTTAAGAATTTTATTCGCACAATTGTCAATAAAGAAGTTCAGTGTTACGGGAAATAGGACATAAAAATGTTTCATTACACGCGGTAAAAAATAGAGCATTGAATTGTACGGCGAAGTTTCTCGAAAATGCATAATTAAATTCATTAAAATGATTTTAATAAAAATTGTCTACTTTGAACTACGTCACAAGTTCTTGTGAATCAAGCAATTTATCAAAGTGTGACAGATTTCCGGTTTTCAGGTATCTATTTTTTATAATGTTTCTTCTTCTTCTGCACGTGTCATGTCGGGTCCACAGTGCACAGTTCTAATCCTGGTCCATGCTCGGATGTTTTGAAGGCAGGAAAGCTGTTTTCTTCCGTTCCATCTACGTCCCTCGATATTTCCCTTCGTGACAAGCTGAAGTATGGCATATTTATCACCTCTCAACACATGGCCAAAATATGAAATCTTACGGAGTTTAACAGTGATGAATAGTTCTCTCTAAGTATTGGCTCTACGTAATACTTCGTTGTCGGTTATCATGTCGGTCCAAGATATTCTTAACATTCTACAGTGGATCCACATTTCAAATGCTTCAAGGCGGTTTATAATATTAACTTTTAGAGTCCACGCCTCTACGCCGTACAGTAAGACAGACCATATATAACATTTGATCATTCGTTGTCTCAGCTTAAGGTTTATATTATCGTCACAAATATATATATAACGTTTAGTGTATTTTAACGCTTTAGAGCTATACCTTTAAACGTCAGCACAACTCACCAACGACAACTCGTGACATCACACGCGGAGTAATTTCAAAATTACAAAACATTGAAAATCATAGTGATGATAATACGATACATATTTTTTTTGCTTAGATTGATAGACTAACAAAAAAAATATGAAGAAAACCTCAGAATTTCCTCATGACGGTAGTATTAATCAAACGAAAATGAGTAGTATTAATTTATATAAAGATCTGCTTACTTATTGAACAAAATAAATATATTATTCGATGATAATATAATAAACGTATGATCTAACAAAATTAAGTAAGTAGTAAATATTTAAAAAGCTTGACATTGTCTTCCATAAAGGAAACATTGTTGTAAAAAAAAATTAGGAAGATATGTAACCTTCATAAATAGGTAATAACTAAATTCTTTTGTCGGTCCTCTTAATTAAATTTTGCTTTGCCGAACAGAAGCAAAAATTTTGAATGCTAACATGGAATTTCAGATACACTAAAATTAAAATTTTCATTAGCTTTCCTTCAAGTATTCGAAATAATCTGTTTGAAATATTTGCTACAATTAATTTCAAGACTTTTCAAGAATTTTATCGTAATGAATTTTTCCATATAGCATTAAGATAATAAATTTTAAAAATGAGTTTTTTGCACCACAGCATGCCGAGAGGCCTAATTACTGTCCCGAAAAAGGACATCGAGTGGAGATATAAATATGTCCTCCACGTTGAGGGTGGTGGGCGTACTCGCCTTCCATACATGAGGTCCTAGGTTGGATTCCTGGAAGATTTACATAAAATATTTGTTTTTAAAGATGCTCTGCAACTAAACTATTTCATTGTCAATGACCTGGCACCGTTAGATTGGCAACTGATTTTACAATGCAGTCCCCTATGCACCACCGGGCGCGGATGGGGATTGTTGATGATGATGATCTAACCCGGAATCGTACATGGAACCCTCCGTGCAGGCGAGCGTCTTGACGCTTACCTCACACACGGAAGGTTCCGGGTTAAAAAAATTAAAAATGTGATTTTCTGAAGCCTGGGTGTATTGTGCTGTAATTCACCGCTGTAGTTGGGCCGCCTGGCCTGTTGCGGTGCAAAAAATAAATATACATTACCTTTATAGACTTTTCAGGAATTGAATCGAAGAGCTCAATTTCGGTAGCCAAACGAACTAACCACTGCACAAAGAGGCAAGCATTTCTCTAATGTGCACCTAATTACGCTTACGGCACTGTTATTGTAAAACCAGTTTTATTATCTCGATGGACAATTTAAAGGCGAGATAATCAGTCTTACGCTTCAGGTGCCAATCCAGGGTAACATTTTAAATCATTTGAAATCAATTAACGCCCATGGGCTACGTATTTTAAATGCGCTTTTTTACTAACCAGTTTTGACCCGATACTATCAAGATATTATAATCAGATTTAAACATCAACAGGTTGACTCCAAAATACTTCCTCAAGTAAATAAATATAGTAAAATATAACAAAAATACAAAACAATAATAATAATTATAATACCTACGTACTGATAATGTTTTGAAGTCACAAAAAGTTTCGGAATAATTATTTTATTTAAGCAGCGTTTTACGCCTTTCACAGTTTTATATTGTTCGATATCGGATATATTTTTATAATTTGTATTTGAAGGGTGTTTATTTATACCATATTAAGGCCATACGATCAATTTGATAGTTTGTGTTTAGAGTTAAATTAATAACTGCACCTTAAAGGATAAACCGCGAAAGTTACATTGAACGAAATGTTCAGAAAACAAGATCTTTTGATTGTGCGATTTCCAAAATATCATACCTTTTAAACCAAATGAGATAATTTCGACGTATAAAAAAAATGGTATATTTAAATATCGTTTAAATAAAATATTGTTTTAGAAATCTTTAACCTAAGTATGTATATAGAAGATAAAGAAATAGTATTTTTTTGTTAATAAACCATGACTATTATTAGTATTATTATTACTAAACAAAAAAAAAATTATGTAAAATAATGTTTTTTTCTATGTTAATAGTTTATGTTAAAATAGCATACCTGGGACAACTTGATGTTTTTTGTATAGTAGGCTTCAGATTTTTTTTCAACTTAATAAAAACACTTTCATGACGTAAGTGAACTTCGGTGTTTTATTCACGAATAAAATAACTTATTGCGATAATTTTTGAATTTTCAACTTTATAACGGCAATTTGCGTTGATGCGTTTTTATCAAAATGATCTGTGTATTATTTTTTTATTTTCAATATATTCAGTTTCAGTGCTGCAGAGCAGCGTTTATTTTATAATTAAAAAATACATAAAATAATTTGTTACCCACTAAGTCTAAAGACTTTTCGGTGGGAAACATTTAAAAAAAAAAAAATTATGACAGGTTTATATAACATTTATTTTATTTGTATTTTACAGATTTATTTATAAACAGGCACTATAAAGTATCTAGAAGATATTTCTTCAGTTCTTTTTTTTTTCATTTGAAGATTTTTCATGTTAATGATGGTTTGTGGGAGATCATTGAACAATCTTGGAACAACGCAATTTAATGTTCGCTCTCCGAAGTAATTTGTAATTCGGGGAACAGACAGGGAGCCCTTAGTTTTTAATCTAGTGTTGTGAGTGTGGGAAACTCTTTTTTTATATTCCGGATCAACAAAGTGATCCACAATCAATGTGTACTCACAAAGTTGTTTTACCGGCAGGACATTACAGAATTTAAAATATACACTTTCGCCCATATGTTTCGCCTCACGGATTATGCTATCCGGTACGATCACCCTCAACAGTCCCACCTGAATATCATAAATTTTACCCAAATTTTACCCATTCCATTTTGTATATTTTGTCGGCCTTGTGGTGTACTGGTCAGCGCATTTGCCTAACATGCAAGGGATCTCGGGTTCGATTCCCGACATGGTTGACATTAAATATTTATTTAAAAAGGCGTTTTTACGCTAGAATATTACATAGTTCCTGGACTGGCACCTGAAGCGTAAGACTGTTTATCTTACCTTCATGTCAAAAATGATCAAGGTACGCATCTATTGGCTTACTAATGCAGTGCCCTATGCACCATAAGAAACGGAGAGGGAATGATGATGATGTATTTTAACAAAAATGCAACAATTATTTCAGTTAATTTTTTTTTGTTGCAAATGGCCCAATTGTACTCGAAAACGTTTATGATTTGAACATTATGTAAAAAAAAAAAAAAGTATTTGAAAGATTAAAGTCGATTTTTAGTGATAACAGAAAGGAATTAGTGTCATGAAAACAGTTTACTAAAGCAACCAATTGTTCCCACGTTGACGAAAAATTTACGCTTTTTTTAGATTTTGATTATATGCGTACTTTTATCGATGCAACTGGCCGCCAAAACGTAAAATTCTACCGCTGTATCGCGAATTAAGTCAATGACCTAAAAAAATGCCCACCACAAAGATTGACCGCATTTTCGCGAAATCACCGCGTGACGTGGCGCCGCTGTAATAACCACTCGTATATTACTCGACTGAAGCAATTGCAAATCGTAAGGGTCTCACAGGCCATCAGAATTGATCAGTGAGATCGTAATATGGCTAGATTTAATTAAGTTTCTCGACTACAATTGGACACAGATTTATCGATGATTTTTCGATATACTTATTCTTAAGACGATATGCATCAAGAGAGCGGTTTGATAAGTATGTATGTTAACATATTACAACAGAGATGAAGAACATTTTAGAGAAAGTAATATAGAAGTTTAGGCACCTACAGGTCTTATGACCTGTCATTGACTGGTTTAAGTGACCACTTTACACACTGTGTGTATTCACCATTCTGCCCATATTTGAACATCTATGTTTCTTGAATTCTTTCATCTGTTTGTTGATAAATCCACTTGGTCCGAACGTTCACGCTCAGCCACCGTACGGGCTGGGCGTGAAATATAGTTCCTCCCCAACCGTAGCTTATAATCTTATAATAAATCTGAAAATAAGTTGTTATATGTTAGAAAACAATGAGTTTATGTTTATAAATCATTAGTGTGTAGTAGTGTAGTCATGTTTCAACAAACAGTGGAAAAAAGAAGACTATTTTATACTTTATTCTTAACAAAATATGTGACAAATAGTGAACAATGGAAACTTACAAAAATAGTGCGTCTGTAACCTTAAAATCATAAAATTTTATATGAATCCTTTAAAACCGTTTAAGAATGCATCAGTTTTTGACGCGAAAGTACCTAAATTTTGCTATTTAGAACACTACACCCATAATTAAAAAATTACAACAGTGCTACTAAAAGTGAACTGACATTTATTGATAAATACATAATATTTCAAATATCTGCCTTCTAATAATATACAAAATTATAAATCAAACCGCTTATACACGCGTTTGTGTAATATTAATGTAAAGAAGTGAATTTGAATAGGAATGTTGCGTCTCATAAAACGAAATAATACGGACCAAAATGGACACCAAGTCGTTGGAACAATAGGCGTAATCCTGGGGTCTACACACGTGCGTTTCCAGAAATTCTCCAGCAGCCTAGTGGACCACATGGTGACGATATCTACCTACTGTCTACAAAAGATTCTCTTCGGACATCTATCTCCCTTTGTTAACCATGGAGTTGATACAGTGCTTTATTTATTTAGTTTTTTATTGCTTACTTCTTGGTATGAACACTTGACCAATTTACTACTATACTCTATTTTTTATAAATTTATTGATATTGTTTTAACTTTGCTGGAATTCCTCTCATCCATGCGCTTTGTAGCTGCACGATGATTGGTTATCTAGCTTTCATATTTCAACTTTAAAATACCTTAATTTTGTAAACGGGGTCTAGAATTCCAATCGTCTATGCGCTTAGTAGCAGCAAGGCGTGTTGTAATCTTACTCCTTTTTACTATTCATATTATTATTATTTTGTAATACACTAAATTTATTTGTCAATTTTTAAAATGTGTAAATGGGGGCTAAATTTCTAACTGTCTATGCGCTCTGTAGCTGCAAGACGTCCTGTAATCTAGCTCCTATCTATTATAATTTTTGATTGATCTTAATTGAAAACGAGGAACTAGAATCCCAACCGTCCATGCGCTCTGTAGCTGCAAGACGTACTGGGATATTTATTAATTGTACAGCGCCCTTGAGGTGATTTTCACAAAAATGGCGCTTTATAAATTATCCAACTATATATATATATATAAGAGATATAGAAATTGAAAAAAATACAATTTTCCAAGAAAGAGTCACTGATATGGTTTGGTCACGTAGAACGAATGGACGACGAAAGAATGGTAAAACAAGGAAATATGGCGAAAATGAATGGCAACGTGAGACGAGGACGACCAAGGAAGACGTGGCATGATCAGATAAACCAAAATCTTGAGTCTGGTCATGTCAAAAGCAGACAGAACCGAAGGGCATGTATGACAAGATGTATTAATGTGGAAGAAGCTAGGAATGTATGCCAGGATAGACGAAATGGCGTGATGGTAGTAGTAGTAGTAATACAATTTTCCGGCGTTGCCTAGTATGTAGGTGAAAGAATTCAATTAGATGAATCTCACCCGCATAAACAAAGGTTTCAGCTCTTTCACTTCACAAACATCAACAGATGAAAGAATTGAAGGAATATAGATATTCAAATATGGGCAGAAGGGTAAATGTTACTCAGTGTGTAAAGTTGCCAGCCAATGTCAAGGTCATAAGCCTTCTAGATGCCTAGACTTTTATATTACTTTCTCTAAAATGTTATTTATCTCTGTTGTAATATGTTAATCGTAACACCTCTCTTAAGGGAGTTGAATCCAGTCCTTGTCTAGAAAAATTTGGATAAACTCAAAATATTGTTGAAATATGTATGTATTTAAATACAGATTTTCTGTCACTTCTCGCAGATGCCTTCCCGAATACTGTGCGAAAAAGACAACTGCACCTCGCGCCATCGGACTGATTTTGCCTAGCAAAAATCGGAAAATCGAGATCTCACATTACCGTTTTCACTGCCCCAAAACTGTATCAGAAATAAATTTTCTGTGTCCATACGATAAATGAAAAAACTGGGAGCTTTGTAGGGATTTCGGATGGTCCTTGCTCGTATAAAACGGATAGTCAACAACAAAAAATCAAACGACAGGAACACGGCAATGGTGGATATCTATTGTGTGAAAATTCTAGTGCCATAATCCAGGGAGAAAATACGGGAATGCGTCTGTATAAAGAAAGGTTAGACCGCACATCCTCTTAACGGTTTCTGAATTGAATTAACAAATTAAATGGAAGTCGATTAAGTATCAATCCACGTCAGACTAGTATTGCGATATCGCAAGATCAATGAAACCGGTAAGTAATTGGGCTACAAAAATAAGATAAAATTACCAATCTGTCAATTAATTTATTTAACTTTAAACTACCTATAACGAACTTCCACCAATAAATTTAAATATTTAAAAAACTTTCCATTAAAATATGCAGAAATATTCGTATGCGTTATATTAACTGCAAAGTAGCTCGTTGATTGGATAGTGAGTACCTACAAATTACGAGTACTGACAAAACTGTATATTTTGCTTCTTGGTATCGAAAATTCCTAAGTTATTTACATTCTGAGAATTCGCGTCCTAACTTCATGGGACTAAAGTCTTGTATTGAGTCAGATCGAATTGAGTAAGCACGAGTTAACTAGTACAATAAAACATCATATAAAAAAGTTATAATATTAGTTTAAATGAATAAATATTTTTATTTATTGAAAGTTTCAATTTATTTTTTAAGTGTACACGGCACAGATGCCTTTTATAAACATTTATTTATTTATTCATTCAAAATTACACTACTTAAAATATTAATGAACTTATTAAGGCTTTTAGGCTATGCCCGTGTCAAGCCATAATAAATAACAATAAAAACACATTTTAAAATTATTAGATTAAATTATAACGACATGTGATGCAATAGAATAACAATCTAGAAAAAAAAGTATAAGTAATAAATAATGAAATTCCAAAGAATAAAATGCAAAAAAGATAATCAGAAATAAGTTTTAAAATATAAAATATTCAAATTAAGAATCACACATAATCAAATACACAAAATAATTGTATCATTAAAATCAACAAAATAATAGTAGAATATTAAAAAAAAAAAACAAAATAAGAGTATCATTGAAATCAACAGAAAAAGAATATATATTTATAAAAACATAATTGAAATGATAATTGAGATATGTTTTCTAGAAACTCACTAAATACTCTAGTAAGAAATATAAGAAATAGGAGCAAATAATCATATGCCAAATAATAATAATAATAATAACATTAATACATTTAACGTGTTCTGTTACAAAATTATGAAATAATATGATAACAATATTTCCATACATATTAAACAGTTGTTTTACGCATTGTACTATATAATAACTTTGCGATTTTTATACTTAACATACTTAGGTAAAAAAATAATAAAAATAAAGATAACGCGGTATATTCGAAATAGCAAAAATCATAAATTATTGATTTGTTGGTATTGTTGCAATGTATATTGAATGCCCTAGGTATAATACTAACTGTCTCCTACTACGAGCTCAGGGGTTCTCAACCGTTTGAAAAATAAAATATAACAAAGAATAAAATAATAAACCTACGAAACAATTTAATATTAAAAATAAAAAAAATAAGAATATAAAAACTATGAAAAACAAATATCTATTATAACGTTTATATATGTATATTTGACTTGAATTTATTTACACATTTCTTTTTCTCTTTTTACAAATTAACATAAATACTTAAACAGCAGTCAGAATTCTAAACTATTTCTTTAATAGCAAGTTTAAACATCAAGCATTATCGACAAAATCAAGAAAGGAGCTCTGCCCTGGTTTGGACATGTAGAACGAATGGACAGCGAAAGAACGGCTAAGAATATTTGCAATGCGAATGTTGATGGATGCAGAAATAGAGGAAGACCGAGAAAAACATGGCATGACCAAATCCAAAAAATACTTAAAGATGAACATGTCAAAAATCGGAATAATCGGCTCACGTGCATGAGAAGATATGAATGTAGAGGAAGCGAGATCTGTATGCAAAGATAGAGTGTTGCGGCGTTCTATCCTCTCTGCCTACCCTTACGGGGAAACGGCGTGATGGTTTTTTGTTTGTTTGTTTTGTTTGTTTAAACTTCATTTGGCTAATGTGAAAAATGTCAATACAACTAATCTGGTTCCCTAGACTGTGCGATCTCGAAATAGGTTAATTAGTAGCAGCAATATCTACATGAAATTGCACATTGTATCTAGTAGTTCTAACAGGTATTCGGAATTGAATAATATTTAGCAAGTCGGGAGAGTCCAACATGCCATTTATTACCTTAAAGAGAAACATCAAATCACTCATTTCCGTCTTCTGGATAAACATTCCAAATCAAGTGTATTTATTAAGAAGTCATAGTTTAAATATTCAACACGAATAGATAGCTTGTAATTAATAAAAAATAAAACATTTCTCTGCACTCTCTCAAGTTTTAATGAATGAACTCCGTAAAATGGGCTCCAGATACTTGAATTGTATTCAAGTATGCTCCTGATACATACAAAGTTTTGAAAGTTAAAACTAATTGGCGAATAGTATCTGTGCAGAACCGTATTGCAATAGATTTAAATACGGTTATGAATTTACAGACATTTTTCCATACATCGCTAGCAATGATAACAGTGAGAAAAACCCGAATTTTTGGATTTAACACATACAAATATATTAGTAAACTAAATAAATTAGTGTTTCAAGTTAATAAAATATTAAAGTTCGTTATTTAACCTATGTGAAAATACAATCTACTTCAAATAATTTCATTCAGTCGGACCTTTTGCACACCTTGAATTCCGATTATCTCAGAATTTGTTCTTTAGAAATATCTTACTGTCGCTTTGGGCTAGCGATACCGACTTTAAATTGTTTGTATTTTTTTTTTTTTAAGGAATAACCCGCTAAGTCTCTGTTTTGAGGCTTGTCAGCAGATGGGATAGAGGGAATATGGAAGAAGGTAACGAAAAATACACTACAACACCCAGACCAATTGAGAAGTAAATCATTCTTGGATTTTTTTCATGTAAGTGGCGGGAATCGAACCAGCGACGCCAGTTTCACAGTTGGCCGTCTAACCAACCGCGCCACGGCGCCTGTCAGTTATACGTAGTATTAGAATTTAGATACATTATTTATTTTTAAAACTAGTATTGAAAATTCATATTTTTTGAATTAAAATACTTGGTATAGTTCTACATTATCTCTGAGAACCATTTAAAAAAGGAAGGCTGTAGGTAGGAACGGGATATTTACGGTCTAGTAAGAGTTGCAAGTATGAAAAAATGTAAATTAAGTACTTGACACATTCATTACTAATAAGTCAAATAAAATAACAGCAATTAAATTATTTGTCTTTTATTAATAAATAAATTATTATAGTACAAATGTAGACAGTTGACACATTATAAAATGACAATGATTATGGGAAATATTGATAATTGCCAATTATAATTTTAAAATTATTTACATAAAATAAAATACACATTCAATGCAAAAGTGTAGGTACACTTGTACTTCCCAAATTTACTGTCGATTAGGATAAAAAATGGAAATTAAAAAAAAATAATCTTATATTTTTTCTGTAGTCTTAAGCCGCCGACACTACTGTGGCGACCACTGCCACACATTCATGAAACCACTACTCGCACGCGACATATTTATGCAAACAAAGCGATCGGCCTTGATGACGTAACGATGGCCAAGCCAGACGACATAGCCGGAATTACAAAAAGAAACTCGACCAAAATTACGATAAAAGTATGGAATGCAGCGCCGAAGAAAACGAACCCATTATTTTCCTTATCAGCGGACGGGGGTTCTAAGAAAGTTATTACTAAAAAAATTCATACGATTTTGGCTGTACGGCCGGAAATATAATACATTGTACATACTAAGTTTATTCTCAGAAATGAGTCGCGAGTAGTACTAGAAAATATGAGTCTTGAAACTAGAAATTAAAGTGCATGTAAAAACGCTATCGCACTCAACACGATTTTAAATATAAACAAACAAACAAACCATCACGCCGTTTCCCCGTAAGGATAGGCCAGAGAGAATAGAACGCCATATCACTCCATCTTTGAATACAGATCTCGTTTCGTCAACATTCATACATCTTCTCATGCACGCACACCGATTATTCCGACTTTTGAGTCCATCTTCAAGTGTTTGTTGGATTTGATAATGCCATGTCTTTCTTGGTCTTTCTCTATTTCTGCGTCCATTAACATTCGCATCGTACGTCTTTTTCGCCGTTCTTTTGCTGTCCATTCGCTCTACACGTCTAAACCAACGCAGAGCTCCTTTCTTGATTTTGTCGATAATGCTTGAAGTTTAAACTTGCTATTAAAGAAATAATTTGGAATTCTGACTGCTGTTTAAGTATTTATGATTGATGATTGATTTTGTCGATAATGTTTATCTCAGCCTTACTTAATGTTTTACCACACATTTGCCTGATAGATCGCATTTTGACAGCATTCAACCTACTTTCATCCCTGATTTTCCAAGTCCATAATTCGCTTCCCATACATCAGGCTCGGCACCAGGACTCCATTTTGAATTGTATGAATGGAATATTTCCAATTTTATTTGGATAATAACTATGTGGTCAGTCCAAATGATGTGGTAATTGCTTGACCGTATTTTTAAAAAACAATATTTTTATACGCAACTATCCTAACATGTTGGTATTTCGAAATCATCATTATTTTCATTTTATTGTTTTTGGTTTTCATGAGGCATCATTTTCATTCATATTTGTTTTACTGGGCGCAGAAGTTTCGCAGATTAAAGAGTGGAAACTTGAATTTCTCAAGCTCTATTTGTCTTATCAACATTAGGCTAAAAACAGTTTGTTTAGAAGAAAATAAGCTATAAGGTTTTAAAAAAAATCACCTTAATGTAATTGTAAAGGGTGAAATTTCTTCCTGAATTCTTAGCTATTGTTTCTAAAAAGTCCCATTTTCACGGGAAATATTTTGCAGGAAGGGTATGAGCCTACAACTTAAAACGTTTTTTATAAATAGTTCGGAACTAATTGTGTTCACAGTCCGCTAAAGTGCATATATTTTTACAATTGAAAATTTAATCAAATAAATATATTTAAAGCATTAACTTTGTGGTTAAACATTTCAATAAATGTCAGAAATATTTGTATATTGCCACATGTTTTGAATTTAATATTATTTTAGTATTACCAAAAATCCAATAAAAATAAATAAATGGGTAGAAATTAAAAGGAGTTTGAGGAAAGAATCTGATTGCGATCCACAAAAAACAAATGCTGTTTGTAAACATTTTTTTTAAAATTAAAAATAAATATTTGCGTTCTTATGATTTACCCAAATATTTAATTTTGAGGGCCATTTTCAACGAGTCGTTAATAACTAACTATTAGAAAATGGCAATCAAGTTGGGGTAGAGTGGGATTCGAACCACGGACCTTTGAGCCGTGAGTCCGAGACACTAGCTGGGACCACAACCCGAAACAAACTTTCTTTACACACAAAAAAACAAAATCTTTCCATTTTTTTGCAAATGCTTCTCCAAATAATTCTCCTCGAATGCAACCCTGGTAGATCGATGAATAAAACATTTATGCTCCTAACTTCTTTTTTACAAAATCGATTGGAGATTTTAATATCTACAAACACGCACAGCGCAAAGATCTATATTTCTCTGAAAACCGCACGTAAATTGGTTAAGCCGTTTAGGAGGAGTACGGTGACATCACACGTACAGAGGAATTATATATATAAGGAAATATTTAAAAACGGGTTAAAAATTCAAAATACTTGGTACACTTTCACTTATTTATTTGACCAATTAGCGGTTTTACTAATGGTCATCGTCAAGAGTGGTATACAGTGTAAGTATCATTTATACAAAACTAACATTTTAAGTATTAATACTAAAAAAACAACTCGAAAGAGTTACAATAATACTTCAAAGAAATAGAATGGACTAATGTGGTTTTAATATTTTTCGGTAAAGGCCGTTAATTCCATTCATTAGATATATTTTTTTCAAAATTGCATCCATTGAAATAATTAAATGGAACTAAGATAGTTTCACGAGTATTATCATGTCCAAAATACGCTGAAAAACTTCGATCTGAGTCAAACGTTCAAACTGATTTTCCTCAGTATAGTCACTTTCGGGGTTACAAGTATACCGAGGATAATTATAATTACTAAGAAGTTAAATTTTATTACAAAAAGTAAAAGAAATCATTTAAGTAGTATCAAAGTAAATAATTATTTTATGCTTCAATGCTGATTATCGTTTGACGCGGTCATTTGAAGGGCGCATTAAGTGTGCTTTTCAAATTACGTCGAAGCATCTAGGCTACGCTGAGTGGCAGGGATCACTGGCGCGAAAGGATACAAAGCCGTGCCCTGATTCTATTCATAGACTAGTGCAATGACCCTCATCCTTTTGACTCGAGCAGTATGTACTACGGAACAACCTCGGCAGAATGGAGCGTTCGTTAACCGTTAAGCCCATTGCAGACGAGTGTAAAAATCCACACGGCACGATAAAATAATAATATGGTAGATTGATTTTCATTTTATAATATCTTTTTTTACACTTTTTATTTATTTAATGGCAGGTAGACGCGCTAATCAGTACAAGACGAGGCCGACTAATATTTGCTAGATTTCTTTTTGCTGGATTTTCCCCTGAAAGTAGCCACTCAATTTTTTTTTTTATTACAAAATATTATAATAAATTTCAATCCATCCTAATTTTACCGTTTGGATTTAGACGATACGGATGAGATGGACCTTACGAGTGGCACGAACTAGAGAGATGGTTTCCAAACTGTGGTACCGGTACAAAAATAAAGAAACTATAAAATAAACGTTTCTTTTTCCTGTGAGCAAATCTATCAATGGATACGTAAATTTTTAAAACCAGGGTTTGATTTTCGCTAAGGGCAATGTGAAATATATATTGAATAATTGTATTTTTTGCCTCAATATTGTAATTGGACTGGTGTACTGATGTACGTGAAATAAATTCTCTTCATTCCATTTTTTCCATTGAAGACTTTTCATCAATACTAATTAGTATATTGAGTTTTTCTTGTTGTAATATGTAAGCATTAAATTTAAGTTTGTTATGTATATGCTATTTTTCCAAATAAATTAAATGAATTGAATTGAAGTTTGGATAAGAGAGTTATGATTATATTTTTTTCCAAAAACGCATATAAATAAGTTACTCCCTTTAGCGCAGCAAATGTGTTTGCATGTGTTCTGCGTAGTTTGAGGATGACTGGAATAAGGTACAATCCTGTGGCAGAGTAGGCAGAAGGTTCTATGCGGGGGAGAAGACACACATTACTCATTAGTAACAACTTGTGATGAGCCCCAATCATACAAAGTTGTTTTGGTCTAATTGCGAAATGACACAAAAGGTTCAATAGAGGGCTCGGGACTTACATAACATACACATTACACATATGTATCTGGTGTGGGTACAAACATATTGGTGTGAGTACACAGTACACGTACACACACATCCTTACAAGTAAAGACTGTTGTATATGAAGCTAAACATTACGTTACATGCGTTACTCTCCTTTCTATCCGCTTCTATTGTAAAATATAATCATTTCTCCATAGGTGAAAAATAATTTAGGACAGAAAATTGACTAAATAACTCTCAATGTTACACTATTTCATGAGAAAAGGTATACAAAATGTGCCATTTTAATACCGAAAAAAACGTGTGTCTTTAGGGCTTAGATCATTTACTTGATTTCTGTAGAGAAATGATTTAAATCTTAATTTAATTTATTGGGGATATGAACATATTAAAAATGACATTTACAGAAATATATATCAGTTATAATGTGTCTTCGCGTGTGCAAATATGTACAAGAGATTGGTTGTGAGATTGAGAGGGTGTACATGTATATTCAAGCAAAAGTGTCCAAAAAATGTAAAATTTCATTTCATTAAACGAAGTTGAGAAACTCCCAAGTCTTAGAAATTGACGTATTCTCTGAAATTCGCATTTTGGATGTTAATTTCTAGTAATCAGTACAGAAAAAGTTCCAAGTATTAAAGTTAAAGTAGCTCAAAAGCATATATATTTATAAATATTTTTTAATTTGAATGTTCATTTATTGCTATTAAAAAATTCAATATTAAACTGTATTTATCTGAAAACTTACATATGACTTATTAATTTTCACCGAAAATCAATCATTTTACATGCTGGGTATCAATTTGAAATGATTCTTGACATATTAGTAAAATTTTCTTATCACACATTTTGCAAACGAAAATTGGCGATTTGCATGAAATTTCGAATTAGACGGGTTATTTGTTTTTAAAGATTTTTAATCCTAATTTCAAATAAAAATTAGTGAAAATACATCGGTCAAAAGGATTGGTATTTAAATGAATTAAAAAGGTACCTCAAATTGAAAATTTATACATCTATCAACATAATTCAGAAATTAAATCTGATGTATCGAGCATGCCAAGTGCAAGGGCTACTTCATTTGTCAATAATTGCTCATTTTCTACAAAAAATAATTAATGAACAAAGGTTTTGTGGATAATATAAGTATGCACACATATAATAAGTATATTATATCGCTACTCTATGCCATGAATAGCCGGACGTTCCTGTAAATCGTTTTGTATGAGTTCCAAGTATAATATTACTATTCATAAATTTATGATTCGTCATAAACAACAGCAAAAATACGTAATTATTACGAAAACATCCGGCTGGTAATCTCTGACGATACGCATCATGCTAACCACCCCCCCTATGTTTATTGGTTTATTAATAAAGGCAAAATAAAATGTAATATCACATTTCATATTTATAAGTTGTGATCGGGCGGAATGCCCACCACCTATCGCATCATACTTACTTTATTTATTTATTCAACACTTTATATTTATATACAGTTAACATACATATGCATAAGGGCAGGCATATTGGCTTAAAACAATTTCTTCCTACCTACCCAAACCGTTCAAATTTTAAAAAATCAGTGGTATATGAACATATTGTTGGGGTGTTATAAAATTTTCATTAAAAAACAAAATACTGATAAACGTATATATTTTTTAAGAAATAAAAATTGACTAAATATATACACTTTACTATGAAGAGCGGTGCCGTAAGAGGGAAGGAAAGGGGGGTATAAGAAATGAAAAAAACTTAAATATTCAGGAAGTGACATTTTATGCGTGATTTAAATGTATATAAAGAAGAGACCTCGCTCTGACATTAGTGGGTAAATTATTCCTAGCATAATATAGCAGCTATTACTGTGAAAGAGGAGGCAAAAAAATTAGAGCAGTGAATTGAACGGGTTCTCTCTTTACTGGAATGAAGAGATAGCCCATGCTATGAAAGAGGTCATAGGACTTAGGTCTCCTTAGCGGTGCCTACATCCAAAGAAAATTACTCATAACCAAAAAATCTACCCGAAGGAGCTCGCTGTAATCTGGTAGCCTTTCAACTTTGTGCTAAAAGAAGGTAATCCAGAAGTACCTACAGTACATAATACTTCATAGGATTGACGAAAAGAAGGAAGTAAATTCTTCACACGCTGTGATTAAATTGATTGGACACGATCAATTCGCTGGAATGATTTAATTTTTTTTAAAGCCTTAAAATTATTTCTGCCAGCAGATCTGTTCATCCGACAGAACCTATAAAAGGACCACGGGTAGTAACGAGACACTTCACTCGGTATTCATAGAGAGAGGAAAAGAGATAATACAGCAGGATGTGTTCAAAATATTTTTTCATATTTTTATTTAGTCTTAAAACAGTACGAACATAATTCATGAATGTCCTAATATTTACTTTTGTCTAATTATCATTAAAATACATACAAATTGTAAACATTTCCAAACAATATATGTGCACTTGAAAGCTATCACGAAAATATTACAGAGATCAAAACATTTGAAAGAAAGTCACTGTACTACAAAAAAAAGCTCCAAGAATAATCCCGAGAAAAAAAACAGATACACAAGGGTAAAGTCGATGCTAAATTGCTTGATTAAAGTACTTACTCATTGTAAACAAAGAAAACCCCTTCATAAGAATAATTTTTGTGCAAAAATCATTATTTTGGAAAACCCTAAAAAAAAACTTCTGAAGATATCCGCAGCAGCATGAAAGGGAATCAACAATATTATGAACAAATCATTTTTAATTCATTTTAGATGGCCTTAATATTATTACAACTTAGTAGGCCAGTGATCAGGGATAACCCAAGGAGACTTTAAGCGCTGACAGATTAAGGGAAAAAAAGAAACGTGGCTACACTCAGGAAAAAATCATAAAAAGAAAATTGAGTGAACACAAGTCCGCCTCGAGGGTTGGCGCATTCGCCTACCTATATTTTACAAGCCTTAATCTAATAATATTAATTGACGTGTGACGATGGTAAATAGATTGAATAATTCGATACCGTAAACTGAGAACATCTCATCGCGCATTTTATCGATTAATCACGCGACATGACTATCCACTGTAATAAAGATACAAAATAAATATCAATTAAATATGACGTCCAGAAGAATCAACGAAAAAAACTAGTTTGTTTTTGTTACAGTAAAAACACAAGGGTACCATTAGTCAAAATGTGATAGGTAATCACATTTGTATAAAAAAATCATGCATATTAATGTTTAAATTTTATGATAACATTACTTACGCGCTGCCCACGTTTTTTCTTTTACCGTGTAACATTTTTTTGCGTAGAAAAATATGGAAAATAGCAGCTAGGTGTTGATTTAATTAGAATCTGATACCTCGGGCTATATCAGAGCGATCATGAAGAAACTATTTAAAATTAAACTCCATTTAAAGTTAAATTAATGAATTGTTTATCAAAACAAAAAAGCTTATAAATCATTCCACAAGTAGGCTAAGATTTTAAAACAGAAGAAAATATTTATTTAAAAATTGCGACATAATTCTCAAGATGGAGAGAGTAAAACATATTTTTCAAAATTCAAAATTCCGTCTCTTATTGTAGTGGAACGAATGTACTGCATTGAATCTCGGGAAAAAAACAAACGTTATTGATCATTAACATGTATATTGTTCATATATTGATAACAATGATCGTGAAAATGAATGAAATTTATGTAAAAAAATATAATTGAAATTCATTTTAATTTTTATTAATATAACTGATACTGTAGAGGTGTAAAATATTTTTAAAATATCAAAATACAGTGTGAATTAGACGCTGTTTTGCTGAAAACAGCAAGTCCACAATTTTGTAAAAAAAATAGATATTTGAGTTATCCGGTTTAATAAGATCAATTTTATATTTTGCTAACAACAGCCAGGCCGCTTAAATACTAAAAACTGAAATTATTATCTTATGAAAATAGTGCTGGATCACAAAAACAGCAGTTCCCAATTTGCAGAAAATTCCCACCGCACTTGATAAATCTTACAGTGAAGATGCTAATTAAAAGATTAATGTCTACAGAAATTAAGTTCTCTAAAATAAATTAAAGTGGTTAATACGTAAGAATTAAAATTTTTCAAATTCATTTATTTAAAAATACCTGTAATAAAAATATATACTATTATACAATTAGGTGTCATTCGATATTATAAGATTTGGCTGTATTCTGCAAAATGCATATTTTAGGTTGTGTGTTCAGCCAGACTTAAAAAAAACATTAAAACTGGTCAAATATATAGTTAAATTGTGTTTTGTATTATAAAAAACGAATGAATGCATAATTCATCATTTGTCAAAGTAAAAAACATTCCAACTATTGTGCAGATTTCATTATTCACTCTTTCCACAGAAGTGCTATTTTCTAAGTTTCACTTTTCTATGGCCGGCTGTTTTCTGCATAACTACGAGTAGATCCAATTGTATTTATTTATTTATTTTTACTTTTACAATATTTGTAGTATTTTTTTATGCATAATAATTATTCCCTTACTGGGGTGTCCCGTGCCGAGGGAAACATTTTACAATAAGTGAAACATGCCTAAAATTAGTTATTTAACATAGTAAAAATGATAGGCAAATAAAAACGTAATTAATCTAATTAACCTAATAATCATCTAAAACATAATAAGCGATATAATAAAAACATAACAAATTATATTGTTACCACTGATAAAATGACATTACTTATTCAGTGGTTGTTACTCTCAAAAAAATTATGTATTTTGTTGCTCATTTTATTTTTACGATTATGAATAGTACAATATTATTATTATATTCAGAGAGTTTAATTGAATTACTATCATAAAACTTACAATACTACATGATACTTATGTAAGTACATGGTACATTGAATGAAATTTTCTAAAATTTTAAGAAAAATATAATGTAGATTGTAAATATTCGGGCAAATTGTGGTTGATTTTCTGGTCTACATCTTAATTCACCGTTGAAGAAATACGCAAACTTTGAAATTTAAAATAACTCGTTAAACTCAAAGGTATGCTATTTATTGAAGTATCTTATAGACCCTTCCTTTCTACGAAACGAGAACTATTATAAACAGTAAAGGTTAATAATAATACACGGTTTTTAGAAACTCCCCCAAACATAAACATAACTCCCGTTATTCCAATACAATAAAGGCTCTAAACTTACGTTTTGTGCCAGATTTGCTATTTTACTTAATGTTTACCATCTATTTTCAGAGATGAAAGGATCTATTTATTATCCAGTCAAATGAACCAAACTTGGCTTGGCAATTTCGAAATTGGTGTCTTAACGTTCACGTTTTATATAAAAAAAACTACGTATTTTAAAAAATAGTAATAAAAAGCAATGTAAAATTGATTTTTTTCACACGCATTTATTTGCTTACTCTTTATAAATATAAATAAAACTTTACTAAATTTTATTGAGACACAAGTCCCGACTTCGCGGGACTGAAGACTTGTGTTGAGTTGGGACGAGTAATAATTTTTAACTTTATAATAAAACAATAATAATATATCATACAAAACAAGAACACCATAAAAAAATAACACTATATTTCTATATCAAAATAACAAATAAAGACAGACATATGATTTACGTGAAGCAACAAACAACTTACTCAAATAATTGAAAAATTATCAATGAGTTTGGAACTCAAATCCCACCCATAAAAGACAATCCAGTCTTAAACCCCTCTCCTGAAAATAAGATTTGTCATTGAGAACTTAATACGCTTTTCCGAAATATCAAACGCTCGTTGCAAATTTTTAAAACACTGTTTTTGTGAGTTGTGCCTTTAGGGGCGCTTTTATGTTTATTTATTTAAATGTTTGATGCATGTTATAAAAATGCATCTAATAGAATATGTACGTTAAATTAGGAAACATTTTGAGAAACATTGTTTATTCATTTGTAGTTCTTTCTTTCATATTTTCTTAAACGCCGTCCAAAATTAACCTTTTGAAATTCCTTGTTTTTTCACTCTCAATTTTAGGCGGTAACATATTTGAATTCAACATTTCGAAATATTCGTGCGATCATTATGTAAGGGATGATTCTATTTCCACACACATTTCTTTGTAAGCACGAAAGCACAATGTATCAATGAAAAACTCATCAGGAAATATTGTTACAAGGCAAAAGCTCTTTACAAAAGCTTTGGATAAACTTATTGTGCATGAAGAGTATTTTCTAAGCACTACGGGAAGCTTGTGAATAGATTTCCGCAGCATTTTCAAATCGACTCGAAATAACAAAACAAGGCTTGTTTGCCAATAGGAGTGTTTTCCTTCGATATGCGAAGGTAAAATAAACGATGACAACTTTTGTGATTCTGATCAAACTCAGGCACGTCTCACAGCTTCAAGGAGTTTATTGTTTGATGGCAAAAGATTACAGCGCTCTCCAATAGTAGTTAGATACAACCAGGGCCGTATTACCGCTATGGGCACACTAGGCCCCGGCCTAGAAAATGCTGAAAATTTACCGTATTTTATGAAACGAATTTTTTATCTAGGTTTATTTTTTAATGTGATTATTGACATATTATTACAGCTAAACTGGCCGCCAGGAACCCCGAGTCTTCAAGGAAGCCCGAGCTCGACAGGTTCATAGTGAAAAAAATGCTGACAGAAAAGCAATAATACAGTATTACAACTCAACCAGATGAAAACAACCTCACGGGCGACCCTATATGGAGCTGTGGAGAGAGCGCATAGCCGTGAAGAGTGGAGACGCTTTGTCAATGGAATGGCCGGTGAGAGTACCAATGATCACGACCCTCAGAACTAAGGAACGACAGAGAAGAAGAAGAGTATAATTTAGTATAAGATACTTATTTACATACGGGCCTCAACCTCGGTAAAGGCGGAGGCCTGACCAAAAAAAACAGGAAATGAATCGAATTATAATTATTTTGTGAAATACGGTATTTGTCCAGGTTTGTGTTTAAGTGGTTAACGATAATAAGCTACGAACTACATTAAATGTGCAAAACACAGATTTGTTTCTCATGTTCAAAATAAGTGATAATCCAATGTCCCGAACCATTCTATGATTTAAATCAATTTTATGTAAAACTTTTAAACGCGTAAAAAATTTCGTTTACCAAGCAAATAAAAATGCATAGATGTATATGTTTTCTTGAATTAGAACGTATGGTATAATCACTACTAAAAATTATATTTTTAAAGCGCAGTTTTCTTTGTTGCCCAAGGCGTTTAGACATTTAGTTCTGTCTCTGGGCCCGGGCCTGGGATTATGATATTTCTATGCCTGCCTGTATTGTTTATAATGTCAAAGTACTTACGTAAATATGTAGAAGAAATGTTAGTTTTATTCTGTCATCAAAAAGGCCCCCGACTCCTGGGGCCTAGGGATCCTGGATTTCTAAATGCGGCCCTGGATACAGCACAGTCTTACAAAGCTGGTTCTCCTTCATCACTCCGTAATATCCGCACTACTAATACCGAGATTATTATTTATACCAATCAATTTCTAAATCAACACATTACCATTTACAAACAAACAAAACATCACGCCGGTTCCCTGAAGAAGTCTGTCGTTTCGTATAGACTTCGTTTCTTTTACATTTATACACCTTCTTATCCAAGCACGCCAATTATTCTGACTTTTGACATGCACATGTATTTGTTGGATTTGGTTGTATCATGTCTTTCGCGTTCCTTCTCGTATTCTGCATTCATCAACATTTTCATCATCATCATCTCAACTGGTTATACAACATGCTCTGGGCCTTAGCCTCCTCCATGTGTCGCCATCTCCCTCTATCCTAGAATGTGCTGATGTTAATAGCATCCAAATACCGCTGCACTCCATCCAGCCATCGGAGTTTGGGTCTACCTACGCTACGTCTACCTTGGGGCTTTGTGTGAGGTATGTTATTGGGCACTCTCTCTCCACCAATATTTCTACGTGACCTGCCAACCGCAGCCTCCATTTTTAATAAATTGCGCTATGTTGGGCTCATTGTAGATACTGTAGACTTTTTTATTGCATCGCATTCTCCAAACTCCGTTTTTCTGCTCAGCTCAGAGTGTCTTTCTTAATATTTTCCTGTCAAACATGAAGAGAGATGTCTTATCTTTTTTACTCAATACTCAGCATTCAGAGCCATACGCGAGTACAGGGCGTAACAGTGTTTTGTAGATGGTGATTATTCTTCCTTTTGTTTTGTTGATAGTATTCTTCTATTGGCGTATTTGTTAAAAAACTTTAGTATGTAAGCATATTTTTGCCAATTATTTTATAAACAAGTAGTAATATATTTTGATTTTATCAATAGTCATTCATGCAAAATAGGAGAGTGTTTGATAAAACGCGGAGGATATGTAAATATTCACAATTTACTGGCATTGTAAGGGGTAAATAGATGCTTTAGTAAACTGCGCGCTTGAAACAGGAATTCATCTCCCTTAGCATAGAAGAGTACCTAAATCTCAGAGGAAATGGAGGCCCTTGAGACAGCAGGAAACAAACTGAGACCAATAAGTCTGCTTTAGATAACAACAAAGGAGTTGACTTGCTACAAGCTTCATATTGATTGAAAAGACGAACTCTGCAGCTTCAATATAAACAAGAGTAGACCAACTAACGGTGCGCGAGCCACAGAAAACAACTGAAATATACAACAACAAAAAAAGCAGCATAATTCTTTACATAAAATATAAAAACATAGTGTTGATTAGCAACATTAGCAGCATTTAAAACTTTATTCCAAATTAGGTACTATTGTAAAGTAATAAATAGAGCAAAAAAATCCAAACAAAACCGTACACTTATCTCAAAAATGTTTTTTTTACTTAATACACCAAAGTACTAATAATTGTTGGTTACGAATTATGTGAGTGTGCATTTGTTAATTATTGTCACAATTTCTACATCCTTTGTACCCACAACAACTGTTCACTTCCCACCTTCAATATCCTTTGATAACCCGCCACAACAAGACCTCGTGTCGTATATATTATTTCGTTGAACGTGTGCCGCATCAAGCTCATTGTTTCCACCAACCACCAGTGTTGAGCATCAGATTGGTGTTTGCCCTAGTGTTGGTACCGCTCGCAGGTGACCGTCGGAACCAAGCAATTCCATCAAGAATCAACCAGGTTAGTGGCTTCCATTCCTGATTCATTTCATTTGTTGGGGTTGTGACTGATTGACACTGCATACCGCATAGAAGGATATTAATTTATTTATATTTAAATTAAAATACAGTCCACTATGTTGTAGAAGCCCTAGGGTTTCACCCCCCGCTATTTCTCGCCCTGCATCCACGTGGCAATTCGTTTCCCAGCAGTTGTATATGTGCCTTCGAAACACTAATATTATAAATTTAATATTACGAGATGTTTAATAGTTAACGATCGCTGAAATAAGCTTTTCAGTATACATTTTACATTGACTTAAGAGGATCCTTCAATAAGGATTTCAAATCAATGCCTTTAGCAGCAGTGATAACCGAATACTAATTTCAATACATTAATCGAAGTGGTGTATACTTTATAGAAATCGGTACTATAGAATTAATGGTGAAAACCAAAACAAGGTTAATAATACAACCACTACTAAGCTTTTAACGCTCTTAAAGAGACACAATATAATTAATTTAATAAATAGATAATAAACGTATTACTAATGTTGATTTCTTCCTAAAACTAAATCTACTGAACAAATAGATGAGTTTTTACTTGAGTGACTGGTTATGAGTGACTAGATATTTTTTTGAGTGTCTAATCCGCGAGTCCGCGACATTACCATATGGCCATGATTTGGTTAATTTATAAAAGTACTTATGGATTTTCAAAGCATATTGTTATTTTTAATGTAAACATTTTAACAAATTACAACAGAGATGGAAAACATTTTAAAGAAGGGAATTTGGAAGTCTAGGCATTTACAGGGCTTATGATCTGTCATTAAGCGTGTTGTCCAGATGTTTTTTGAAATACATGTTTATGTAATCATTTTCAATTTTTATTTATGCTATTGTTTAATAATGTGTATGCTTTCACTCTCCACTATGTTGTATCCCAACTCATCTTGGCCTCATAGAGGTAGGGATACGTGATTATTTAAAAAAATGTACATTTGTATGTATTTGTATGAATAAACTAAATCAATATAAAAAAACAGCCATTGGCAGGTCATACGCCCTGTTAATGCCTTAACTCATTTATTGCGATTAATTTATTGTAATCTAGCTTCAAAAAGTAAATTTTATCAACTATCAAATATTTAAATTTAGTACATGAGATCTAGAATTCCAACCGTCCATGCGCTCAGTAGCTGCAAGACTTGTTGTAATCTAACTTCTATTTTTATAATTTTTATTTTTATTTCTTTTTTCAAAATATCACTTAAACTCCAAACTTCATTGTCAAATAAAATAAAACAAAAAATGTAAAAGGGGGCTAGATTAATAACTGTCCATGCGTATTGTAGCTGCAAGACGTGCTGTAATGTAGCTCTTATATTTATAGTAATATATCATAATTGGAGACGAGGAACTAGAATTCCAACCGTCCATGCGCTCTGTAGCTGCAAGACATGCTGGGATATTTATTTATTGTACAGCGCCCTTGAGGTGATTTTCACAAAAATGGCGCTATATAAATTATTATTATAACAGGGTTGTTTTTTGGAATACATGAACGAATATGAAGACTTTAGCCTTTCTGGTAAAAGATCTTGTTTTCAATATAAAAAAATCGAATATTGCAATTATAATTCAAGGATATTATCTCTCGACTTACTGTTGCTTGTTTGTCATCGATAAAGTTAATCTTTTACACTATAAAATACATTGTTTGTTGATCTAAATTATACTTCCGGAACGACGATAAGATTGGTGGCTGCTTTTCGGCATTTAAAGGAAATGGACTTATCTATGCAAGTGGTTAATATTACACAAACCTCTACAAAAAAAAACATTAATATGATTAATTTTTACAACCCTTTCTACACAAACGCTGGATACTTAGATTCTTATCTATTGAATACGCGTTACTCGCACCTACCCTAAAATTGTTTTATTTTGCGGAAACCCCCATCACTAGGTAAGCCAGCAAGAATTCTCAATATATATTGACCTTATATACATTTTCAAAATACTTAATGAAATAAGTGATGTCCCATCTCGGAATTCAATTTTTTTTCATGTTCCTAACCGTGTCACCAGAAGTCAAAATCTTCTATTTATCAATTTTTTTAAGGGCCGCTTTTGTTTTAATGTTCAGAACGTCCATATTATATATATTCAATGTCCAGAACGAGTAGATAAGTCAATTCGTCTTTGTCACACAACTTAAATTTCTTTGGTATAGATCTTCCGGCTTTTCGTAGATCTCTTCGGCATTAGCACAGTGTGGGGTGACGATGGATTAGCGTAGGTTAGCTCGAAGTCTTATTTGTTGACCGTGTTTTTAAATATATTGTATACGATTATTTTATTGCCCTTGTTTGTCTTTGCTAATATAGTTTTATGATATTTTTTTCAGCTCCTTGTACATATGTTTTTTATTATTATTAATAATCCTTTCGTTAAACGTTGATTTTAACATTTTGGCGAAACATCCGTTAGTCATTCAATTGCATGCCGGCATTTAATTAACAGCCTAGCAACCCAATTGAGTGGCTGATTTAACAATAGGGTATTATCACCCGGGAGGAATATCGGATTTAACATGTTGTACATAAAAAGGATTTCTCAAAGACTCCTTTAGTGTTTATAAAAGCTCTAATAATCAATAATTTCATTCATAAATTTCGTTTACTATTTTCAACATCTCTGAAAAGCGTTTTTTCATTCGGTTGGTAATAAATTCGATCATCCAAACCCACCCAACAGTACACCACGAATCGTGCATTTGTTTGAAATGTTGGTAATACCGAATAGATATTGAAACGACGCGTATTGTTCTCTATGATTTTTTCCCTCTCTCTAGCCAACCTTGAAATAAATGGCGACCGTAAAATGGGGCGACATTTAAATCGTAAGGCGACTTTGATCAGTGGATAAATTGTTTATATTTATCTCTATAACTACTGATCATTAATAAATTTCAGTCAATTTTAACTGTTTTTTTAATGGTAATACGGAATACGATTCAAATGAAATTGTTATATAACTTTATTTCAAGTAAGATTTCAAGAAGTTTGAAGTGGAATCGTCAAGATATTTTTTAATTTTTAAAATTTAGCAATAGACTTTTTTTAATGATACAAGTAATTTCGTAATTTGCATTGTCTTGACATTACTGGTACTTATATCACTGAGTGTTCATTATTATGATTGTTTTAATATTTTAATTTTTATTTAACGAATAATAAGAAGTTTTCTAAAAAGAGCTGAAATTGATCATTTTATATACATCTTTTTTTTGAGAGTGACATGATTCGAACTTATGAATAAAAGTTTTGAGACAGGGCCTACAAAAAAATATTCTCATTCTGTTTCGATAATAATGTCAGTCAATGAACAAATTCCTATACACAATAATACATTCATTAACTGATAATTTTATTCCATCAAAAAGCAAGGTATATTATGTTATCTTTATCAATTATTTAAAATATTTCATAAATACATTTTTTTTAATCACCATAATATTTTTCAATTTTAATCTTGATTTATATAAAAATTCCATTTTTTGGTTTACAAAAATTAGAAAAATAATTTTTGTTTTATGTGGAATTAAAGTATATTATTTTTAATTATTTCATGAGATTCGACTTAAACGCTTATTAAATACACGCCTAATCATAATTTGCTGATACCTGAGTATTTTTTTTGCTGCAAGTAATTTATTATCGGAGGGTGGATAATATAATTAAAAAAGAAGTGAAAAGTTATATTTATAATTCTTTTTTGTATAGCACTGACTTAAAACACCGTTTTTTTATAATTCATATGTTATACTAAAAATATTTACCGATTAAAAATAAAATAAACAAATTATTGTAAAACGTCACTCCCCATTTTGTACACAAGAATCGTTTTTTTTTTTACGTAAAGCGAAACGTTAATGTAAATATATGTATTAAATTAATATAAAATTGTATTTAGTAGTAATGTTGTATACGTTGTATACTTATATTTTTTATCTAAATAAAGTAAAAAATAAAATGAAATGTTCAAAACAAACGCATAAAATCATGATGTATCAAAGCGACCCCACTCCGAAGGGTTGACTTTGATCACAAAGTTATTATTATTTTCTCGCTCACACAACATAATATTTTCTCATTTAAAAAATAAGAATTTTAATTTTTCTTTTACGAAGGTTTGAAGTTCGAAACTGAACAAAGTCACCCCATCCCACTTACTCTACTCGAATCATAAATTTTTACGTAAAAACTATCTTCGCATACGATGACGTCAAACTTGGTGACGTCATGAATTGTCTGTTTTTATTTATATTCAAATGACTAGACTTTAATCCTTTATATCTCCCTTATTTCTTAACGGATTTTAATAAGAGTAGTACCGATTGTCTTGTGATTTTTCAAATTAATTTATTAGCTAATAAAAAAAAAACTGTGATAATAGCCCATTAGGCGGCGGCATAGACATTTACAGGGCGTACAACGTGTCATTGACTGGTTTTGGCCAAACTGTACCGCAAAATTTAATTGAAAAAAAACTTGAAATTGTGTTTTCGTCAAATCTGTCAAAATGAATTGCTTCATTTAATTTCTTCATACCTATAATATAACTGTTTAATATTTTCAAATATATTAACGTATTCTTTACAGATATTACACTTTGACGCAATAAGTCATTTTTTTTTTGGTTTTTATCTTGAATAAATAGAAAAAACTTTGAAATAAAACACAGCGTCAGAATTTCAATATTATTTTTAAAATAAATCATACCTAATTCACTTAATAAAGTCGGCTACTAAATATTTACAATTTAGAATATTCTGGTTGCGGTTTTATTATTTTCCGAACCACTTATGAGATTTAATCGTAAAAAATAAACGGAATCGTTAACAATTGGAACAATTGGATAGAATGAAAGAGTACAAAATGATGAAAGATTGGAGATGATATCGCAAGGGAACGAATTTCGGTTCCGTTATTGAATTCCAGCCTCCAGCGCATATAAAATATCAACCGTTTAGTGTTTACAGTCTACGCGGAGGAAGATAAAGCTCAACAACTCTTAAATATTTATGAAAATGAAATTGAAATATGGCAAATGACAACGCTGTTTTGAATCAATCGAAATATTACAAATATATTATGTATTTACTGCCTTGTTCCATCAAACTAAAAAACATTCAAGTGTATTCATAAAAAATCTAGATGGAAATTCGTTGAAGTTAATCTTAACGCAAAGCGGACTGTAGCGAAAAAACGAATTTTGTTCAGTTTTGTAAAAGGTTGGATATATTTTAAGAAAGGAAATGAGCATGGAAATGGACCTACCTTTGATGCTACGAGAATATTCTTCTATTTCGGGTACTGGATGATGAAATTTCACAATGACATGTGATATTAAACGAATTATTATAATAACTCTCTCAACGACGCGCGACGATTCCAAAAATTCTTATGCAATATTTAATGTAATGTCAAAATTTTGATCGTTTTTAATCCAAATGTTCTGATTTTGTGTATCTTCTATCTTGACAGGTAGGTTAAAAGAAGAATAGGAAAGACAGGTAATCGGCCAGAAATAATATCGACGAATGCTGTTTCATACTAAACAGTTAATTAGGTAACTATAAAAATAATTATGATTTGTTTTTTAACCGCATTTTTTGAACTATAAGACGCACTTTTTTACTCTAAAAATTTTACCAAAAATTAGAGTGCGTCTTATGGTCCGATGCGTCTTATCGTCCGCAAAATTGCCGACCGATATCAAAGCTACACAAGCTTTCTTATATGAGTTTAATCATGTTATCCTAATTTATAATTTGAACAGTGTCTACTAAATACTATATCTAATACATACGAAGCATTTTATCACAAAGTTACAGCTTCAAAAATAAATTTAAAAGACTTAAATCCGCATTTCAATACTTTTTTAAACTTTACTTTTCAGACGACATAATTGATAATCAAGTTCACGAGATAATAAATTAGGTAAGAACTAATGAAAGAAGAGCTACAATTATTAAACTTAAAGGATAGGCGGCCTCCGTGGTGTATTGGCCAAGACGCTTGACTCGCGCACGGAAGGCTCCGGTTCGATTCCCGGTGAAAACACAAAAATTAAATGTGATTTTTCTCAAACCTGTTTGTTCTGTGCTGTAAATTGCCACTGTCAGTAGGCTTTCTAGCCTTTTGTCTTGTAAAAAAAAACAAATAACATTGTGTAATCTTACGTATTTTCGTTTTTTGTAATAATGGTTTTTTAGACAAAAATAATTCAATTTAATTACTATTACTATTGAATATTTATTGTTATTAGTTTATTATTTACATACGCCCTGGGCCTCAATGGCAATGGGAAGTTAACAAAGATATATTCGACTGTCTATAAAAATAAAGATATTTGTGTACGAAAATGAGTATATTTGCATTCACAATAAAGTATCTTCATCGGTAATCTATAATTGAACATGTTTAAAATAAAAAAATGTATGCATATTCTGCTTTTCACACAGAAAACTTAATTTTACTTTGTAGATAAAATTGAAGATAAATGTTAACTTTCCATTGTAATCATGACCCAGGGGGCTTTTACATGACAGGTATACAGTTAAAAACAAAGAGTTTTATGAGCATGCAAATTTGAATTGTTATGTTTATGGTATAGTACGAATATATTTTTTTTGTTTACTTAGATATTTCTAGAAAAACAGAGCATCTCATTGCGAAGGGAATATCGAAATCTGTGCATTTAGTGTAGCAACCGTAATTCGCTATGATCCACCGTTTCAAATATTTTCGACGTAATTTCTCAAACGGGTCCAGATAATATTTCCGAAATGAAATCCGTGAACGATCAATAATGACCACAGAAAAATATCACGCGGAGTTTGTATATCTTGAGGAATGGTTATGTCAAAGTACGCGGTAACGGCGCCTTTAGACCACCACTGAAAGACTCGTTAAAATAATGTAATAATTGGCTTGCACAATGGACCGTTTAGTCCCGAGTCCCGAGTCCTCAGTCCCCACGCAAGCGCAAGCGCTGTTGCCATACTCGATACTCGTCATAAATCAACCACAATAATTGCATTGAAAATTTGAACTCGAGTACCTACACACATTTAGTACTTAAATAGGGAGTATTTAGGCAAGGATTTTCAACGCTAGCTGAGCAACAAACGCATAAATTACACTTAAGGCTGTAGTCGGGTAAAACGCACGAAAAATGATGAGGAAATCATACGATTTTGCCACTTTAAAACGAATGTTTTTTAAAAATCGCGCAATAAAAAACCTAAAATAAATAAGAACAATAATGTCTCAAGGTATTTCTATTTAAAAATATACTTAAAAGTTTTATGTAACTAAAATATAATTACTTCTAGACCGGCAGATTACGCCATTTCAAATTTCGACTAAACTTAGGAGCGACGATTCTCATATATATACTAAGTATTGAACTAAAATTTGTCGTAATGATTTAGAGGTAATAAATTAAACACGAAAGTGGCCGGAGCAAACTAATATTTTATTGTTTTTGAAAAAAAATACAAGCGTTTTAAATCACATCAATTTTTGTGACAATTTCCTTTATTTCTACGCGAAATTATGCCTTCGGTAATACTTATTATAAAAAGTTATTGTAATCTTTTAGTTGAAACCCTTTTTTATAGAATTAATTTCTCTTTTTTTTTAAAGAGGATAATTCTGGTTGTAATATTCAATTTCTAACAATATCTTCTTTAGGTTTTTATTACTTTCATACCTGCCCCCACCGGTACCTGTAATTTCTAATATTTAAGTAAAACATAAATATGGAAGTTCAGTGGTTAAAAAAATAAATTGATAAAAGACTATTAAACTAAGACGAAAAAATGTTTTTATGAATTTTATATACAGTATTATAAGGGCTATGATTTTTCTAAAGTTTTGTGTTTTTGAAATAACTCCGCGTGTGACGTCAGGGGTTCTCTTCCGCTTATTCTTGATCAGTTCTGCCATTAGCCAATTGACGGCATACAAACCGGAAATCTTCCTATCATTGGTTGATTCATATGAACCAGTGACTTCGTTCAAAGTAGTTCATTTTAATTCTTTTTTTTTTAGTACATTTTCAGGAAATTATGCGGTAGAAATAAATGCTCCGATTTTTACCACGCGCAATAAAACATGTATTTTTTTTAATTTTGCGTAGGGCTGAAGTTCCTCGTTGGGCGGGAATGCTGCGTCTCATAAAACATTGTAGTGTAAAACCACTCTTTGAACCGGCATTACATGCTGACATTGCCAGGAAACGAACCCACGACCTCAACTATGGCAGAAGAACGCGCAAACTACTACACCACAAGGTTGGCCTTATTTTCACTAGATTTCCAGTATGGGAATTTTTGCCTGAGAGTAGTCATCTAGCCAAAAAGTTGGTCGAGAATTCAAAATCATTTTACAGACGGAACAATATTCTTCATCGGCTCAGACAAAAAAAATATTCAGTTCAAATATTAAAAAAAAAAAAAAGATTATATCAGTCCAGTAAAGTTTCAAGAGGAACCATAAATAAAAAAAAAACGATAAGATTATTTATGCATACTTAATAATTACTATCTTCATACTGTAAAAATAAGAGGGTTTTTTAATTGCAAACTTTACATACATAGAATTTGAATATTATATTTGCCTCGTAGTCTAGTGATTAGTCATATGCTTGTAATGCATAATGCTTCTATGAAATTTTATTTTGAAAATGTGTTCTCTCTGCGCTACAACTACTATTTTTTCATTTCAAAACAAGGAGTTAGCTAATTTCGTTGCTGAATTAAAATCTAAAAGAAAATTACGTGATTATTTACAAATTAATAGTGCATGTTTTTTTTCAGCTGGGAAATAATTCCACGGCCGTATTTCAAAAAATAAGAAATGAAATCATTTTTTTTTATAAAAATCTTTTGTTTATATGTGCAACGAAAAGGTCTTTAATAAACGTGGACATTTGAGTAGGTACATAATGCATACAAGTATCTAAAGTACAATAGTAATATCATATATTATTATTTAGGAGGTGTCTAGTGGACCGAATGTTAGATAAGTAACATCCAGCATAGAACACATAGATAAATATAAGATAATAGAAGATGAGGAAGTTGATAGATTAGATGTTAATGCAAGTGTCTAATACATTACGTCAGGGCTGTCAAACATGTGATATTAGGATCACATTAAAAAAGGTCAGAAGATTCTGAGATTCACATCTCACATCTGTTATACGATATTCATTTTTAATTCTACTTTTAGGTGTGGTAGATATTAGATAATAATTCAATTAAATCTATCCTCTGGTAACAGGAATATATATATTTATTTATTATTATTCTATTTGTTATTTAGAACTAAATGTATTACTTATTTTATATTAAAGATAAAATTCCTTCCGTCCCGTGTCTAGGAAGACATTTAAAGGTAAAATAAGCAAACTTAGATATCTCCACCAAAAACGGAAGATTAGTTATTGATGCCAAAATAAACTATACATAAAAACGTACCTACGTAAATAATAGCGTAATCCAAAACCGTCTATAAATTTTGCAAAAACAGATTTCAATTATACTAATTGATACTGCAAACATAGCATTCTCCATTGAGTTAGTGAAGCATAATTAGAAATCTCACAATTATTTTACAAAGTTTTTTGCAAATATCTCAATAACTCCTTTCATGGAGATTTTTAAGTTTCCTTCTAATACCCGCATTTTATATAATTTTGAAAGATGCCGTATTAAACATAAATAATTCATATTAAACATAATAATATTGTGCATGTATATTATTAATAATACTACAAAAATTGTGCTACAACAAGTTATGAGAAAAATAAAAATAAGTCTTTTTGACTCGACGACACTAATCAATACTAACTAACCGTACCGTATTGTATGGGACTCGTCGCACATTATTCATTCAGTGTATATCAGTTAAACTTTAAAATAAAATGCTTTTTTTCAAAATACGATTTTGAAATTTAACATACTTTTAAAAATACAATTTATAACATTTCTACATTTAAATTTTAACAAAAAGGTTTCAAACTTTTTACCAAGCTCTTTCTTGTACCATTTTTAATATAATTACAAGTTCCAAACAATTATTTTTTTATACTTACGCACCCACACACACGTACCCTCTTCCTCATTCATTCCCACACGCACATGTACCCTCTCCCATATTCATTCACGCATGCACACATTCACATACACATGAATACAAATGTCACACACATACAATTACGTAAACTCTTTTCTTATATATTATGTGTCATTAGATTTACAGTAGATTTTTTAAATTGGCTCTAGTATTGTTAATATATTTCTACGTATTTTGCTTACGTAATAGCTGTAAAAATCCCAAATAAAATATAATAAATAGAATAAATAGAATAAATAAAATAAGTAAATAAATAAACACTAATCTCAGGTAAAAATCCTTAAAAAGGGAGTTGAATAGGGATAAGTTCCCCTCGTAGTGAATCGGTTGGTGCTTTTACTAACCATGTTGAAGGTTCCAGAATTAATTCCTGGCAGGCTCAACGTAAATATTTATTTCAATTGTTATTTATTCGCTGCAATATTTCACTATCCCTGTATTGGCCCCTGAAGTGTAAGACTGATGACCTTACTACAATGTAATTTGTGATTGAAATACGCTGAAGTATAGATGTACTAATGTAGCGCCTTATGCACCACCGGGTGAGAAAAGAGATATGATGATGATGATGATTACAACAGGAATGACGATCATTATTAATTAGACGAAAAATCATATTTCTTCGGAGACACTTAGCCGCAGGCGCTAATTTGAAAAGCCCTGTATTTTATGTTCTCTCGGCCGTTAATGCTAAGAATGACATGGCTACACACTGAGTGGGCATTAATATGTTTTAAAAAATCCATATCTATTTATATAACGTACGTAATGATAAATTATTAATTGGTATATCAAGTAGATACAAGGGCTATGAATGCATGGATCTATTATCTTTATACGTAAAATAGGTTTCGAGAGACAGAGAAACAAATTGGAACATTTATATTTTTGGCAAAACGGCTTAAAAATGATTTATTTCAATTCAACAAAGATCACAAAATTCATTATAAATATAAAAGACGAGTGATAATTTAATCCACGAATTTGGAATATTCAGTGACCGGTTTCATCGCTTTCGCGACATCTTCGAGACTGGTATCTTTATTTATCGTTGGTCAATTATTACCGAATCTATCATCCAACATATTATGTGTCATATTTAGGGAAAGGGAACTTTAAGTTTAAAATGTAATTAAAACAAATAACAACTCTAACATATAATAACTAAGAAAAAAAAATAAAGAAATGAAAGTCTAGGTGTTTTTTTCTTTTTATAAAATTGCATTTTTGCTTTCCTATAAATTACCCTAATATTTCAAATATGGGGGGCATTTTCAAAGAGTTGTAAATAACCCACTACATATTACCCACTAAGTATTAGAAAATGAGAATCGAGTTGGGATAGAGTGGGGTTCGAACCTCGGACCTCCTGATCGAGACCACAACCCGTCTTTTTATAAACATTTGTGTTTTTGGTAGATATTTCTCGATGAAACCCCACAATAAATATTTTGATCTGGAGTATTCATCAAACTTTTCGATTTAATTTGATTTATTTATCTATTGACCAACAAGCAACTCCGTCTAAGCAGCCAGAGCCTTGAAATGCCTACCCAGGCTAAAGTTCTCGTTGGTCAATAAATCATTATGAAAATATTATTGAACTAGTACGCAATATTATGGTCTTCCTTTTCAGGGTTTAGAAAAAAATATATTAAAGATAAATCCTCTTCGTGGTGTAGTAGTTGGCGCGTTGGCCTACCATGCTTGAGGTCACGGATTTAATTCCTGAGAAGGTCGACATGAGATATTAATTAAAAGGGTGGTTCTACATTGCAATATTTCGTGTTCTTGGACAAGCACCTGTGGCTTAAGGCCTTACCTTCAAGTAAAAGATGCTTAATGTACGCTGCGAACTAATACAGTACCCTATTCACCATCGAGTGCGATCACGGATATGATGATATAATTATGAATTTATTCATTAAAATAAAAAAATATAATTGAAATCCTAAAAATTTAATGCTATAATTATGTATTTATTTATTTATATATCAACGGTTCAAAGAACCTTTTACAATAAAAAGTTTTACAGAAATAATCACAGCAGTGAACAATTCATTATGTAATATACAATATGAAATAAAGTAGAATAATTAAAACGAAACAACTCATTGAAACTAAAATATAAAAAAAACAACATAAAAGTAAAAAAGAAACCTAACATATCTAAGATGACAAATAAAAAAAAACAATCACATAATAATATCATATAATATCAATTAACATAAATATTTCAAAGTAAGGTTAAGAATAATTTAACATAAAAATAAAGTGGCTAGTATTTAACTAGGTAAAAATGAAAAAGAAAAATAATGCTACAATAATACTTTATAATAATAAGTTTTTCGGAGCAATATAAAAACTGAGATAATCTAAAAAAAACACCTTTATTTTATCAGTTGGTTGGAAGAAGTTGCCATTTGGCAATAAATCCACCAATATATAAATTATATAAATGTAAAGAAATAAACAAAAACACGTATCCAAGAAAACAGAGTTAAATTGAATAATTTATTTAAAATAAATTCATCACTTTTCAAAAAAAAACGAGTGAGATTACATTTTAATGCATTAACAGAGTTTGTATTGAAAATATCGAATATTTGTTCAAACTTGATTTTATACCTATGTATCCTGGATATAGGTGAATGCATTTCGATGTTAGTTCGAGAATTGTGACAAAAAATATTTTTTTACTTCTAGTGCACCTATCAGGTATTTGAATTTAAATTAGTTCAAGCAGAGCAGGGCTGTCAATTATGGATTTTTTCATTATTTTATTAATAAATTAAAATAAATTTTATGAAACCTAGTAAAAATAGCATTCTTTTTTTATTAGTATTACTAAACAATTATTTTCTGTTTTTCTCTTTATTTCGTATACATATAAATATATATTTTAATTCTCATGAGTAAAATGTATTACATGACAATATATAGGGTCAAAGCACCAATGAATGACCGTTTATGGTTCAGCTTGTAGTGAAATCCTCATTAAAGGTATAAATTTCATTATTTAAGCGTACAAAATAAAAGAAAACAATAAAAAACACATTGAAATACGAGTATTACAATTATAATAAATATTATTTTTTTTAAATAGCAGAATCACCAGTGAATGACCACTACTACCCCAGTAATAATAATACTCAGATTAAGTTACATCGTAGCATTATAAAACACCCTAACACATTAGAATATGGATATATTCAAATAATTGCATAAGAAATAGCATCAAATAAAACACTTACCACACCTTTCCTTATAAAAACACTATCAATCTCAGAACAATAACGAGAAGACGTACTTAACCTTTTGACAACTCACAGTTCAAAACTGATAGATTTGTTTCTTACCAAAAGATGTGTCCGCCTACTACTTTTGACAAAGTTTCTAGTGTTAAAAGTTTTTTGACTGGACACATGTAGCAATTCTTATTATATTGTGTTTTATTAACCAATGGTCATTTACTGGTGCTTTGACCCTATATTCGAAATTAAATAACTTCAAATGACTAAATAACTATAACAGTGTAACAGTGGAAAGTTACAGTTAAAGGATTAACTAAATATATAAAAGTAGATTGTAATACCGTTTAAATTAATCATACCATACCATATCGGTAAGGCTCGCAAAATAGATGGGTCATATCATGCAGCGATATGAAAATTTACCGCACAATATACTGGAGGGAATGATTGAGGTTATTTTTTTATTTTTTTATTCTTTATTTGGATAACCAACAGCTATATTTTTCTTGTACATAAAGCCAAACAAATAACAAATAAGCCAATGACAGGTTTTCACAAGTTAAAAAAGATTCTCGAACATAAAATGAGCAGTCATTTAATGTGAATCCAAAAGAAAATAAAAAATGCTACGAATTATTTCGAAAGCAAACGCCATACATCATCAAGAGTACCAATTACCTTGATTTAGTGTGTGCATGTAAACAAACCTGTCACAGTAAATTTCAGTTTCTTTGCGTTTTACCGAAATATTCTAACTATAAACTCTCAAAACATAAAACTAAGTTAAAATAAACAATTAAAAGTAAAAATCTAAGGTATTTAAGTGCAAAATCAGATATAAACTTGAGTTTAAAAAAGTGCTAAGAGCAAAAAATATTATTGTGACCAAAACTACTAGTGAAAAGTAGTATTACTGTGATTGGTTTAAATTAAACTATACAACCAATCCCTAGTCAGAACCTCTGAGTTGGACTTTGAACTCAAAACTCGTACTCTGAATACCTACTTATTTATTTCACATATTCTTACAATGACTAGCAACGCTCGCAGCACACGGCGGCAAGAGAGCTCAGAGGCAAACCCATCTAACTTTAATGAGACTTTAATTATTTTCAAAAGAGAAATTTTAGGAGAAATTAAAAAAGTGTTTAATGAAATCAAAGAGATTAAATGCAGCATCGAATATTGCCACAGTAAAATGGAAGAATTAACCAACAAAGTATCTACTCTAGATGATAAATGTAGAGATGTAGACATGGTTAAGGATAGAGTTACATTGTTGGAGAGCACCATATTAAATATGCAATTAAAACTGAATAAAAGCGAACAAAGAAGTTTAAGTGAAAACGTCGAGATAATTGGTATTCCAGAGAAAAAAAGTGAACAACTCCCAAATCTAATCCAGACACTAGGAGATCATTATGGAATTAAACTGGCCCCATCAGATATTAACTTCGTCACCAGAATTCGTGTTAAAGAACTGCCTAAAAACAAACCTCATTTTACAAGACCCATTATTGTTAAATTTGCATCGCAGAAAACCAGAGACCAAATATTAGCAGCGGCTAAAATGAAGAAAGATTTGACCTCTGGCGATTTGAATCTACCAGGGAACATCAAAATTTTCACCAACGAACACCTAACTTCAGTAACCCGTGCCCTCTTCAACCAAGTCCGTAGTTTGTCTAAAGAAAAGAATTTTAAGTTCGTCTGGGTTAAAAATGGACAAGTATTCATTCGTAGAAGTGAAAATAGCCCAATTGTTCCAGTGATGGGTCATTCCGAGCTGCAAAAGATTTTTTTATAATGATCTCATATCACTTTCTTATTAAATTGATTTTCCTTTTGTTACTTTATAGATATTGCATACATTGTAGTCTTAAGTTAGATAAAATAACAGGGCCAAAGCTCAAATAAGTATATATTATCAAAATGTTACTGGTCTGCGCTCAAAAACTCATAATTTTTATCTTAGTATAACCTCCAATGATTATGACTTTATATTTATAACTGAAACATGGCTACTTCCAAGTATACATAGTTCCGAACTATTTGATGACCGCTACCATGTTTATCGTTACGATAGAAATAGTTCTAGACGTGGGGGTGGGGTGATGATTGGAGCAAAGAAGGAATTTAAAGTTTACCACCAACAAAACTGGGAATCCTCAACCGAAAACATTTGGCTGACGTTAACAGGTAACAATAACGTTAAAATTAATTTATGTTGTATTTATATACCACCAGGAAACAATCATACACCCCATATTCACAATTTTCTCGATAAACTAAGCGAGCTCAGAACTATGAAACCCAACGAAGAATTTCTCGTATTAGGTGATTTTAACCTACCCCAAGCTTCGTGGCATAAGAATACAGATGGAACAATGTTTTTGTCTAACAGTGTTCAATCGACCAATGTTTTGAAACTCTCTGATACATTATCATTTACCGGACTCTCCCAATATTGCTCGATACCGAATAGTAACAACAAATATCTTGATCTCGCCATAAGCTCTGTTAGGCTAGTAATGACTAAACCTACTCAGCCCTTAATCCCAGAATGTCGTCATCACGACGCATTACATATTTATTTAGAACAGTTACCTTATATCCCAATGCAAAGGCAATCCCGTTCCATTCTATTGTTCAGAAAAGCCGATTATAGTAAAATAAATTATTGCCTGAGTAACATTAACTGGGAAAGGGAACTATCTAACTTTCCAACAAATACAGCAGTACATATATTTTATGAGAAAGTGAAAAACGTTATCTCCACCAATGTCCCCACAAGAGAGTGTAGTCAAAATAATTCTTACCCAATTTGGTACAGCCCTGCTTTAATTAAACTAACCAAAGAGAAAATCAAAATGTTTAAAAAATTGAAAAAATTCAACAATCCTCTCGATAAAATTGATTTTGGTATATTACGCGCAAGACAAAAACGAATGACTAAATTTTGTTTCAAAAGTTTTGTTAATAATTCTGAACAAAAAATTAAACAAAACCCAAAGTTATTTTGGAATTTCGTCAAAAGTAAGCGTAAAAATCAAGGTTTACCACAATCAATGATATTCGGGGACACAAAAGCAGATAATCCTAAAGAAGTCTGTGAGATGCTTTCGCAATACTTTGCATCCTCATTCAACTATCATACTCATCCACAAACACCTAATATGAGTGTACAAAAAGATGATCGTGTTAATATTTCTAGTGTTCCTATGTCTCTAAATATGATTGTTAATATTATTAAGAATCTCTCTAATAGCTCAAGTGGAGGAAGTGACAATATTCCATCATATTTTATCAAAATGTGTTGTCATGAAATTGCCAAACCCCTGTTACTAATATTTAAAACATCACTAAGTGAGGGAGTATTTCCTGACATATGGAAACGTGCCCTCATTACCCCGATATACAAATCTGGCTCCAAAAATGATGTGAAAAACTACCGCTTGATATCTAAACTGTGTGTCATGAGTAAGATTTTTGAAAAAATTATTTACAATCAACTATACAATGCTGTCCAGAGCATAATTATTGAAAATCAACACGGTTTTGTCAAATTTAAATCTGTCACATCCAACCTAACATTATTTTTAGAATACGTTTCAAAGGTTATGGACGAAAGGGTTCAAATAGATGTAGTCTACACTGATTATTCCAAAGCCTTTGACACCGTTGTACACAACATACTCCTTACTAAACTATGGAGTTTGGGTATTCATGGTGATCTGTACAGGTGGCTCGTTTCCTACTTAAGTAATAGACTTCAATCAGTGGCCATTAACGGGTTTATCTCAAAGGACGTAAGCGTGCCCTCAGGTGTTCCCCAAGGATCGCACTTGGGGCCGCTACTTTTTATCATCTTCATCAATGACATCAGTAAATGTTTTAAATTTGCCAAATTTTTACTTTTTGCAGACGACATGAAAATTTATTCTGAAATCAATTCACATCAAGATTGCTCTTATTTTCAAGAAGATCTTATTAGGCTAAATGAATACTGCAAACTAAATCACCTTAAACTAAATACTAATAAATGTTATGTAATGACCTTCACTAGAAATAAAACAAAAACTAATTTTAACTACACAATTGATAACAATATCCTCTCTAGAGTAAACGAAATTCGCGATCTTGGAATTATACTTGATTCTAAATTAACTTTTGAAGCTCACATTAATGCAATCGTTAAAAAAGCTTATCAAATGTTGGGTTTCCTAATTCGCATAGGCAATGACTTTAGTAATATACAAACCATTAGACTATTGTACTGTACATATGTAAGAAGTCAGTTAGAATTTGCGTCACCTGCCTGGAACCCTCATTATAAAAAATACATTCATCGAATTGAATCTATTCAATCAAAATTTATATCATACTGCAGATTTAAATTAAGGGTTTCAGAAAATGAAACCAATGAATTTCTCACTCATCTTAACCTAAAACCACTGAAAACCCGAAGAAACGTAGCTGACCTTGTATATCTGTACAAAATTATGAATAATCAGGTTGACTGTCCACAGCTCCTATCCCTAATTGGTTTTAGGATCCCTGTAGCGCAGACCAGAAACAAAAACCAATTTCATATTTTTAAATATAAAACTAATGCTTGCCAAAATTCTTATATATGTAGAACTTGCAATCTGTATAACAATAAATTTAACCATATTGATATTAATAATATAACATGCAACAATTTTAGAAAAGTAATTGAAAATCAATTTATGTTTCACTAATTTTTTTTATTTTTTAAAAAATATGTTTTTTAATATTCTCTTATATAATATCTTATTTAACCGAAATACCTACCTGTGCAGTTAGATTGTGTATGGATATGTACATGTACATGTGTATGTGAGTTTGATATTTGGTTAATTATTATAAACACTTTATTTTATTTTAGTTTTTGAGTTTTTTATTTTATTTTTATAATTATTATTTTCTTCAATTAAGTTGTTCTTCTTATAAGGCTCAATAATTATCGCAAATGTTATACTCGCTGCATATGTATGTATACTTATTATTATGTTATCCGCACTGTAAAATGTACATACATATCTAAATTTAATATCTATTCTTAACTTCTTATTAGTAATATTTATCTTTTAGCTTACGAGAAGGCCTGTAATTGGATCTTAATATATAATTTAACCTACACTGTAATTAATAAATATTGTAATCTGTTGGCTTTCCAAAATAAAATAAAATAAAAAATAAATAAAATAAAAATTAAGATTATTTGCAAATAAATGTATAATGATTTAGTTATTACATTAAAATTATTCAAAGTTCGCCATAAATATGAATTTTTCCTATAATTAGATGAAGAGGTATGTGAAGAAGAAGGTTATTTCTTAGAACTTTGGAAGGAACATTGATAGAAAGTTTGCAAAGTAGTTCAGGACAGTCGATTGAACTAGAGGCCATTTTAAGTAGATAAATTATATCCGCTATTTCACGACGTTTTTGCAGAAGCAATGGGTGATGTTTTTTGCATATATGAATATACTGATCGGATTTAAACTCAAGTTTCAACGGAAACACATGTTCCTTTATCCTTCTTATTTCCTTCCCATCCCCTCTCCTCTCTTCATAGTATAGAATTATTTTTTTTATTTTTTTATGTATATTTATTATTGTTTCTTTGCTTTTAATTTTTGTATAAAATTGTAAGATTCAATATGTCCATGTATTTATAATTTTCTCAAACTGAATGGTTTGGGTAGGTAGGAAGAAATTGGCTTAAGGCAATATGCCCGCCCTTATATGTATATTTATTGTATATGAATATAAAGTGTCAAAAAAATAAATAAACTTTACGAATTTTAAAAAAATATTTTCAATGCGTGATATCTACACATTGTACATAGGATACCATATTTGTGGTGCATATTCTAAGTTGCTTCGCACTAATGTTCAGTAAAGGATTTTAAGCTAAGGGTATATCTCTAAGATTTCAAGTGTCTGCCATGGTGAACGACGTAGAGCTACGCATAACAAAGCCAAGCGCACGCGATGACTTTTTATGATGCTGTCAACATGGGCGTCGAAAAGTAATTTACTATCATGGAAGACACCTAGATCCTTTACACATAATAAGCGTTAGAGGTTTTGACCCTTAAGCACATAGTTAGTAGGTATTGGTATCCGAGCAAATATGCTACGATATTTATTTACTTGTTTAAATGAATCGATTGGTTATTAAATATGGACAGCACCCCCAATAAAAAGCTGAAGAGGATCGCTAAAGACCGAGCGAAGTGGAGGAATCGAAGCGAGGCCTTGCCCCAACCAATCCTCGGGATTAAAACTGAAGAAGAAAGACACGAATCGATGTTCTCTTCTAGGAAATTCAGGTTAAATTTGATTAAATATAATTAACTAGTAATTTAATAATTTTAATGTTAACTTATTCTTTTCTAGGTATAATCTTTATATATATAATTATTATGTACTTGTGATGTCACTGAACTCCTTCGAAACCTCTGAACCGATTTACGTGCGGTTTTTAGCGAAATGTAGATCTTTGCTCTGCGCGTGTTTTTATTAGGTATTCAAATTTTTAATCGAATCCTACAAAAAAAGTTTAAAAAATTAAACCTTTTTTCCATCGACCTACCAGGATTGCATTTAACAAGAATGAATTTACAAAAAAAATTGAAGAATGTTGTTTTTTTTGTATTTAAAAAAAGTTCGTTTTTAAATGCTTTGCATTACATTCGCTTTTTATAGATCCAAATCAGATTCTTTCCTTAAATTCCTTATATTTTATAACCATTTATTTTTGTAGCTGGATTTTCGATAATACTAAAATAACATTAACTGACATTCAATACATTTTCTAAAATCGCATTCATGAATAAAGTGCACCCCTATTAGTGAAAAGAGCCAAATTTGACATTTGCGAAAAGAATTCTATATTTAAAAATGAATTATTTTATGTTTTGGAATTCAACCATAAACAAGTACCTACTTATCTAGTAAAAAAACTCCAGGCTAATAGCAGGCAAGCCAACATTCCGGCAGGACAACGTCCGTCGGGTCCGCTAGTAAAAAATAAAACATCTCTGTTTTTTCAACTATTGTTTCCGTTTTATTTTATTTAAATGTCAATCAATAATTGTTTTGCTAGCTGGAGGCATTATCCTGATTGGAATTGCAACAGACTTTATTAATAGTTATTGATAGCATTGTAATGCAAAATAATAAATAACGATTTCAAAATGACTTTGACAAATGAACGGATAAAGCACTTAGTCATTGACCATGGTGAAAAATCTAGTGTAAAAATAATTAAATTTTATCAAAAGTCGCTATCTACATTTTTATTTGTTAAGGTTATGGTACATAAGGCAATATACATATAGTACTTAGAAAATAAACTGAACGGTGAGAAGAATGAAAAACGTAGTCACCTAAAATAATTGTCTATCCGTATTTAAATGGGAAGTTAAAATTTATCTTCAATTTTATCTACAAAGTAAAATTAAGTTTTCTGTATGAAAAATAGAATATGTTTTTAATTTTGTTTTCTCAACATGTTCAATTACAAGTTAGCGACGAAGTTATTTTGAATTTTCATACAAATATACACATTTTTGTACATAAATATCGATGTTGGTTTTTACCGTCTCGACACGTACCGATGAAGATAGCGTTCTTAATCGCTGCGCTGGAGCAAATATTGAACTATATATCAATATTGCAACAATACCAACAATCAAAGAGACGGGTTGTGGTCCCGTAGGTAGTATCGTAGACTCCGGATCACGAGGTTTGAGGTTTAAATCCCGCTTTACCACAGTGTTTACCATTATCTTACACTTTTATTTACGGCTAAAAAAAATGGTCACAAAATTGAATTATTTGGGTAAATCATAATAATATTATTTTTTTTAAATTTTAATTTCGTACCTTTTGGCTTTTATTTTTTTTGTAATATTTAAAGTATAATATCTATGGTTCGGGTCTTAAAGGGCCAGCGTCATACCATTAAATAAATAGTTGAATCATAATAATATTTTATTTTTTTTAATCTCAATTTCGTACCTTTTGGCCTATATTTTTTTGTAATATTTCAAGTATAATATCCATGTTTCGGGTCTAAAAGGGCCAGCGTCATACCATTAGAAGAGTGTAATTTTAAAGCTATTTTGTTGCGTTACAATAAACTGAGGTTATTAAAACTATTATCAATTTTTAAAAAACACTCCCACATGTGTTCAATTTGTTAATTATGCATATTTTTTAATTGACTTACATGGCACGATAAACACGAAATCCGACATTAGCCTTTTTCGACCCAAGGCACAGACGATATATGTACAATATAATATATTATATGACAGATATATATTTTAATAACTACATCTACCTATTTCATTTTAGTATTTTTTTTCCAAAAAATGATTTATTTATGTAAATATAGTAAAGATATAATAAATATATATAGATAATTATTTGAAATAACCGTTTCTATTTATTTCGTTTTTGTATTTACTTTCAAAAAGAATTTGCAGATATTAATATAATATGTACACAGTATATGTATAATATTTTTTAATAACTGTTTTTACCAACTTTGTTTATGTATTTTTTCTAAAAAGAATTTTTATGTGTTATATAGTGTTAATATTATACATAATATATGGATAATTATTTTCAATACCTGTTTCTACCTGTCCTGTTTTTGTATTTTTTCCAAAACAATTTGTACGTGTTAATACAGTATGAGTTTAACATAATATATTCTTTTAACATCATCGATGAATAAAATTTTAGTGTAGGTGGTTTAAATAATATTGTATACATAATAATTTTAAATAACTTTTTCTTCGTTTTTTGTATTGTTTTTCAAAAAGAATTAAATTGTGTATGTTAATACAGTATAAGAATAATATGAATAATAATAATAATAATCATAATTTATTGACAAAAAAAATTAATTATTTTATCTACTACATACACACTTGGGTAATAGATTTCTCTGGATCATGTCTAGAATAGATAAATATTTCGAATAAATGTTTCTACTTACATATTTTGCGTATTTTTTACCCCAAAAAAGATTTGCTTTAGAACACTGTTAAAATGTGTATAATATGTTTATTCTTACAAAAATGCATTAGCGCAGTGTACACCAATAAAATAAAATTCGGAAATCGTAAGATTGCAAATATTTCTTAATACTTAAAACTTGTGGTCAAAATTCAAAACTGCCGACAGAACATTGCAATGTGTACGTTTGCTAACAGTTCATAATAATAAAGTAAGACATGTACTTACGTGATTTCCTATTGAAAGTCTACCAATTAAACGAAATGTATTATTGCTATCAGGCGCGTTCAGTAAAAGCATGAAATCACCGTGAAATAGTGGGCGACGCAATAATTTGAATATGCAGCGTCATTTTCAATTGAAAAGAGATAATAGTTTTAATTTTAACACGCCGCGTTTCGTACGCCATGACTGTGTCCATAGGTCCATACTCCATGCATAAAATATACAACGAGTGGACGTCATATGGGCAAACGCGTGTTACCGTACACAAAGAGAAAATATTATCAAATTGAATTGGGCAAATACAAAACACAGCGAACTTATGAACCGCGGAATTCAATTTCGTTGACAATTGCACGATTCGACGGTAGAATTTTCATATTACAACGAAAGTATCAACACACTACTGAAGATTTATTTTATCCACAACTAACTACCAACAAAAAATCATTTGATCGAAAGTATTCACACCTATGCGAATGTTTACTAAATCAGTTCTACAAAGCAGGCGTCATTTTGCCAATAATTTAGGAACCTTTTGCGCGAACAAATTACAAATAAATACACATAATGAGGAAGTTTAGTGGATTTATTTATTCACTTTAATTTATTAAAACAACGCCATTTAAAAAAAAAAAAAAAATCGTATTATCAGCGCTGTGATTTTTTTTAAAGTTTTGTATTTCTGAAATAATTCCGCGTGTGACGTCAGAGGTTCTCTTGCGCTTATTCTCGATCAGTTTAGCCCATTGGTTCATTGACGGTAAGCAAACCGGTAATCTTACATAACTCTCTTATCATTGATTGATTCATATGAACCAGTGACGTCGTTCAATGCAGTTAATTTTCATGAAAATATTTAATTTTTTTCGTACGTTTTCAGGAAACTATGAAGTATAATTTAATGCTCTGTTATAATTAATGCAATAATAACCGCGCGCAAGAAAACATTTATTGTATTCAATTTCCCGTAGGGCTGAAGTTCCTCATTGTGAATCACACTGGTTTTCCATAGAGCGCATAATAAAATATAACAAATAAACAAGAATAATTTAGTAGCTTTATTTGGGTATCGAAAATATGCCAATGTGTTTTATCAATTAGAATTTAAGATATTCAGTAACAAGCATGAGTATAGCGGTATTTTTTAAACATTGATTTTTTCACTTATAAAAATCTAATATTCCCGAATCGGTTTCGGCAGAAACATTTAGGAGCAGGCATATTACAACAAAAAATATTTACACTTTGCAAGAATTATTGATAATAGCAATGTTTTCTAGCCAACCAAAAAATAGACTAGTCAAAAGTAAATTTGGTCAAAGCATGTGGTTTTTTATATTTTTTATTTAGATATATACATAAGTACATTCATATTTAATTTCAAATTACAGCTTTTTTTAGTGGGGAGATAAAGCTTGCACATCTAAACTTATTGCTAAAAATACTTATGCTATACGCATTCACGTGATGAGTTTGGAAGGAGACTGAAAACAAGATCTAGGAAAGAAAAGGAAAATTAAAAAAAACGTATATAGGGAGGTAAGCGTTCTAGGGATATATAAAAATGCTTAGTGTTTTTCTTAAAAGTAGTCAAAATTGCATTTTTAATATGAAGAGGTAGCTCGTTTCAGGTAGAAAAGTAAAAGAGCCATAAATAAAAGAAAAGAAAAATAAGTTTTTTTTTTATATTTATTCAAATTTATACACAAAAGCGCCAAACTTATAATAAATAAAAGTTTATCGATGCATTTTTAATACAAATAAAAATAACAGGAAATTCTCATTAAAAAAAAAATAAACCATACGTACTAAGAATCAAAAAATAATACTGCGAATTTATAAAAAAATGAGAAATCATTCTAAACACATTTTTACACTTTAAAGTTTACATTTTTGATGAGGAAGACCTTTAATCGTCTGCTTTTGTGCTCGAATCTGGTAGAGTTCTTTACCTCGGAGGGTTAAATAGTCTTGGTAAAATTCATTCTGCTGTTCTGCTTCCATGTTGTGCTCCAGACTCGAAACTAAAATCGACCATGTTCCATGTTGGTGACTGAGCAGGGTTTTTCCTCATCAGAGTACTTCATTATCTAATAATATATAAGCTTAATGTAAGTAAAATTAAAAATGACGATACCGCAAAAAGATATGTAAATTTATAAGATTTTACAATAAAAAAATATATGTTTCCAACATGTAGCCTTTACTGGGATAATCCTGTCTCAAGGCAGACTGTCGGATATCTTGTATTATAAGCGCGGGCATTGTGTGCATTTTATATTGAAGAATATTAAATGTGGTGTACCTCAGCAGTCTCCTGCATATTGAATATAAGATATGCATATTTACGTGACAATACCTTATCACGGAAGTAATTTTTGAAGGGCTAAGAATGTGATATTAAAAATGCAATTTCAAAATATGATCGTTGTTTTCACAATACTAGCTCTAAATAAATATCAACAATATATCAACATATAACAGTAGAGATGAAGAACATTTTAGACAAGATAATATAGAAGTCTAGGCATCTAAAGGGCTGTGTAACATTTACCATTCTACCCATATTGGAACATCTATATTTCTTCAATTCTTTCATCTGTTGATGTTTGTGAAGTTAAAGAGCGGAAACAAAGTCTGTCCATTAAATGATCCTGAAATTAAGGTTAAAAAAATCTGAATTTTCTTTTAGGCCCCCATTAATTTTGATCTCCTCTGTGAATAAGAATAACTATTATTTTTTCAATTTTCAAAGTTAGTTTCAGGGGTTGCTACCACAACTTATTTTTTTTTTTTATAAAACAGGAATATTGATAATTTATTAATATTTTTTTATAAATAAACAAGGAATAATTAAGCCCAAATGCGAAGAAAAACATTGAAAACATGAATTACATTTACAGAAATTATTATGTTAAATAGTGTAATAATATAAATAAAAAAGTTATTTATAAAATAGCAATAGTATGGAGGATAAAGTACCGACCTAATTTAGTTACTTAACCGATAATTTAATACATTATTGATGTTTACCAGTATAATTTAATTTTATAGAAATATCTTTGTTTTTTATATTGATTGTGTGTGACTATGTTTTCTGATTAAAATATTAAAAAACAAAATCCCCAATTGTTTTAAAAGTTCAACATTTTTTAAATCTGAAATTTTTATGAGTCATTTTTCATAACACAGAACTCAATAATAGGGTATCCCGGGTAGATTTTAGATGAAAGTTTTTAAGGACCATCCTACTGTCCATGTGTTTTCAGACAAAGATCGGATATCACTCCCGAAGGATTTATCATGATTAACATATTACAGCAGAGATGAAAGAAAACGCCCAGACGCTGCAGTCTTTGTGGGCATTTTTTCCAATCCATGTTATTGCTTAATTTTAAGATGTATTTTGTAATTATATTTCTATGTAAATAATATATGTATGTAAAAATAAACAAATAAAAAAATAATAAAAAATAGAAATAATAAAAAACACGGAGTGCAAATATCTAGGCTCTTACAGGGCTTATGATCTATCATTAACTGGTTTGACTTCACATAGATCAACATATTAAATAATCGAAAAAATATACATGTTTAAACATAGGCAGATCGTGAATGCTACAGTTTGTCAAGTAAATTGTAAAAATCAGTGAAAAGTGGCCACTTAACTCTCAAACAACAGGTGATGATAAGTCCTGTAAATGCCTCGACTTCCATATTCCCTTCTCTAAAATCTCTGGTGTAATATCGTGGGATAATTACTGCAACTAGGTAACATCAAAATCCAAATTTTTGGTTAACCACTAAAAACACATATTTATATCTTCCCCCACGATTGCAACAAATAGACAAGTCATGATGCATTAAAATAATATTATGAAAATTTCAATGCATGACTCGTCTATTTGTAGCATTCATGAAAGTGGATACAAAAATGTGTTTTAAGTGGTTAATTAAAAAACGCTGATTTTGAAGTTAACTAATTTCAGTAATTACCCCACGATATTACAACATCTAATTGTTGTCATTATTAGCACACGATATGTGAATCTAAATAGTTATAAAAATAGTTCAAACTGTATGAGTCAATGTTTGAAGTTCCTATTAAATTTAATTTATTTTGATTTTACATGAATTGTACAACAATATGATACTTTTATTAATTTATGATTAAGGAACTGCCTTTCAAAAATTCGTATATACTAGTAGTTTACTCATAGTTACAAAATCGAATTAAAACTAGAAACGGAATAAAATTGAAATATTATACTACTAGGGTCGAGTCGATATAAAAAAATAGAATACTAGAGATGATTGGATTTAAATACGTAATCACTAATACGGTATCCAAGCCTGTTTTACATTCAAAATCTTATAATATGTCATAAGGATTCGGATGATCCCGAAGCAACATAAAAATAAAGCTGCATGAAAGAGAAATTTAACTTTATTTTACACATAAATTTGTCAATTTTACTTAATACGCCTGTTTTAGCAAAAAACTAATTCAACTCGTGCAAATAAACTAATTTGAAGAATAATAAAGCCAAAGTTGATTAAAAGATCAAATATTTCTTTTTTTTATGTGTATTGATATCTAAAGAGCTGTTTTAGATGTTTGGTTAAATCTAAATAGTTCAGAGTAGCTATCACTTAGGTATTATCAACACAATAACGTTTATTTTTTGCACATGACATGGTCAGAATTTACATTTTTATTAGGTATTTTTTTTTTTTTATAAAAATAAATATTTGCGTTCTCGTGATTTACATATTTGATTCTGAGGGCCATTTTCAACACGTTGTAAATAACTCTACTACTACTACTACTACCATCATGCCATTTCCTGTAGGGGTAGGCAGAGAGAATGGACCGCAACACACGTCTATCCTGGCATACATTCCTAGCTTCTTCCACATTCATATATCTTGTCATACATGGCCTTCGGTTCTGTCTGCTTTTGACATGATCAGACTTAAGATTTTGGTTTATCTGATCATGCCACGTCTTCCTTGGTCGTCCTCGTCTCACGTTACCGTTCATTTCCACCCTATTTATTTATTTATTTTATTTTATTTGGGAAATCAACAGTTCTACATACATATTTATAGTAAACAAAGAGATATACTGTATAAACTCAGAACTAATAACAGATTTCCACAAAGTATACAAAGTTAGTAAAGAAAATATATTAAATATTAAATAAATAAATACATATAAGTTTATACATTTAAAAATGTTATTTTCATGCACTCGTAAATATTTTTCAATAATCAAAGATTTTTAAAATATTTTTTTAAGTAAGTTATTGTAAATTGGGCGGGGTTAGGACAAGAATGCTTGAAGAGAGGAAAAGGAGGGGAAGGGAGATGTACATATTTATTATTATAATGTCTACTAAGTAACATAATGCATTTTTAGTGTAAATTTTAAATCTGACAGAATGATGTTTGTGTAATCTATATCATTAAATTTTTTATTGTACACTGAAAAAGTCCTACGAAAAAAAGCCTTTTTAACATACGATGTTTTACTTATTGGTACATAAAACAAGTGGTACCGTCTACAAATTCTGTCTGGCATATGTATTGTTATTGAACTAAGTAGTTCTGTACAGTCAACTATTCCTGTCATAATTTGGTAAATAGTTGGTCTATATATACTTGTTTTACCATTCTTTCGTCGCCCATTCGTTCTACGAGACCAAACCATCTCAGAGACCCTTTCTTAATGTTATCAATTATACTTGACTCAGATTTACACTCTAGCCTGATTTCATCATTCGTAACTCGTATTCGTAAATAACTCACTAATAGGAAATGGGAATCAAGTTGAGGTAGAGTGAGATTCGAACCACAGACCTTTGAACCGTGAGTAGTAGACAATAGCCACGGTACCACAACCCGATTCAATTACTGTCAATCAACAAGGACATATTATAAGAGGAACAAAGAAATGCCACGATACGAGAAGAACTTGTAATAAAATGCCCTTTACGGATGTTGGTAGGCATGCACGAAAATCTTAAATATACGAAAGAGGGACTCAATACATAAAAATCATGATGTGTAGGAATGAAAAGATAGAAATATTCATATCACGTTCAAAAAGGATGCCATTCCGTTTACAGAAACATAAAAGTGTATATGTGGCACGCAGCAACATGCACACGATATTAGCTCAAACAATTCTGATGGCATAACTGGTTTATCTCACAATAGGCATTCCTCCCTCGAAATTACGACCGGAGTCTTCCAAAGGGATTCACAAATAATATAATAAATTTAATGACGGAACGCAAAACGTTGGAAATATTTGAAAAGCAAAATAACTCAGGCCACGGGACCACCGAAGAAACGGAACGACTCCTCGGTACAAGATACGGAGATAAAATAAGACAAGAAGTAAATAATTGGTAGCATGTTACATATTTATATGCGAAAGCTTAAACTCTTCCAAAGGAATCTTGTATTCCGCATTCAAGGTTGACTTGCTGTTGTTGAAAACGCCTTGTAAGGGACAACAATGTGAAAGTTTTATATGTATCTTCTCTTGATTATTGTATCTTCGCTTTTTCACTATCTTTGTTTTGAATCACTTCATCTGTGTGGTTTTTTTCGATACTTTCAGATATTTGGGACACATTTTATTGAACACCCAGCTCAACTATCCGCTTATCTTTTTAATTTTTATAAAGTTATCAAATCGTAAATCAGCGAAGCTTTATTAATTTGATTAAAATCTTTTCATTACTTTCCAATTACAATCCCATCGTCAAAATATTAAATGATTTCTTATCTTTCTTCGTAGACGTATTTTCCTTGTTTTATATTTTATCAATATATTGAATTAAAAAAAATTATTTATCACAGGGTTTTTTTTTTACTTTAGCATTTAACGTTAGCATTTCAATACATATTTTAATCCACAATTAAAAAAATATGACAAACATCATCCCAAAAACCATAATACAAAAAGCTCTAGACGTGATTTTGCCTCGATTTGATAAAAAGTGCAACATTGTTTTACGATATAATTTGAAACCGGTTTCAAAAATGGGGCATGGCGTGTCCACAATTAATAATTCACCAAAGATATTTCAATATAATAATATACAAGGGGGCGTTGTTCTTGAGACCCAATTTTACCCTAAGATAACCAAGTGGCTTTTCACCTTTAACTGGTGACGTGCGGTCTCAGGCCTCGCGGCACTAACAAAACGTCGTTTTACCCTTTTTCCCATACATCCCGGGTTTTGCGTTTGAGTAGCTTTGAGTTTAGTTGCATCTACGCCATAGATAAAGAAAATAGTGTCAGTTGGAGTCAGTTCGGTAAGTAATATCAATGAAAAGCTCTAAAGCGGCCTCTCAGGCTTCCGCTACTGTTTGCTATTTTCACTGAATGGTTTTTTTACAGTGTTTACATGCAATGGATAATACCAAACCATCAAAATAGAAACGCCAATGTTTGAAAAAAGAAATACATTGCTAAGTACAAGTGGACAAGTGGTATCAACCATATTTATAAACGTGGAGAGTCAAATTGAACAATACCTGGCGAGCGAGGATTCTAGTGGCTCTGAAGCCAAAGATTTAAAAGAAAACCATATTCCAGAGCTAAGCGATCACTACTCAGAAATTAAGAAAAGCGCATCCGGAAATGAAGACAAAGAAATTAAGTTATAAGCACAAAGATGGTGGCGCAGTTGGTTATACGGCTAACTGTAAAACTAGTGTCGTGGGTTCGATTCCCGCCAGTTGCAAGAAGAAAATTCTAAAAATATGTTTTTTCTCAATTGGTCCGGGCGTTGTGGTGTATTTGTCATAACTTTCTTCCATAACCTGTTTACCCACCTGCTGACAAGCTTCTAGAATGGAGACTTAGCTCCTTTAATAAATATGGTGATTGTTTATCAAATGTTGGAAATAAGCACGATATATATGCATCTTCTGTATCAATCTAATGGAGGCAGAACTATTGAACGAGGGCATTTCATCAAACCTTGGCCAGAAACATTGTTTTACAAGACGGTGCGCAGAGTTTATATTTCACGAATACCACTTGAAATAAGATCAAAGCTGAGACAAATTTTGGGATCAGATATGCCAGCCACCTAAGCCGCAAAATACAGAAAACACGCAGTAGATGCGTACAAAATGTATCAGTTTTCCTCCTAAACTGAAACAAAAATCAAATTATCAATGTTTTTCGGGCAAAAAACTCTTGTGCGTGCGGTGTGCGAAACAGGTATGTCCAGAGTACCAAATTTTCCCATTCTCATATTTGTATTGAAATATGTGAGGAGAGATTTGCGTTTCATTTTAAGTTCTTGGAGTCCAAACTATGGTAAAAAAAATAATATTTCATGAGAAAATTTTGATTTCATGTCGATTTCTCGAATATGAAGGGTAGAAATTTTGTAATTCGTTGTTCATTATTAAAAATGAATAAAATTGTTTTTTTCCTTGAAATTGTATTTTACCAATAAATGAACGCTTGAATAGATTACCGATTTGCATTTTTGTAAAATCATCTAAATACGTCAGCGGTCTGTCAGGCCTCACGTCACCAGCAACGTAACACAAAAATCACGTCACCAGTCAAAGGTTAACAACCATTAAAACTTCTCGCGTTGGAATAAACTGGTCAAAAATAATGCACTTTTTTGTAGCGCAAACGCCAGATATTTATGTAATTCTTAATGGACATACATAACATTATGGATCTATTACTAAAAAAAAAAACTTATTACTACTACGAGACATTATTAATAATCTAGTAAAATTATATTCGATTGTCTAAATTGCATCTATCTTAAATTAAATTTTATTAAAATTAATCTTATAAATTCTAATAAATGCTTTAAAACATATTATGAAAACTAAATTTTGGTAAAAATATAATTTTTAATTTTTCTTTTGTGACTATTGGTGTTCACATATAATTGGTGAAAGATGTTTAGTGTTATTATTTTATAAATTGTATTTATATTGTGATATCTTTTACTGTTTGTGAACTGAAAATAAACAAAATAAATAAATAAAATAAACTTAATGAGGAGACCAAACTAAGGACCCATATTCTAACTGGCTTCTTACTAGGGCCGTGTATAATATTTTTAATGCATCAACAGACTTAAACTCTATCGTTGTTCTGATAACAAAGGCCAGGGTTTTTGTGGCTCTATTTACCATCTCATTCAAACAAAAATTTATTTATTATCAAAGATTACCACTATCTGAATAAATAAACATTACAATTAATTATTTTACTTTCATTTTATATTGTGTGTAGCGAATGGTGATTTTATTAACAGGTAAGCCATAAAAAAATATTGTATTTTTGTACCTACATAGGAGGTACATAATATAATGCAAGTAATATATACTATAAATTGATATTTTTCTGTTGCTCTGTATGATGCAATAACTCTGATCGATAAAATCAACTCAAACGATGTAACTTCGTGATATATTATATTATATGGATATATTATCTATTACTTTAATACATAATTTATTAAAAAATAAATAAAAAATACCACTATGAATTCAGTCGATATTAGGTATTCAATTGAAATGTCAACTGGCCGCATTGTTCTAGTAATTAATAGTGCTAAAAACGGCCGCGTGGAGCGCGTTATGTCCGGCAATATGACGCATGAAAGTAATTATGGTCTTATGTCAAAAGTACCATCTCAGAGAAAAATATCTTTTAAGAAACAATGTTTGAAATACTCTTTTGCAAATCAAGAATCTTCAAATAATTTTTGTAATCTGCAAGTTTAATCTAGGAGAAAAAACCCGCACTGAGGTTAATACATTCAAAATATAGTATACTTATTTGTATAAAAAAAAAAAGATGGAATAATCAGCTAGTTTCTTGACTCACCGCAGGCGCTGGGCGCGCTTTATTAATATTTATATTTATATTAGAATAAAAATACCAACGGGAGAAATGATTTAAAATAAATGTTAATTATTTATTTGTTTTTCTGTAAATAAAGTTACAATAAAACATAATTAAAGTTAGTCAAATATAATGGTAAGCTGCGCATAATCGCTTCTATACACGGTTCGCCCCTGGTGTGTAGTATGTAGAGGGTTTTACAATATTTTGAGTATTCATATTTTGTCATTATGATACATTTCATAACATGAGCTTTTACATAACGTTGTCTTTATTAAACATTGATTCATTCCTCACCGCTATTGACAACTCTAAAAGTTGGCAATGTTTACCTCCGTTTATAATTTTGATATTTAAACGTGCGTTGGATACGGTCTCGCAATTCGTAAATTATATCGTCATATCGGAACACTAGGCACTAAGCAACCAACTGTGAAAACATCAGGGTTGACAATAAAGAATATGGAACAGGCGTTGAAAACGTAAGCCCGTTCGTATATTGCCATGTAAATTTGAGTTACGTGAATACGTAAGTGGAAGTAATAGACTTTGTGTGAGTTCTACTCATACACGAAGAATACCAACTGCCGTATTATAGAACCTAATATCACAATACACCTCCCCACAGTTTCACACTCCGCCGATCGAGACGCCCTTTAAGGCGAGACTTGTGTAATTACGTAATTAGGAACCATTTGGAATTAAGTTTGTCATTTGTTTTTTATTTGTGTTTAAAAACATAATTTAAAAAATAAATAGAGCCAGTTGCATGTAAAAAATATAATTTAAGTTAAATAACAGTTACGTTTTCATCAAAATCGACAAAAGCGGTTGTTTTAGGATAGGTTCAAAGCACCAGTAAATGACCATTGGTTACTAAAACACAATATAATAAGAATTGCTACATGTGTTTAGTCAAAAAACTTTTAACACTACAAACTATGACAAAAACGGTAGGCGGACGCATCTTTTGGTAAGAAACAAATCTATCAGTTTGAACTGCGAGTTGTCAAAAGATAATAGTGCGTCTTCCCGTTATTGTTCTGAGATTGATAGTGTTTTTTTTATAAGGAAAGGTGTGGTTAGTGTTTTATTTGGTGCTATTTCTTATGCAATTCTTTGAATATATCCATATTCTAAAGTATTAGGGTGTTTAATAATGTTATGATGTAACTAAATCTGAGTAAATAAATAAATAAATAAATGAATAATACTCGTATTACAATAAAAAAGTTAAAGTACTTAGAAAAATAAATGTGTTTTTTTATTGTTTTCTTTGTATGCTTAAATAATGAAATTTATACCTTTAATGAGGATTTCACTACAAGCTGAACCTTAAACGGTCATTCATTGGTGCTTTGACCCTATATATTGTCATGTAATACATTTTACTCATTTCGACAAAAAAAAACTTTATTATTTAACATTCTTCGATGCTATGAGGAACTTCTGCTCTACGGGAAATTGGATACAATAAATGTTTTCTTGCGCGCGGTAAAAATTAGAGCACTCAATTGTACGGCAAAGTTTCCTTAAAATGTACGAAACAATAATAAAAAAACATTTAGATAAAAACGAACTACTTTAAACAACGTCACTGGTCCATATAAATCAACCTGTGGTAAGAGTTATGGAAGATTTCCGGTTTGTTCGCCATGAATGGACCAATTGAGAAAATGAACAACATAAAAATATTTAGATAGTGGCATTTCAATATTGACTGAAATGTAAATAAAAAAGAGGCGTCTCTTACATTAGTGGGTAGATTATTCTACAATCGAGCAGCTACTACTATAAAGGGGGGGGCAAGAAAATTAGAGTGATGAAAGGGTATTAAAGAGGTTATACACATTTTATTTCAATGGTTTAATTGACTAATTTTACTATTGATATAAGCGTCTTGTGGTAGGTGTGGTATTGACATACGATAAATACTGCTTTAGTTACTATTAGATATATTTTTTTTGAAGTACTTATATTGTTAATGATTCTTATAGCAGTACATAGATTAATATCAGTTTTTTTTTATTACTTATTTATTGAATATTAAAACCTCTCTGCTGATATTTAAAAGTATTATCGTTCCCCACATTGATTATTGCTCCAGTATTTTATATTTAAGTAATGAAGGAGATCTAAAGAGACTCCAAATAATACAAAACAAATCAATGAGGATAATATTAAGATGTGGGAGACGAACAAAAGATAAGAAAATTATTCAACTTCTAGATATCATGACAATTGATCAAAGAATCAAATTCAATGTTGCTAATGAAATAAACAAAATTATTAAAGGAATAGTTCCGAGATATTTTCAAAATAAACTAAAAAATAATGAGTTCTTTCATAACTATTCAACAAGAGGATCTAAAAATATAAGACTGGAAAAGAAATCAAAAGCAATGTCCCAGAACTGCCTTATGTACAAGGGAATACAACTATTTGAGGAAATGCCAGAAAGCATAAAAAATTAAATAAATGTAAATATATTTAAAATTAAATGTAAAAAGTATATATGTGAAAAATATTAGGTAATATATAGTGTAAATAGTGAATATAATTAATGAAGATGTACATATGAAACAGTGAATATTATAAATTATATTAAGTGTATAATTGTGTATAATAGTGATAAATAATGTTAGAATAAGTATAGATGTAAATATTCTGTTGTAAATATATATTAGACTATGTTAATCATAGAACTAAATAAAATAAATAATAAAAAATAAATAAATACATGAACATATTTTAAAAGTGTGAGATATTTAATCAATTATCCCAAAATCAAATTCTATTTATTATTAGTACATAATGCAAATAAAATACTTAATTGAATCAAATGCAAATCAAAATTTTTTGCACAAATGTACGGTTCTCAGTGGCGCCAATCTACTTCAGCGTTATCTGTTGCACGCACGCACATGCATTAAAAATTAAATCATTAAAATACCATTTAACAAAAAAAGCATTTTGTTTTTCCTACAGCCAAAGTTTCAAGCTCATCAGTTCACTGATATCGAAAGTTTAAAGTATTCATTACGACAGTTGATGGTGGGATTAATGATATTAAATTACGTGTAAATTACACGTTTTGTACATTTTCAAATCATCAACTTTATAAGAATAAGTCAGATTAGCATTCGTTCATCAATCAGATGTTTTATTTTTAAATTCTTCAGAATTCAAAAAAATATAAAATATTCTGATCGATGGGTTGCTTTTAAAGTACTTTCATTTTAAGAGCAAAGATATTATTATCCCTAAAGAACAATTAAATTATGACAACTTTCTGAAATTAAATAAATTACACGAACGAAGAATAGAAACCGATGTAATTACTTTATATATAATATTAAAAACCAATGTTTGCTGCCTCCGATTTACTGAAGGTGATTTTATTGTATGTACTGCCTACTGCTTAGGTCAAATGAAACATATTTAATTGTGAAAATTCTCGAACGGTAGCTCAACAAATTACACCTATAAACATAATACAAAACACTGGCAGTAAATATGCATCATATTACTTAACCGAGTACAAAAAATATGTATAAATATTTTATTTTTTTTAAATAAATATTAGCGTTCTTATAATTTACCCAAATATTTCAATTTTTCTGGCCATTTTCAACGAGTTGTAAATAACTCCCTATTAGAAAATGGAAATCAAGTTGGGGTAGAGTGGGGTTCGAACCTCGGACCTCTGATCCGTGAGTCCGCAACACTAGCCACGGAACCACAACCCGATATAATATATTATTGGCAAAAAGTTTCAATTAACTTCAATAGATCGGGATGAAATAGCCATAACAAATGTAAAATAATATCTTTCTCTCGACGAAAAAAACCTATACAATTCAAGTACAAACTAAAAAATACTTCCCTTTCAATGGTTTCGTCAATAAAGGATCTTGGCATTACTTTAGATAGTAAACTCTCCTATCGTGAACATATTGATAATATTGTAAACAAATCTCTTAAACTTCTCGGTTTTATCAATAAGATAAGATTAAGAAAAAAAAAAAAAAAAAAAAAAGAAAGGGTCTCTGAGATGGTTTGGTCACGTAGAACGAATGGACGACGAGAGAATGGTAAAACAAGTATATATGGCAAAAATGAACGGCAACGTTAGACGAGGACGACCAAGGAAGACGTGGCATGATCAGATAAACCAAAATCTTAAGTCTGGTCATGTCAAAAGCAGACAGAACCGAAGGGCATGTATGACAAGATGTATGAATGTGGAAGAGGCTAGGATTGTATGCCAGGATAGACGTGTGTGGCGGTCCATTCTCTCTGCCTATCCCTACGGGGAAATGGCGTGATGGTAGTAGTAGTAGTAGTAGTAGTGACGGCGGACTTCAAAAATATTAATACCATCAAAACTCTTTATTGCTCACTAGTTCGACCCCATCTAGAATACGCTTCTCCTATTTGGTCTTCATTCTACAGGACTCATATTGAGTCTGTCCAACACCGTTTTTTAAGAAAAGTGGCATGGTTGCTCGGATTACAAAGGGGTAATTATTCTTATTTTGAAATAGAGCAATCTCTTAATCTGTCTTCATTGGAGAGACGTAGAACTGAGATGGACATTATATGCATTTTCAAAATACTTAATGCTTTAAGTGATGTCCCATCTCTGTTGCAATCAATTTCTTTTCATGTTCCCAACCGTGTCACTGAAGTCAAAATCTGCTATTTATAAAATCTTCTAAGAGCTACTTTGGTTTTTATGCCCCAATGTCCAGAATGTGTATATTAGTTAATTCATCACATGACTTGGAATTTTTTGGGATAGATCTTCCGTCTTTTCGTAGATCTCTTTGCGACTAAACAGTGTGGGATGAAGTTAGATTGGCATGGTTTAGCTCAAAGTTTTTGGTCTTTCGTTTTTTTTAATATATTGTATACTATTATTGTTTTGCCCTTGTTTGTCTTTGCTAAATAGTTTTATGTTCTTTTTGTTCTGTTTCTTGCATTTATGTTTCATCGTGTAACTGTTGTAATTGGCTTGGGCCGTATATATATAAAAAATAAATAAATAATTTGTGTAATGTACTTAGTTATTATATTGGAGAGCATTTTGTTGAAAATCACTAAGGAATCAACGATCTAGGTATCAGGCGCGTTCCGTCCTTGCATACTATGAATGTGGCGCATCCCCTGAGTATTTAAATAAAATATTATTTTTATTATTAACAATTATATAAATATTCCTAAAATGGTCGCAAAAAATGTTCGAGCGCACGTGATTGACAAATTCAATCATTATTTTCAGCATACATTTCTGCCTACGTATGCGTATTTCCTATACCAACGTACTGAATATCAAGGTACCATGATGGCCTTTGAATCTGGATACTACTACAAATTTTAGAATATCCGCGCACGCGCATTAAGGATCATAAAGTTGTCGTATTGTTTTACGAGACTCGTAGAGATAATAGCATCCAACTCGTGTAATACAAAGAAAACATAAAATATGCATAAAGATTTAAACAGCGTATTATTCAAATTTAACAAAAAATTAAGAACGTCTCGGGTTTTAGGTACCGTCCTAATGTTTACAGCAGGGGTCTTCAACCTTTTCGAAAACAAGGGGCGAGAAGGCTGAGTTAAGCATTATCGACAAAATTAAGAAAGGTCTTTTGCGATGGTTCGGTCATGTGGAGCAAATGAATGATGAAAGAACGGCTAAAAAGATTTATGATGCGAATGTGTCTGGTTGTAGAAGTCGAGGAAGGCCGAGAAAGACATGGCATGATCAAGTACAACAAATTCTTGAAAGTGGTCATGTGGAGCAAATTAATGATGAAAGAACGGCTAAAAAGATTTATGATGCGAATGTGTCTGGTTGTAGAAGTCGAGGAAGGCCGAGAAAGACATGGCATGATCAAGTACAACAAATTCTTGAAAGTGGTCATGTGAAAAGTCGGAATAATCGACGTGCGTGCATGAGAAGATGCATGAATGTGAAGGAAGCAAAGGAAGTGTGCCAGGACAGAGTGGTGTGGCGTTCTATCCTCTCTGCCTACCCCTCCGGGGAAATGGCGTGATGGTTAGTTAGTTAGTTAGTTAAGGGCCGAGAATACTTTGGTTTTTGTTCGGCGGGCCACAATACTAGGAAATAATATCACTCTATCGCTTTGAGAATAATAAACCTATTTTGTCACTATCATCAAACTTGTAAGTTATTATACCCCCCCCCCCCTTCCCCCTACTGGGACATATAAGAGAGGGAGTGCAGTAGAGAAGGGGTGTAAATTTAAGAAAAAAAAAAATATTCCGGGCAATGCCGGATTTAGACAAGCTCGTTTATTTTTCAATTTTACCAGGCCAGAAATAAGAAAGGATATTAATAAAATTTAATAAATGAAATGTTTGACATTGTTTACTTTTAACTAATTTGTCAATATCTGTCCCAATAGTGGCCGTCGCAATAATTCTCAAACCGTTCCCCAGGTGATCATCGGTGATTCTGGTCCTTGTCTTGGACTTGACGTTTTTCATTCAAGAAAACAATTGCTCGCATAGATAATATGTGATTCCAGAAAGTGATGTCATTTTTTGTGCAAGATGTCTGTTTTTTTGAAAATTGGAAATGGAGATTTAATTTGAATAAAACTCGAGCAAACCGCCGAACACATTGCAACATGCGTTTCATCAATGTTCCTTCGATATCGCCTGCCAGTTCTTCTACCCTCCTTGAAATCGCAACGCCAGACATACATACTTTGGAAAAAATTGCTTTAGCAATGGGCATAATACTGCTGCAGCCTCCATACATTACATTATTTTAATTCGCCGTCAGAAAAATATTTTGACTTAGGTACAATTTTTTCTGAAAAATGTAGTTTACGCGTAGATACAATGTACCGATGTAATGTAGATATCAAACAAAATAATTTGATAGCAACATTAATATGAATTGCGCGCGTTAGTGTAAGTACTCAACTATTTTTTTAATTTATTAACATATGTATATACTTAGATCAATTAATTTAATTGTGCCATTATTGTTAGGCCGCCAAAAAAGGCACCGCGGGCCGCGGGTTGAAGACCTATGGTTTACAGCTTCACCGCTAGACGCGCGTGGGCCCCGATTACAATAGGAAGTTAACATAGTTATCTTCGACTGTCTTTAAAGAAAAACCAATAATTGTTTACGAAAATAAGGATATTCGCACATACATCGAAAGTATCTTCGTCGGTAACCTATAATATACATGTTTAGAAGAAAAAAATGAATGCATATTCTGCTTTTCATACAGAAAACTTCATTTTACTTTGTAGATAAAATTGAAGATAAATGAAAACTTTCCATTGTAATCGGGGCTCTGCTCCTGTGCTTCGTTAATTTATAGACGGTAAACTGTTAATTATTATTATTATTATGGAAAACTTATAAAGCATCATTTTCGTAATATAATATCTCGAGCGCACTTTACAAAAGTGATTCCATGTTATACTGAGTTTAATTAGATATCTACCTATATCTACTATCATGCCTACTAAAAGTAAGAACATGATAAAATTTACCGCACGCGCCTGATAGGTATATTTTTATACGTGTATTTATATATATTTTCCTATGATATGAATGTTTCATATAAATTCTTTAATAATACGTGACGTAAATGGCAGAAAAGCCGTATATTAATTAGTAAAATTATATTTGCTATGATATCGAAAAATAAAATAAACAGTTAGCAAAAAAGTCAAATGTTGCAATCTTTTGAAAGTGCAATGTTATATGTGTATATTTTATGATTATTTAATAATAAAAAATAAACTGAACGCCATCGATTAAGACAGTATATGATCATTATTAATAACCTTATAAATCAGTCCTCCATAATAACAAAAACCTACCATATGAATCCCACAGTGTTAATATTTCACAAATTGAATAATCTTGTAATATTTTTAGTCTTATATTTAAAAGCAGAAACAAAAGTATAACATATAAACAGCTTACTACAATTTATATTAATAAGGGGTGGAACAGAGATAAATAAAAAAACAAGGAAAAATCGAAATAGCTTTTAACCTTTATAAAATGTACGCCAAGTTCGCAGGCTTTTAAAAACATGTTTCAAAACCATTATCGACATAAAAACGAAACAATTCTCGTGCTTTTATTTTGAAAAAAACGTCGAGTATTTTATTCGTAAGAAAAACATTGAAACACGTTAAATATATTCTCTTTCACGATGGTTAGGACCGAGAACTAGGAACATTAATTGCCATAAAGTATAAGTGTAACCCTTCTGCCCATTACTCTCCTCCCACATAGGAGTGAAATGGTCCCAAGAAAACCCCAGAGGTCCATAAATATGCGGTGAAATGAGAAGCAGCTCTTCTAGAGGCGGAATGGAAATAGAAATCAATTGTATAAATTTTGTCGAGTGACAGAAAGCCTTTGTGGACGGTCTACCTTCGAATAAAACAATTTCAGACGAAAAAGAAAACGAGAACAATAATGGTAGAGGAATTTTCAACATTTTTCGATTTCTCGTGCGTAAAAATATGACTGATTAAGCAATTTTTTTCTGAAAAGAATTTCAAAGGAAAAATACATCCTTCTACCAGATCAGACAGTATGAAAGAGACAGTAAAATTAGTGTTTGTCCTTGGATCGATGTTCGTACAAAAATATGTTTTTCACATTTTGTTCGAGGTAATATTCGCGACGTGTTGACGTCATTAAATCACAAACAAGGTTTTCTTTTCTACACCTAATAAAATGTTTTCATAATTTTAAATATACGAAATCGGAAAATATTTACATATAAAGTAGGTACACGATTGGTAATCGAAAGACAGTTGATTTTTTCGAGTAGGTACACATCCACTATGTGAAATTTGATATCATTAAATGTAGTTGTTAAAAATAAAACAAAGCCTTTTTTTACGACGTAAAAAAAGTATGTGTGATAAGATCTAAAGATATTATCAGAGGGTAGCTAACTAGTTGACTCAAATCGGGTATTGATATAAGTAACGGCAAGTTAAAAAACATACTAAATATAACATCACTAATATAGATAATAAATAAGACTAATTCCAAAAGGCTGTGAGATTTTTAAATATTTGCATAAACTGGTTAATAAAGATAGTGAAATTATATTTTCAATAGAGACTCTCTTAGTGAGGCAGGTTACGAAATCAATATCATATGAATATTCATAGATTGAGTTTTTTTTACCGACATGAAATTTATTGGTGGAACTGAATTTTAATTATAATAAGCAAAATACGGTATTTAGTTTAGGTCATTTTTAAAATTGTTTAAGACGGTGTCGATCGCGACCAACCCCGGTCACTGGAGAACCATTTAAAACTGTAATTGGTCAAAACTTGATAGCGTATTTTACTTATTGTACGAATATTCAATACATTTAATAACTTATGCCTCTGCAAACCTTTCTTCGAAGTTAACTTACGTGATAGATTTTAATAATTATTTGTCGTGAATAATGCGGGGGTAAACATGTGCGAGTATACTTTGGTATTATTGTTTTGCAGTTAAGAAACTGTGGGTGATTTGTGAAGTCTGTGTACAAATAGGACATTTATGGCGTCCTCGAGTGGCCAATGGACTAAGCGATAAGATTGCAGATCGAGTAATAAATTAAAAAAGGGTTTTGCAATCATAATAATTTTAATCGTAATTTTAATAAACACAAGAGGCCATTTAAAACAGTATTTTAAATGACATTGTGAAAAAAAAGACGTAGGTATGAACATACATAATAAAACATTCCTGGAAAACCCAGAAAAAGTAAATCGAGAAGAGATAAGTCCACCTCGTAGTGTAGTGTTTGGCGCACTTGACTATCACGCTTGATATTCTGGAAGGATGGACGTGAAATATTGATTCTTTTATTCTGCAATATTCCATTGTTCCTGGCATGTGCAAAATATAAAACCATCTTTTAAATCAATATTTCATGTCCAGCTTTCTAAGAATCGAACCCAGGACCTCAAATATAGTAAGCGAAACCACTACACTACGAGGAAGACTTGTCTCCACTCGATTTCCATTTATGGGAATTTTTACCTGAGAGTAGCCATCGACTCAAAAATGCTCGTCAAGGGTTCTAGTTATATTTCAAAAACATAAATGTATTCTTCATCCGCCCGCCCGAACACGGAATAAAATTAAAAACACTTAATTTGATTACAACTTTTCCATCTTAACGGGTTTTCAATAGTTGAAAGATACCAGTTAGTTGAAAAAACTAATTCCTCTAATAAACATAAAAAAATAATTGGTTCCATTTCAAAGAAAATGCGTTGTGTTTTATGTTACCTTATTGCAGATTAATTTTAAATTATTACATTACGAACCAAGCTTGGATTTTTAATATATAAAAACGAGTATTCTTTATCGCTCTTGTGGCAAGGGTAAAAGAGCTTATTTTCAAAACCGGACGCTTATTACTCCCCTATTACGTTAGAAAGGTTGTCTACCTGTAACCAGACTATGAATATTTCCCTTGGGATGGAGAAGGGATGTTTTCTAGTTTAAATCCTTCAATGTTCCCGAAGGACTATTCCTTATAAAACAAGGACGAATTAAATGCGAAACGAACATTGATCACTTTGCATAAACACTTATCCGAGAGTAATCTGCATACATTTCTTATTAATCCAAATTATAGATAGACAAATATCTGGTAGGCAGTTATCTCAACAAAAACGAAGTAATTTAGGGACGGGTTGTAGCCCGTGGTAGTGCCACGAACTCTGGATCAGGAAGTCCAATGTTTTTACGACTTGTGAAAATAATGAGTAATAGTATTGATTTCTTATTAAAATCTTTACAAGAGCGAAAAAATACACATTTAGCTTTGAATATAAATATGGATAAAAAATCTTAGTTGAATGCAAAACATTATTTGAATAATAATTTGGTGTTAATAAAACATAGTAAAAGTATTTAATTCCGTTGAATTCCTTAAAAATAATTTAATTCGTAGGCGTATAAATAAATTACCTATTAACATCTTGATTTGATGTTATTTATAAAATTTAAACATGTTATTTTTATCAACACCTTAAATTCCGGTAAAACATCAAAAGCCATTTTTAAATTAAAAATTTAAGAATCAGAATAGATTTTAGTATGAGCATTTAATTAAATATTTCAATTATAATTGTGTACCTATACTGTTGGCCTCGTGATGTAGTGGTCAGCACGTTTGCTTACCATGGAAGAGGTCTCAGGTTCGATTTCCGACATGGCTGATATAAAATATTTATTTAAAAGAATTTTTACACACTAGAATATGTCATTATCCCTGGACTGGTACCTAAAGCGTAAATCTGATAATCTTACCTTCATGTAACAAAAATTATCAAGATACGCTGCGATTGGTATACCATTGCAGTGCCCTATGCAATATTAGGTGCGAAAAGGGATGATGATATAAATACTAGTTATAGTAACCATGCTAAAGCTCTTTACGTGTTAAATATGGTTCATGTTTTGCAGTATATAAAAGCTTTCATTTCTCAAAAAACATATTTCGGCCATCATTTCAAATGAAGAGCATCCCCTTGCACTTTTCCTCTACTCCTACTTCCACAGTGCAGTACATATAAGTTCTGATTCAGGATGTCACATAATACTTCCTGCCGGAGGGACTGCACTTCCGGGGGTAGAAATATACAGAGATATGATTTTTAAATGCCCATAGCCTTTGGGTCTTTTGAGAAAAGAGCGAACATATTGGAGGAAAAACCCATAAACAGAATATTTCACATCTATAACGAGACTTTAGTCGAAAAGGTTGTCGCTTTTTGGATTTGCATTTTTTAGGATACCTATTTCATATAGTTTTATTTATTTATTAAGAAAACAACAGCCATTACAAAAAAATTCAAAATAAACAAAAATTATAGACTTATTAAAGTTTTCTAAATATTACTAAATACAATTCCAAAAAAATCGTACTTGTGAAAGAACTCTCCGTACAGAAAAAAACATTCGAAAAAAATATTTTTAAAATGTTTTTCGTCAACTACGGTCTTAAATAATATTATCACCAACGGAACAACTCCAGATTATTAATATATTTATTACAACAGAGGTGAATAAAATTTCTCGAGGGATTATTTATTTATTTATACGCCTTGTAGGCTTTTACAAGTTTTACATATACGAATATAAAGACAGACATGTATTTTACACAAAAAAATAAAAAGAATAAGAAAAATAAAAAATTACAATAAAACCATCTTACGATTCAGTAAAAAATATATGGGTATACACATTAAATAGATATTACACTATACCTGTGGGTATAGTGTATAGTTTATTATGTATTCAGAGAGAACAGAAGTGCATTTTTTCTCATCAGTTATATTTAAAGAATCTTCAAATTAGAAGAAGTTAAAAAAATAATAATCAAGAATAATGTTAAACATTCACGATTCTGCCTATGTATTAACATCTGTATTCCTTCAATTCTTCCATCTGTTGATCTTTGTGAAGTAAAATAGCTGAAATCTTTATTGATGTGGGCGACATTCTGACCGAATTACTTTACCTACATACTAGGCAACGCTTGAAAATATTTTTCTTTTTTTAAACCTCTTCTTGGACCAGCTGGTTTTATCAAGAATATAATTATTCATAACTCCCAAGGAGGTTGAATCCAATTCTTGTATACAAAAATAAGAATGGACTCAAAATATTGTTGATAACCCTAGATTCGTTTATTTATGAACATAATGAGATTTTGACAATATTTTGAATTCGTCTAAATGTTGACAGGCAAGCACTATATAAGTTCTTTCAAGGGGATAAAATTCTGTACATGTTTACATTATCTACAAACATTCGGACATAGTAAAATATTGTCGATAACCCTAGATTCGTTTATTTAAGAACATAATGAGATTTTGACAATATTTTGAATTCGTCTAAATGTTTACAAGCAAGTACTATATAAGTTCTTTCAAGGGGATAACATTCTGTACATGTTTACATTATCTACAAACATTCGGACATAGTCAAAATATTGTTGATAAAACCAATTGGTCGAAGCAGAAATATAAAAATTGAACCATATTTTTAGGCGTAGCCCAGCACATGAAATTATTCGGAGGAATCACACCCATATCAATAAAAAATTTAAGCTCTTTAACTTCACAAATTTCCTTTTTCAAAAATACATCTACTTCTGATTGATGCAATGTGTATCAATAATATATTGTATGTATATTCAGGCTTAAAATGAAATATGTGTTGCGGTTTCGCCTAATTAGCTATTACAATTACATGGAAATAGTCAGATCAGCTACTTAATTTAGCGTTTTTGACGAAAACGTAACCACTCGTATTTGTTATTTAACTTAAAACACTTCATTTATTTTTTGTGGTGCAACTGTGCCTCAAGAATATATATGTACCTTAAAGGATAAACCATGGGAGTCACATTTAACAAAATGTTTAGGAAACAATATTTTGTAATTGTACGATTTCCGAAACATCATACCTGTTGAACCAAATAAGACAATTTCGATCTATAAAGAATTTTTAATGTAAAATAATTATTATTTCGATAATAATAGTACATTTCAAAAAAGCATATCTGGGACTACTGGTTTTTTTTACAGTAAAGTAAAGTAGACTTTAAATTTTGATTTCAACTTAAAAAAACATTTTTATATAACGAAAGTGGACTTCGGTGTTTTATTCACGTATAAAATATCTTCTTACGATAATTTCTGCATTTTCTACTTCAACACGGCAAAAAGAGGGGCTTCTGCGTTTTATCCTCTAAGTTGCAGGTATTATGTTAGATTTACAAAGTTTTTTTCTAAAGAACAAAACACTACGTTCACCTATAAATGCATTCGTTTGTACATTTCAGCATTCAACACAAGGTAACTTTCATGAATTTTTTTCATACATTTTTCATACGGTCAATATATTGGACCTTGCGATAACCACTTCTGTGGGTGTTCCAAAGGGCTTTTCAGCATAAATTTATTATGCTACTAAACTCTCTTATACAAGTAATAACTATTTACATTTATTGTACATTGATAGTGCGGAAATTAACGAAGGTATAGCCTGTAATATGAAAGTGCATAACTGGTTAACAGATTAATAAAACTGTTAGTTATAGTATCTCATCAACAAAACCGTTCTGTGTTAACACTAATAAAACAAGGTTAAATTATATCAAGGTTATCAAGTTTATTTACTAACCATAAAAATACAAATGCTTAATTGATATCCAATAAATAACAGTTTATATTTCACATGTGCCAGGAGGCATTAAAAATAAAGTAAAAAATAACATAAAAAAGAAACTGCTAATATTCGTGTTTACATAGGAAGTAAACGGGTAATTTTTCTGTTTTTTCACAGATAATATTTGTTAAAAGATAAACGAACCTTAACACGCCTGTCAACGTGTAGGTATTGAGCTCTGATTAAAACGGTAAGGATTGATATTGTTTTATGTTTCTGCATAACGAAATGTAAGTGCAGAACCTAGAATAATCGGTCATATAAAAATTCAAAAATAACAATAAGACATTATTAAACCTACAGATGAATGTTTTTCTTTGGTGAAATAAATAATGAAAACAAAAAGCATAGTCAGAAATAAAAAATATTCATTAAAGAAGTTAAATTTCGTTTTTATATGGCACTCATTGAAAACAGTATACATTTTGTATTTTAAAGGAATATTTATAAGGAGAACATAGAAAGAGCATCATTTTAAGACGTCACTCCGCAATTATAGTACAAAATTGTGGTTTGTTTTCATTTCCGTAATGGAAAACGTTAAAAATGTAATATTTAATTGGTAAAAAATTGTATTTCTACCTTTTTTTTTATTTTTGAATAAAGACTTTGTATTTTTACAATTAAATTTGATAAACAAAAATAATAGTGCGGTGACGTGTATTTTTGTTCATTATTAATCAATAGAAAAAATAACGATGAATATTTACAGGAAAATAAGGACACGGAATATCGTGTATTACGATAAAATATTTAAATACATCTAGGGAAACTTGAGGTAAATTAAAAAAGGTTTTTTTCTAGATTCTGAAATTTAAAAACCTCTCAAATCTTCTCTGACTTTTGGTGTTTACATTAGTAATAATAGTGCTGTGTTTTTATCTAATTATAATGAATTCGATGAGAAAAAAGATTAAAGGTGTCCATGTTCGTATAAAACGCTATAAAAGGTGTTTGTTACGCATCTGCGGTAGTAGGAGTAGAGATTATTATCATAATTCTGATCAGGAAGCGTAAAGTACAAAACCTTTAGTTTAAAGGCGCCAGCAAGCGACACTTCGTGACTGTGGGAGATGTCGGTACTAGCATCTGCCAGCACGAGGGATGTGCGCTGCTCGTGTCGCGAATAGAAAACGGTATTGCAAAGTAACTAGAGTAAAATCAGCGGAAACTGGTTTTACGCGAGAACTTTATATCTCTTACAAACTGCATCATTTAGGTACGCGCACATTCGCGTCTCTATACAAGGCATAACATCATCGCTGCAGTAAAAGAAGAATAATGAAATCCCAGCACCAAATGTCGCACTAAGTCCCGAATGTGCTATAGAGGTCCTAATGAAAAAGTAAAATAGCCGTAGCTAGTCGATATGAAGAAAAGGGGCGCAGTTTCGCTACTGGGTGTAGGGGACGCAAAGAAGGCAGAAGGGAAACATAACGCGAAAACAAAGCCGTAATAAATTGGGAAATATTCCGCGGCGGGTACTGACTTTCGACTTCTGACTGCTGACTGCTGACTACAGGCGCTCGTGCTCCGCTCGTACGAAGAAACTTTCCCAAACAGTCGTTAATCTCCTAATGCTCCTTTATAGCCGCCGTTACGTTTTCAAAATAAGTGTACCGTTACAATTTCAGCGAGCTGTGTCGACTTGTTTTAATTATCATTACCATGTTACATGTGCTCCTTGGATGTTACAACATCCACTCGCACTTTGTACTCCGCTATATAATTAAGTTATCGCGGCAGTAACATTAATACGATATGGCGAACATAAAAAGTCGCTCGGATCATAATTCCCCGTCACTCTCTCTCGGATCCGTTCGCAGGTTGATTTAACTTAATCAAGGTCAGGTGATGTATTAAAACACATAAATCACGAATAGCATCATAATAAAAATATATTTTACATAAGCGAGGGCATCCGTTAGCGATGGTGTTTCAAATGTCCGAAATATGCATATCAGGCGGATGTCATAGGCGACAGACGCAGTATACATACAAATGACTGCGTTAAAAACACAAAACAGAAATCAGGTTACAAGCGCGTAATCGGATATTATCGCAAACAAAAAGCACCCTGTTCAATAATTCAAAATGCTTGTAAACATTTCGCGTGTTCCTAATTCAGACCCCCATTCTAAGTCGATACCTGTAAGCAAATAAAATATAAAACGGTTCCCAATCAACGAGTAAATATATGGGTTACGAAGTTACCGTATGAGGCAAGAATAATTGATCGGATCTGATGGGCTAGAGGTAGTCACGATCTCGTTCGCTCTTCGATAATTGCGATATACCTTCGCGAGGAAACAAGCTGGGGAGACCCCGACCGGAGGCAGAATTTAGGAAATGCTATTTTTTCGTCTATATTCGGGGTAAACAAAAGTACTTAATACTAATTGCGATGTTCCGAGATTAACGGTAGACAAACAAAAAAATAATTGAATAGCAGTGGAGAAAACGGCGGTTTGCTTTATTTTTCTCGTCTCGAATCGATTCTGGTCTGGCTAACTTATAGTAAGCTAAAATTATTTAAATAATCTGTCAACTCGCGGCTGATTACTATTCAACGAGAAAGCGGATAAAAAACAGCCGACTCCCTCTTTTCCTTTTCACATTTTGCTCACTATCAGAGAACGTGCAAACTTCTTTGGAACCCTAGAAACATAAACGAGATTTATAGGGCGTAGTCCAAGGATCCCGACGAGACTGGAAAACAGTTTTTCACTTAAATTTAAAATGTACGTGAGGAATTGTTATTCCCCAAAGACAAATGTGTTTCGCTTCCGAAGGTTGGAAAACATTCTGGAACCGCGAGGAAAACCCGCAACGCCTTGTTAAACGTTTTTATCAGATGGACCCATTACGTTCTACTAGATTAACTTCGAAATTTAGACGAAGTGGCACTATTGTGTACCGTGTACAAGGAATATGACATAAAATACGAATAATATCGCGAATTATAAAGCAGTTTGGCTCGAGGCTTTGTGTTTCGTAAAACAGGGACGTAAGTGCGTTCATTTCGCTGAGTCGGAGACGAGAATGCGGCATTTCAATAACAGTGCCGAGTATTCATTACCATATAAGAAATCTGTCAAGGCATGCGCGAAGAAGTCTTCTAAAAGAAGATTTAAAAAAACTGACATTGAAAAGTGTTCGTTATTATTTGCGCGGTGAGACGAACGAAGGTATTCAAACAGCCCGGACAGAATGTGGAGAGAAGCGTGATGCATGATATAGGCAATTGTGTGTATCTTATACGTAGACATTCGGTTACCAAGTACTTAGGGTTAGTACCTGCTCGTTCAGTTCGGGTTGCTTTTAGATTCGACACATCATCGGATATGTGTTTGCTTAGCATTCAGGATTGCTAGTTTTGAGGTCTACCGGAGCACGTTCGATCACCTTGACCTTCAACACCCACGTCCCATAATAACTCAATAACCACAACGGAGAACTGTGTAGATAGCCGAGTGTCGCTTTACACTATAGGTAAATTGGCGCCTCCAACGAACAAAGAAGAATTAATTATTGTGTAACTTGATATATTCGAAATAGTCTGCAAATGGTTTCGTCTAGCACATTATCGGCACAATATTAGATGATGTAATACTTGTTTTAGGTAAAATACCAGTCAGACGGTAATAACCATTATTTGCGACACCCGAGTTCTTTGTTTATAATGAAACGGAACATAATTCTGATTTTATAATAATACACAATGCTGTCGTGTAGTTCCGAGAAACGCTGACACTTTAATAAATAATGCAGTAAGGATACTGACAGTTCACAACAAATCTCGAACTCGAATGATGTCTGGCGTAGCACCATGACGTTTCAAGTATCGACTTATGTTCTCTGGCATATAAATCAAATGAAATGCGGATCAAAATAGAGGTATATCTATAATTGTGCCATTTAATAAGCGTATCTGAAACACGATGTAATAACTCAAAATATTACGCACTGCAAAAACGTGCCTAAAACATAAATATGCAATGAAAAAAAAATCTATTCTGCCTTGAAACGTAACAAAAAAGGGTCAGTAGTTCAAATGGCATTCAATGGGTGAAAATGAACGCGCGTCCTTGTTAAATTTGGCGATGCGTTGGTTGAACTAGGCGAATTTACAAACAAGCAAAAGGAAGCAATTGGGCGTCTCGTGGAAGTTTAAATGTTATTTGAAGAACCTAAATGAGAGATAAAAAATACAATTTAAATTAGACCTTGAATAATTTTCGTGATCTAACTATAATATCGACATTTAATACGATTTATAGTAGCTGTAGAAATTAATATAATTTTTAAGATTCAATCTATGGTATAACAAATATAACATAAACTTTAGACGATTAAAATTATGTGAAAATAATTAACAACAGAAAATATATTTAAAGAGCGGCGTTAGTAATTTACAAGTTTAAATTAAATCATTGTTACGACCATTTTCCTATTTGGAAGAAAACTTGAAATTTGTCATGTAACATAAACTTAACTTTTTTTTATGCAACTGACCGTTAGTCAATTAATGTTTCAAAATGTAATAAATTTGACAAAATAACGTGAGAGGCTAGCTAAACTATCGTAAAAGGCGATTTAGTAACTTTTTTTCGGTTTATACGTAATATAAGCAACATATTACGATACATAGAATGTACGATGATTAATATTTTATCAGTTTGGAATCATTTTATTTGAATTAATAATGATTTGATTATGTTAAAATGTTTGTAGACAGGCTGGATGTCCTCCCTATGGTGTTGTTAAGATGAAAATTTGTTGCAACAGAGAAGGAAAACATTTTTGAGACCGAAATATGGAAGTCTAGGCTTATTTATGTACTGTCATTGGCTGGTTTAAGTGGCCTCTTTACACACTGTGTAACATTCACCATTCTGCCTATGTTTAAACATTCACATTTTCTTAACTCTTCCATCTGTTGACTTTGTGAAGTTTAAGAGCTATAACTTTTTTGATTAAATCTGATACGAACATCGAATGTTAAGGATCTGGGCGTTAGATTTGTGAGCACTCTGACATTTCATGAACACATAGAGACAATCAGTGGTAATGCATTGAAGATGTAAGGATTCGTTCTGCGTACTGCCAGGGTTTTCGAAAATACCCGCGTACTGAGAACTCTTTACGACTCCTTGGTGCGAAGTAGACTCGAGAGTGGCTCGATGATTTGGGGGCCACATGAACTGAAGTACTCTCTTATGATAGAGAAAACAAGTTTCTGAGATATATCTACATGAGAGAGTGCGGGTATTATCCTTGGATCTACCAGATCGAGTTTCTCCAGGGTATGCTTGGCTACAAGAGTTTAAAGACTAGAAGGAATGTGTATTTGACTACACATTTTTATCGATTGTTGCGCGGTATGATCGATAATTCTGAGATTATGATGAGCATTGGTTTGTATGTTCCTGATAATTACCTAAGACAGCGTCAGCATAGATTGTTTCATATTCTGATATTCAGGACCAACTTGCCAATGGTTATGCCTGTTGGAAGAGCTACCGCTATGCTGAACAACATCGCTCTGGATATTGATCCGTTCCATGCATCCGAAGGGATTTTCCGGAGCAGGATTCTCCTACTACTTTGACATCTTTCATTTTGAGTCTCTTTCGTGTATTTTTTTTTCTTTTTGATAATATGTACGTTTTGAATATAATACGTTTGTTATATATATGTTATATTTTAAATAATTGACTTAATTGAATTGATGTGTGATGTGAGTGAGATTCATTTGGCTGAATTATTTCTCCTACTAGGGCAACGCCCGAAAACAGTCTCTATGTTGCAAATAACGTACATTTTATTTTAATTAAATTACTTCGGTGATGCAATAACACTGATTGACCCATTCAAAAGAGTGATCATTGAATAGATTTTCATCAAATATTTTGAAAACGGTGTTTAGTATAGGAAACTATTACAATTCAACCCTTTACAGAGCTGCGTTGCAGAAATGCAACACACCGAAAAAGTCCAAATAAAAAAGTGCGTAGGCTTTCACGGTCACTATTATCAATATGTATCGTTTTTTGGGTTATCCCGTGTAAGTTGGATTTGTTCCGACGTTACGGTTACCATTGCATGAGCCATCTTCAGGGTAAACTGAGTTTACCATGTTTACTGAGTTTATTAGTTCGAAGTTATGTTCAGTCGATGCCGTGATTTCTTTGAAAACTGTGCTAGCTGTCAAAACAAAATTTCAAGCAGAATGATTTTTTTGTTGGATTATTAAAAAAAAAAACTTAGATCAGAGGTAAAACTTTTATTTATGTATAAAAATATTATAAATCTGTAAAATCAATCAGTAACTTGTAAAATAATAGCCGTTATCACGCAGTGTTACGTATCTGCATTAAACGGCATTTTTCAAAATAAGACTTATAACGGACTCAAAACGGTTTTTTTTAATTATTTTTCCCATTAGTTAAAACTTAAAGCGTTCTTGCAAAGGTTTGACTTCGACCTAATAAAGCTCAGCCGAAATCAATCAACAGAGCCCTTACAGGACACTGCAGATTGAACAAACACCTTGCTAGAATGGACCTTTCTGAAACTTCTAGGTGTAGGTTTTGCAGTGCAGATGAAGACACACCTATACACGTTCTATGTGAATGTGATGCTTTACATCATAAAAAAAGCCTCATCCTCGGGGAACTTTTTGTTAAAGAGCTCGCCTATTACCTAATAGCCCGATACTTTGCGGATCTTAACTTGGAGGGGGAGATTTAGCAAAATGAGAACTCTCGCCTCCCATGCAGTAGCCAGGCTCTTTTTAGACCTGGACTTGGACGGCGAGAACTATTCACGAAGACCCGTCACAATAGATTTTCAGAGTTCGTAGTGACGTCAGGAGCTTAAAGCATAGAACTGACCCCCACTTCTAAGAATAAGAATCAGTCAAAACTTAAATCGAATGGATTACCATTAATATAAAAACAAAAAAATATAAAAACGACCCGTAAAGGGTTAATATGAAGTAGATACACAGGAACTATTAATTCCGGTGTATTGTGCGCCATGTTAAACGACAATATTATGCAAATATGGCGATGTGGCGAAAGTCTATTCTTCCCGGGAACATGGACCGATCTGCTGGGGAAACTTCTTATATTCCAGAAGTTCCAGCACCCGTCGGGAAGTTTCCAATTTCAATATCTCCTTATCGGATTTCTTACATGGGCACACTTTGCATAAATTCCGTAACAGTTGAAACAGGGTTCAAACCGACATCACGTGAAGAGGAAACGGGGAACGGGGCACGGCACCGAGTAGGAAGAAGGAACTATGAACCTACAGAAGGCACAACGCCACGCGGTTTCGCTAAACGTGTGAACGTCAATGTGTTGTATTGTGCTGAAGTATTGATTTCTAGGCGTGAGTAAACGTATTCTGTTGAACTCGATAAAAATGTGTTTCAAGTTATAGATCGATATCCCAGCAGAGACAAAGTAACTTTTTAAAGGAGAATTCATGCATACATGGAATTTATGCATACATAAAATTCATGCATACATAGATTTTGCATTTCGTATAATAACATTATTGGAGCCAATACGAGCGATATATTCAACTTGAATATTAATAAATTCAAAAATGAAAATAGCGACAGCATACAGGCATTATCATTGTAGGTAAGTGATGTTAGGTAAATGCAATACTATTTGGTTGCAAATTATGTGGGTATGCATTGGTCAAATATTGTCACAACTTCTACATCCTTTGCACCGACAACCATTGTTCACTTCCCACCTCAGTATTATTTGATCACCCGCAACATTAAGACCTCGTGTCGCGAATCACGCGTTTATTTCGTTGAACGTGTGCCGCATCATAGACTTTGCTTCCACTCGTATCCTCGTGTTGGCGCCGCTCGCAAGTGACCAGTCAGACCACAGCAATTCCATCAAGAACGAAGATAAGGTTAGTGGCCTCCATTCCTAACCCATCTCATTTGTTGTGGTTGTGACCGATTGACACTGCATACCGCATATCGAGGATACTCAATTTATTTTATTAAAATTAAATACAATCCACTCCGCTAAATAATATCGTAAAAGCCCTAGGGCTTCACCCCCCCCCCCCTCCTATTTATCGCCGCGCATACGCGTGGGAATTCGTTTTCCCGCCAATATTTATTTAAAAAAATATTTTAAATTTACAAAGGCATATATATTATGCACAAACATTGAATTTTTTGTATTTCAATTTCGATTCTCCAGTAATATAACTTACGACACATTGTTAATTATTATAAGTTTGAAATAATTTTTAGTCTAGTATTAAATAACAATTATATGATCACTTAACTGTATCATTGTATATAATATGACTGTAGATTTCAATAAATTAAAAAAAAAAAACATTTATAAAAATGAAAATCTATGATTTATAATGACATCGTTGGTTCAAGGCATTACTTTACATACTGTGTTAGATTCTTCTGTTGATGTTGAAAAATCCATATGTTCTCAATTTTTGCAGCAATTAAATCTTGGAAGATTAATTTCCATTAGCGAGAAGTGCATATATTTGTCAGATTTTGGTCAAAATTAGTTTGGCATCAGAAAGTACTCTTAAATTACCGTTCTTCCGAAATTACCGAAAGTACCTACTCCTATATTATAGCAAGAAATGTCCATGTTGACATAAGTATTGAGGCATTCAGATTCTTTGTATGAAAAGTTCTTTAAATCGTAAAGGCAACTACAACACAAAAAAACTTGCTATGTTTAGTAAATGTAAAGAAATGCCTTTTCCTGAAAGAAAAGTTTTTTTGGGCAGGGCCGTAATAAATAATTTTGACAGGAGCACTACCCACTGAGATAAAAAAGTGTAGCATCCATCCTAGAAATTAATGAAATGAATCTCTGTGTGACAAAAACTACTAACATTCTTTATCACGAACGCCAAGGCGTCTGTTGATTCAGACAAATTACCCTTTCCTTTATACCACAGATGATAAAGTCGTAAGTAGAGTACCTTGGATCATAATTTACGTACGTTTTGTATACCGCTGTACATTGTCATACATTGTTCATAGTGGGTCATGTTTTACCATTGTATTTGAGTAATACGAGTTGAAGAATACATGTCCTGACACATGCATCATAGGAATCTTCATGTTCAATCAATACTGAATATGTGCACGACATGTATTGTATAAACGACTACGTGTGTTTTCTATCTAAATTTACATACGAGGCATATCCAGAAAGTAAGAGTACTCAATTTTGGTATTTAAAAAAACTAATTTTAAAAAAAGCTACAATACATTGTTTGTACATATATTAATTATTTTTCCACGTTGTCACCTTCCCGTTCTATGCAGGTTGTAAGTCGTGGCACAAGCTTTTTGATGCCTTCCTCATAGAACTCTCCCGCCATGTCCTTCGTCCACTTCAAGACCTCTTGTTTCACCTCCTCATAAGTTAGATTTTTTTTCCACCCATATGAGTCTTCAGAAAGGTGAAAAGATGAAAATCCGAAGGCACTAAGTTAGGGGAGTATGCGGAGTGGTTCAAAATGTCCCAAACAAACGAGTTCAAATGCGCCTTGGTAGCGTTAGCCGTGTACGGGCGGGCGTTGTCGTGCAACAAACACTCCTTTTGTCAACATTACCCTCCGTTTGTTTTGAATTGCTCTTTTGAGCTTTTGCAGGGTCTCACAGAATCGTGCTGCAGTAATCGTCTCCACCTGAGGCAAAAAATCAACTAAAATTATCCCTTTTCGGTCCCAAAACACGGATGCTATAATTTTTTTGGCCGAAATTGAGGTTTTGAATTTTTCGGCAGATGAGGAACTAGTATGCTGCCACTGTGATAATTGTCGTTTCAGAGGTGTAATGGGCCACTCATGTCTCATTAACAGTCACAATAGAGCTAAGAAAATCCTCACCTTCCAATTCAAATCACTCAAGGAACTCGCCAGTTGCCTTGCCTTATGACAGCGCGCACCTCGCACTTGGCGGGATTTCTTATCGACATCTTTCACACAAACGAACACTACGAGGTAAGTTTTGGTAGTAACAAGGGTCACCGTGCTCGTTGTGTTCGGGAGACCCCCCACTACCAATCATTGTTGCCAACTTATGGAAAAAAAAACATTAAGCACAAGAGCCTAACAGTACTCTTGCTTTCTGGATATGCCAAGTATTATTGTTATGTTTATTTAATATTTATTTATTTATTAACGGACATTGTCCATGCACACAATTTATGAGGTTTAAATATTACAATAAAAAAATAGTTTTAAATATTTAAAAAAGAAGAAAAGAAGCATTGACAAAAATAAGGGACATCAAGACAAGATCTGGAATATTACATGTTAGTACATTCATACCAATTTAATTATATTATTACATTTATTTTTTTATGTTGTTCCTCTCCAATAAAGAGACAAGCTCTTGGCTTAGAGACGGACTTACACCGACTTAATATTTAAATATTCTAAATAACAAAAAAATAATAATGTGAACATACTAAAAATAAAATAAATTTATATTCTTCATTACTCCTTTATGCATCAAGTGGTTTTTTGCCAGGTATTTCATGAATTGTAAACATAAATTTATTTATTTATTTTATTTTTTATTTTTATTTTTTTATTAATAAAACATATAAGACATGAATATCATGATATTATATTCCCAGGAGTTGTACGAGAAAACTCATTTGGGACGGTACATAAAAAAAATAGTACATTTCTTGTAACAATACATAGTATACATTTAAACAATAAAATTTTTAACAAATTTTAACAATCTATGAACTTAATATTAAAAAAGGAAAGAAAACATTTAAACAATCTGTGAACTTAATATTAAAGAAGAAAATAAAAACATTCAAACAATCTGTGAACTTAATATTAAAAAAGAAAAGAAAAACATTTAAACATTCTGTGAAATTAATATTAAAAAAGAAAATAAAAACATTTAAACATTCTGTGAACTTAATATTAAAAAAAGAAAAGAAAAACATTTAAACCTAAAACACAATATATAGACTATTCACAGAAACTGAGCTAAAAACTATCATTTTCAAAAAGATTCAAAAAATAGGTCTTCATTTCTGGTCTTTGAGATTTACCACTCGACATTTCATTTTTAAGGTCATCAGGCAGTTTATTAATTCGATATAGTACTTTAGAAATAAACATTCAATTGTAAATAAATCCGTTTTAATTCTATATATTGTATAAATTAGAACAATACTTATACTAAATAGTGAGAAAAACTGGAAATAATGATACAGAAATAGAAATAAAAATAGGAATGCCGTTTTTACTCGGGTTCAAAAAATTACTTTAAATGAAAATGGAGTTCATTAAATGACGTGATAGTTTTAAGTTCATTGAGAGATTATTATAATTTTGTATTCCTTTGAAAACAAAACTACATGTATTTTAACCATGGCTTGTGTGAAATTTAGGAATTTTAATATAATTTTGTTATCTGTTTGACTTAATTGTATATACATTTTTCTTTTTTGTTAATTCGTAATACCTACGATATTTCATATTGTGTTCCCAGGAGTTATAATAACTTATCAATAAGAGCATAAGCGGTGTCAGAGAAATTTAAAGAATAGGTATTCGAACCGAGTTTGTCTGTCACCCTATCGCAGATGTCTTCCCGATATTGTGCGAAAACTGGACGTCGTACTGATTATGCCTGATCGAACTAAAAATATATTATTACCTTCAAAATAACACAAAATTCATTATTACTTTGGCTTAGTTACAGAGTGGATTCAGATTTATAAGAAAACGGTTAACATACTAATTAACATAAAATAAATCATAATACAAGATAATATAAAAATATATTGGTCTTGATAAGGCCACACCGTCTATGAATAATCTAGATCTCTCTCGGTCCATTGCACCTCCTCCCACGTCTAGTAGAGGTCACATTGCAACAAGAGTTATTTCATTAGCTCGCCCACCGCCGCAGTCGCATACGGAGAGAAACACTTTTGTACACGCTTACAGATGTCCTTACTAATAAACGGGGTCACTAGATAGCCGACAGGAAAAAAACTGCAATGACATTTTTTATTGTTATTATAATTAATTATTTTGTATTCTTCTTTTAATTTTAAGCGCGCAGCTTAAAGCTGATAGGGTTAAATCTATTTTTCTCTCCCTTCCCGGTGATGTGTAGTTAGTACACATTGCATCTAAGTTTTATATTTCTATAAATATAATAAATAAATAATGGGTTAAAATTTTCGGTATTCTTTCCAAATACATTTATGTATCGGTTGAAAAAATTTATTATTGAATTATACGTAGTAATTGGGCGTAGAAAAAGCATTTTATCAGAAATTGGAGATTGTCTCAAATACTCTTTACGTCTCACTCTCTATGCTATAGATAAATTCGTGAGCGATAGAGACCATTTCACGCATGACGCAAGCCATATTGTACTACTGCCACCGTACGCCAGTTGCTTTATGAGCTCCGCTGAGGGAGGTTCATTTGCTCGCGCTGTGAGCTCTAGCAAATGTTTTTTCATGTTTTAATTGATTTTATTTTTAATATTATCATTTGTGACTTCAAATATAGTTGATTGAAGCAATTCCCTGTGAATTTTCTATTTTTCATAAGAAGAAATAAATATTTATTCCATCTGAACTATGCACAACACTATTTTCTTTTTTTTTTCATCTATTGATATATTTAACATGCCCCTTAATTTATTTTAAAAAATAAAATAAGACTTATTCTATCTGGCTGCGATACGCTTCTACTTGCTTTTTAAGGATGCTCACGCTTACAAACACACCTTTTTTTGTACCATAATTTAATATGTATGGTTTTTATTAAGAAACTTTGCTGGTCTGTCTTTAAGCCTTATCTTTATTATGTCATTTGATCATTGTTGGCTATATGTTTCTGTAAAATAAATAAACAAATATTTGAAACACCAAAATTAAAATTACCTAAAACAAAGAACATGCGTGTGTTAATTTACGTTAAAATGGTAAAAGTTAAATAAAACCGGGTTGTGGTTCCGTGGCAGCGTCGCGTACCTACTTATTAATTAAAGGTCCGACGTTGAGTCCCGCTCAACCACAACTTGATTGCCATTTATTGGGTTGTTTACGAGTAGGTACTTAAAAATGACCCCAAAATAAAATATGTAGTTTGAGTATAAGAACGCAAATTCTTGTATTATACATACATATACATCTATTGGTTAGAAATTGCAATACATTCAATATTATAAAATAGGAATTCGCCAAGTACTTTCAAAATTGTTTTAATTTGAAACAATATATATCCAGAGTTAAATTTGCAAGCATTTTTCGCAAATTAACATTTTATTTTACCTTCAAAGAGTTATTATAATAACTATTATTCGTGAAAATCACTTAAAGAGTTAGTAGAGTACTTGGGTAGGTAGGAAGAAATCGCCCTAAGGTAATATGGCCATCCGGATATGTTTATAAACTGTATATGTATCTAAGAAGTATGATTACTAGGAATGGAATGACTGAGAAACATATTGAAAGGATGGTGAATGCCGGGAACAGAGTGGAAGAGCGGGAACGATGCACTGAAATCAACCTTGGCAAATAAATGTTTGTCGCAAAAAATTAACAGTTTACAATGGAGTCCTGGTCCCGACTCTGATGTATGGGAGCGAAGTTTGGACTTGGAAAAACAAGGATGAAAGTAGGCTGAATGCTGTCGAAATGCGATCTCTCAGGCAAATGTGTGGTAAAACTATGTGCGATAGTAGCTCAAATGTCGAGATCCGTTCATTATGTCAGGCTGAGATAGGCACTATCGACAAAATCAAGAAAGGAGCTCTGCGCTGGTTTGACATGTAGAGCGAATGGACAGCGAAAAAACGACAAAAAATATTTACAATGCAAATGTTGATGGATGCAGAAATAGCGGAAGACCGAAAAAAACATGGCATGACCAAATTCAACAAATACTTGAAGATGGACATGTCAAAAGGAGGAACAATCGGCGCGCGTGCCTGAGAGGATGTATAAATGTAGAGGAAGCGAGATCTGTATGCAAAGATAGAGTGATGTAACGTTATATCCTCTCTGCCTACCCTTACGGGGAAATTTTTGTTGTTATATTAAGTGTTAAAATAAGTTTTTAATATTGTAAATTAGACAGCTCTATTTTAACACTAATGACTTTTGGTAGCATATGGTATCGTTTGTACAAGATTTAAATTTTACAAGCAAACAGTTTGAATATTAGGATTTTGATAAAAATACAAATGAGGTTCCTTGGTTATGTTTTATTTGACCACAAAAGCTTTCGCCTAAGAAGACATCTTCGGGACTGGTAAAGCGAATGCGCCCGTTGGTCAATTAAAACAAAATAAACCTTAACATAGGAATGTATTGATATTATTATCAAAATTAACCATGGAGTTACATCAAGAAATTTCAACAAAAAACATCAATATCATACCTACCTCTCAACGCAACGTAAGAAAATATTTGAATGATTAATGATGTATGTATAAACAACATAATATATAATTTTATTAAAATATGAAGTAACAACCCGATTTACAATGCTCTTCTATAAAAGAAATCAATTTGGCAGTGGTTTGAAATGGTGCGATGTGTTTAATATATCGTTTCCAGAATACATAGTCAAAAAAGGTAGCAATTTGCAGGAGGGGCTTAGTGAATATTTAATAATCGGTCAAATGTCACGAGATGGCGGTTAAAATAATTACAAAGGATAAGGCAGACTTCATTCGCCATTGATGTTGAATATTATAAGCCCTTGAAACGATTACGATACTGCTGTGGCTGTAATAAATAGTGGTCGAAACTCGAGTCCATTGTGTAAGCGGTGATGAGTTTGCAACTTTACTTACGCCAAACAATGTCCCGACTTATAATAATTAACAAAGGATAACACAAATTGCCGAACAAAACGTTCATTATGCTCACAAGCAAGTTTGACGAGGTATTCCGACACACTCGCTCACATAGTGAACCTTATAAGAATAAAAGGGACAAAGACTTGAAAATTCGATACTAATACCTAATACCCACTACCATTAATATACAGAACTAGTGCATATATGAACATACAAACACATGCGTACATGTCCTAACATTTCCTTTAAGAAATCAATAATTTTAATCCTAAAACATATGTCAATGCAAAATTCCACGCATTTTTTATTTTTTTTTAAATATTTTTAATTGAGACATGGTTGACGGATATCAGAAGTAAGGAATCTGAAAATTTACTAAAAGTAAACTTATACTATACTAGTGGACCCGACAGATGTTGTCCTGCCCGAACGTTGGCTTGCAACACAAAAAAAACAACATTATTCCATGTTTTTTTGTATTTGCATTTTCGTCGAATGCAACTCTGGTAGGTCGATGAAAAAAAGATTTATGCTTCTAACTTTTTTTTACAGATTGGATGAAAATTTTAAGCAGCGCAAAGATCTACATTTCGCTGAAAACCGCACGTAAATCGGTTAAGCCGTTTAGGATGAGTTTAGTACAAAAGAATTATACATTATATACAAAGACATTATGAAACTTGATGGATTCATGTACGAGTATAAAGATATAAATTTTTTTTCATCACTAAATTTAATATTGAAATAAAAAAAAAAATATTTGTATTTTTGCGAAACAAATTCGATGACTAAATAAGTAATGGTATTTAGGCGTAACAAATCGCTTCCTTAGAACACGCGTTTGCCCGTAAAGGAACAGTTTGTAACTTGCATAATAATCATTCTGGCTTGCCAAACCGTGTACCTATATTGGCCCTTTTGTTAAAACAAAAAAAAAATTGTCATGTTATTTGTGTTACTTGTATTTTGTATTATCAATACATAATATGTTTGTATCAATAAATACATTAAAAGTAAAATTTAGATGAGTCATAAGTTTAAAAAATGTTATATTGTGTTGTATGAATAAAAAAGCAATTATTTATGATGTGCTTATACAATTATAAGAATACGTATCATTACTTTAACATACACTTTATATTTATTTTATTTTATTATGTAAAATCATAATTGTAGGAAAAACCAATAGTTAAGGGCAAGGCAACGTTTAATAGGTAATAGGGGATTTGGGTACTTATATTTGAATTTCGGAAGAAAAAATATATGCACAATGCAAATGTAAATTTTTTTGTTTATTTGTTTTTCCGAAATTCAAATATGAGTACCTTAATCCCCCATTACCTTTAACACTACCCTTACCCTTACGCTTAACTATTGGTTTTTCCCACAATTATAATTATTGTACATGGCAGACTGTAAGAAATTGCTAGTAGCAATAAGTCCGCCATTTAACTGTGTATACCTTTGTTATTATTTAAGTATGTATGACATTGTATATTACGGTTAATAAAAATTTATTAATATTATTTTTTTATTATACTTAATAGGGTTTTTTTCATTTAATTACTGAAGTAATAAAAAAAATAAAAAATAAAAAAACAGAATTTTGGAAAAAAATTGATCGGAACCAGCATGAACACGATCACAATACTAGAGAAAAGAACAAAATTAGACTTCCATTTAGGAAAAAGGCAAAGTCACAAAATTCAATTTTATTTAAAGCAATTAAAAAGTATTACGAAATGGAAAAAAATATTTATGAAGAAAAAAACATATCAAAATTTAAAATAATGGTCAAGACATATGTGATAAACAATTTATAAATTAAATATATTTGTAATGTAATTATTAGAACACACATAACAATATGTATGATATGGGTGCCCTACTTTAAGATTTAAATAAAAAAAAAAAATAAAAAAAAAGTACCTTAAATTGTATAACTACATTTAAAAGACATTCAATCTATTTGATCTTCACATTCGTTTGAAAATGCCCCAAAAAGGCGAAACAATAGCCATGGATTTTTTGTTTTTATATATTATAAATAAAGTGTTCAGTAGACTCTAATCAGTGTTTGATTTCTTATATTATAGGTCTAACAATGAATAAAATGACTCGTTTACAGTATGTTTTGAATGCCGCAGCGAGACTTATTTTTGGAATCTCTAAGTTCAGTCATAACAATCCACTATTTCGGAAATTACACTGGCTACGTTTACCACAGAGGGTGGAATACAAACTCTGTTGGCTTATGTATAAGTCACTGCACAACTCTGCTCCAGAATATTTAAAGGAACTCTGCGTTCCAGATAAACTAGCTAACAGGCGTCTCACACTTAGATCAGCTACGTCTACGGCGATAGGAAAAGTTATTATACATCTTCGCAAACAGCGCACTAAATTTAGTGAACGCGCATTTGCGGTCGCAGGCCCTATGGCGTGGAATGCTCTCGCATTAGAGGTCCAAAACTGTGAGAGTGAAGTGATATTAATTAAACCTTAAATCATTTGAATAAATCCTTGGCATGTGGTGACAAAGTACATTGTTGTTTTTAAATTAAAAAAATATATATTTAATTGATATCTTTATATAATCACTTTGTAGAGCGCCCTTGATATTACAAAAATGGCGCTATATAAGTTATCCATAATAATAATAATTATTATTATAAATATGAAGATCTACAACATAAACACCAAATCAATAAATAGTTATGTAGATTGCTGGGTAATATATTCGTATATGCAATAAATGTACAAATAAGTAGTTAAATAAATTAAAGTAATATTTACAATTTGACGATAATATGCCACACACATTTATCTGTGATATTTTCATAAATAAATTCTTATCATATTTAATAAACGTTTCCGTCCCCGTCGCGTCGTGTGAAAATGAACAGACATTTTTTATGCACTTCGCATGTTTTGTAACTGAAGAAATACTAACATTGGCGCCGAGCCAAAAAACTACTCTAATAAAAATATGGATTTAGATAAAAATACATACACGTCCATGCATAGGTTACAACTGTGACTGTAAAAACCGAACCAATACTTTGTAAAAAGGTCAATGGAAAACAGTATTTTGGAGACGGAACACCCCATTCCATAGTGAAAAGATCTGGAGTTCGGAATTCCCATATATGCGAATTATTGAGTATGCGGGTATTTCTGTGGTTCGCTGATGCAGCAATTATCATACAGAATGCAAACTCGCATGTGTAAAGTTCTTCGACATATAATGGCATTTTTAAACTTAAATTTTAATAACGCATATTATTTATTATTAGCAATTTAAATATGCTTGTAACTTGTAACTCGTTAAAAAATCATATGGCGAATGATAAAATCAGACGAGAGTGTAAATCTGAGTCAAGTATAATTGATAAGATTAAGAAAGGGTCTCTGAGATGGTTTGGTCACGTAGAACGAATGGACGACGAAAGAATGGAAAAACAAGTATATATAGCGAAAATGAAGGGCAACGTGAGACGAGGATGACCAAGGAAGATGATCAGATAAACCAAAATCTTAAGTCTGGTCATGTCAAACGCAGACAGAACCGAAGGGCATGTATGATAAGATGTACGAATGCGGAGGAAGCTAGGAATGTATGCCAGGATAGACGTGTGTGTCGGTCCATTCTCTCTGCCTACCTCTACGAGGAAATGGCGTGATGGTAGTTGTAGTAGTAGTAGCTGAATCTGCAAGAATTCAGTTTTACTGCCTTTTGTTGTGTCGGCGTAGAAACATATTATCATAAAATGTTACGACTTTTCCACAACTTGTTTTTTTGAAAACTAAAATGCTAGGCCATCATTTCGTTTTGCAAGGGAAGAGACATTCATTTGAGTATTTACTACCTGTGTCTGTTGTGGTGATCGTTTACAGTTTAGAGTTGGACATCGTCATCCCCCTGCTCAGGGACATGAATATAAAACAAGGTCAAGAAATAATATCACTGTCAATATACCTCCCTTTAACGCAACATTTGGACAAAGGTGCGAGGCATAGAATTAAGAATAGTCCAGAAATCGCATACGCACATCAAACAGAAGGCGACTAAACTACTCATAAATAAATAAGTTTACGTTTCGACCCATTAGTTTATTTGTAGACGTCGCTCAGTACGCAACTCCTGATTAGAATTCAACTATACCGTGTTGTGTCCTTTTAAAGTGTAGAAATACTGCTAGGATCTTAAAGAAACAAGATGCAATCACATTGCATGTGTCATTAGAAAATGAATGTGTATGTAGCAAATGTATTACTTAAAAATTGAATTCTTTTTCCATCTGTCAGATTGTCGAAGAAACAAAATTAACATTTCTTTAGTGTTGCCAGAGTAGTAAATTTGTTTACCCTGCTTTGCTCATCTAATGAGAGAACTAATGAAAATTGGATCTCGGATTAAACAACTCTATCGTGAACATTTGACCGACATTATCTTTAAAACATCAAATATTATTTGACATGAAATAAAAATATCCGTTTTATGTCAAATAAAATTTGTTTTATATTTAAAGTTTAAAGTTCATTAATTTAATTACTCTTATTAAATGACCCTTTACTTATCTACTCTATTGTGTCAGTCAATATTTCCGCGTGCACAATATTTTTTAGAGAAATTAACAGATTGCTTTTTTTACCTTACATTTGTGTAATAATTATATTTTTTCCCATCGTGCAACATTACGCGGCGACATCACGAATGCGCGTGGCGAAAGTTGGGCGTAGTGGGGGAATTATTGGACACAGTCCGATGTATTAAAATATGATTCTACGCTCCATCTGGACTATTCTTAATTCTATAGTGCGAGGAGTATTTTTCTGTCAATTTTTTTCATATGCTTCAACATAAAATTAAGTTCAATGATAACAAGCAATATTTCAAAAGGTAAATCAAAATCTGGCTGAAGAAAATTAGGATAGAAGAATCAAAAAAATATATTTGAATGACATGTGAAACATGTAAAAAAAATGTTGAACACGGTACAATTCTCCTCAGAACAGGCTTCCCTAGTAAGGAAGACTCTTAAATTATCTTGGTAAATAAAATATTTTATATAGTAAATTTAAAAAAAACGCTTTTTTTAAAACAAAAAATTAAATAAGTACATGATTTAGATTAATGACCTTTGTCAGATACAGAATATGTTATTTTATATTGTACGATTCAGAACTAACCTGTAAAAAAATATGCCGGTGGATAAAGCTATTTCTTAATTACCAAGTATTGACTCTAATTTCAAAACAGACAGAGACTTACCTTAGGAGGACACTATAAAAAATTGAACATAAAAATTTAAATTTGTATTTTTTAATAAATTAAAATAAATAAAAAATTGTTAAAAAAAAACTGATCGTTAATTAGTGTTTATAGATTGTAATTAATGATTATCGCGTAAGCTTAGGAAAGGTTAATATGGCATTCAAGAACTATTTCTTGACTTGATTTGTTAGTTTGGGAATATATGAAATCCATACTAATATTATAAATGCGAAAGTGGGATTGTTTGCTTAGATTTGTGAACAGAATAACGATGCTGCGTCGCCATAGCGATATTTGGAAGACCGGCAATTGATACAAGCTACTTTCTATACCGAAAAAATATATCACTCCATCGGGAAAAATTTTATTGCTAAACGACAGAACTTAACTTATCTAATTTCTCCGTAATACCGTGCGAGCGAAGTCGCGTGTAAAAACTAAGCAACTGTGATGAATCATTTGATATCGTATCGCCCCTATCCAATTGTATAACTTAGTCACAAAGTACATAGTTTATTATTCGTCTTGCATCTTGTTGGACGTTTTGTACTGATCAATTTGACTATTTTTGGTAGTTTTGATTTAGTTAGTTGTTATTATTTAAGACGTCAACTTTTTTTATTTTTTAATTATAAACTGTAATACAAAAAGAAAAAAACTTCTACTTAATGTCATTAAATATTTGTAAATAAACACTATATTGCAGTGCAACAACTGTGGTGCAGGTGCATAGTGGAGTTTGTATGTTAGTTTAATTGGTATCCTAGCGAAGGTACGAGTACGTCTCGAAACCGGTAGACATAGAAAAGTCGGTAAGTGATTATATGCAAATATTAAACAACATTTTATAAAATGTTTGACCACAAAGTTAACGCTTTAAATATTTATTATATTTTATCAGAAAAAAAGTAATTTTTTTTTACTAACTTTTTTTAAAATTATTTTTTGCAGATGCTGTGGGGATATTAAAAAATCTACTTGACTTTATTGACTATAAAAGCTTAAATCACTTACGTTTTAAGTTTAGTGGGCTTTTTTACAGATCATTAACTACTCGTAACGTTATTGGTTTAATGTGGTTATTAAAATAGTATTTTTTCTCAAGTTATCAGCACTTTAAGAATATTTAGTTAATGGGTAAATAATAAGAACTCTCATATTTATTTTTATATCAAATCAATGTACAAAAAGAAGCACTTCTTTCCGTTAAAGTTTTCAAAAATACAAATATATTATTAGAATATAAAAGTGATAAAACAATGTGCAAACTAGGTGCACAAATATCGAGATCCGTGCAATATGTAAGACTGAAATAAGCATTATCGACAAAATCAAGTAAGGAGTTCTAGTGTATGGGCCCTGGTAACACCAAGTACCCGGCCCACCAATATACCAACCTAACAAGGCACCAACTACCGCGAAACGGAAACGTAAATCAGACTCTCTCCGTTCACCGTTGGTACCGGTCGACCGACACGACACAGCTAACGACATTCATCGTAAATGTAAATTATTAAACTCGCATTTATTTACGAGGCTAGATTTTGTTCAGTATTATCTACATTTCTCGTTCATTATGTTCGAATCTTTTTTATAAAAATTAAGTCATCAAATAAGGAAATAAAACTCCACGTAATATACAAGTAAATCTTTTATTTTAATACACGCAACCTTGTAAAAAAACAAATTCGTAAAATTCATGTGTTTCCGGTTGAAACTTGAGTTTTAATCCGATCAATATATTAACATATGTAAAAAACATCACCTCTGCAAAAATGTCGTGAAATAGCTGATAGAATTTATCGACTAAAAATTGCCTCTGGTTTAATTGACTGTCCTGAACTACTATGCAAACTCTCTAATTATGTTCCTTCCAAAGTGCTAAGGAATAACCTTCGTCTTCATATAATAATCACAGGAAAAATTCATATTTATGGCGAACTTTTAATTATTTTAATTTATTACAAAATCATTAAACATGGATTTATTTGCAAATAATCATAATGACGTGCGGCGTTTGCTTTCGAAATAATTCATAGTATATTTTCTTTTCTTTTGGATTTACATTAAATTACTGTTCATTTTATGTTCGAGAATCTGTTATAACTTACTGCGATGCTACTTGTGAAAACCTGTGATTGGCTTATTAGTAATTTGTTTTGTTTTATATATGAGATAAATATAGCTGTCGGTTACCCAAATAAGGAATAAAAAAAATCTTCTGATAAGTACGAATTCATTTAATCATTCATGACATGTCACACACTAAGGAGAAAATATAAAAGATAATACAAATAAACAAAAGAAGAGTACAGCAAGAAGAGTACAGCAAGAAGGCTGAGGATGAGGAAACGAAGTGGGAGCGATTTTCACAATATAATTGACCGATTCGGAATTCGCTTATTATCGTATTTCCTTGTTTTTGACTACCTACTTGAATAAATAAGAAATATTGTTTTTCGGTTAATTAACCCAATGCAACGCCGCATATTTGAGTTAGCTTAACCTTAACGGATTTGCAAAAAACAAATTGAGTTCTAGATTTATGGATGTGTTTCCTCTCTCCCGATTCCGGAGCCTAGGCCAAGCCGCTAAAGCGGGCAGGTATATCAGCTCGTGAGTTCATCGGCAGATTAGAAACCTGGCCAGCTATTTGGGGCAGTCGTGCGGCCGCCGCAACAATGGTCGTGCGAACGGGCGCGGGCGCGATCGACGATCGACTGGCGGTATTTTTTCAATCACGATCTTCGATCCGACTAATTAGTCGGTAGGGGGGTCTGCAGAGACCCTAGACAGGCGTATAGGGTATGCAGGTACATAATATAACTAATATTATAAATTATGTGGCTTCGACCTAAAGGCCAATTTCACATCGGTTGCACAAATCTACACGAATCGGTGAAATTATTATTATTATTATTGTTATTATTATTTTATTTTATTCCAGTAAAATGGCTATATAGTGCAGAGCCAATTCTACCATATAAACATGAACATAAATATAAATATAACAATAAACATAAATAAAAACATAAAATAAAATTTTATATTTGCAGCACTTATCGTGGTCTTAGCATATCGCGCCATCGCTCGAACAACGGTGAATAGATCCACCCTGCAGTGGCTTGGATAATTTCGTTATTAGAGCTTTTCAGGCGTTCTCATAGGCTCCAGGCTCTTTGGCGAAGTAGTTTAATGTACACCGAAATCTTTTTTTACACGGTGGATACATTCCATACAGAACTGTGTTAAAAAAACATCAATGATGCATAGGTTTTCTTGCATAAAAATATTTTTTTATTTATTTTATTTTATTGTACCTCACTACTATTATCACGCCATTTCCCCGAAAGGGTAGGCAGAGAGGATGAATCGCCACACACGTCTATCCTGGCATACATTCCTAGCTTCTTCCCCATTAATACATCTATCCATACATGCCCTTCGTTTCTGTCTGCTTTCGAAGTGACCAGACTTAAGATGTTAGTTTGTCTGATCATCCCACGTTTTTCTAGGTAGCCCTCGTTCTATTACATTACAGTTCGATAATTTATATAGCGCCATTTTTGTGAAAATCACCTCAAAGGCGCTGTTCAAGGGCGCGTTCTACATTACTGTTCATTCTCGCCATCTATATATTTTACCATACTTTTATTCTTAAGTCATGACCTAACCATCTCAGAGACCCTTTTTTAATCTTATCAATTATACCGGTCTCAGATTTGCATTCTCGCCTGATTTCATCATTCGTAACCCTGTCATACATTGATTTCATATTGTACCTGTATTTTACTAAAAATAAAACATCGCAATAAAATACCTCAAAAATTATAATAACGATTATTCACTTTCACTATCATATTTATAATTATATATCATATGCCAAATATGAGCAATGAAAGGAATTCTGAAAAAAAAATAGTAAGTATAACAATAATATTAATATTACGCATTATTAAATTTATTTTTTTAACCGTGTAGAGGTTATGTGTGTACTATTATTTCATTTGTTTAATGGCAGGCAAACGCACTGAATAGTACACCGTGAAGCCGACCAATCTTCACTCGATTTTCTTATGCAGGAATTTCATCTGAGAGCAGCCATTAAAAAAAAAAGTTTTTTAAAATCAATCCACCCTAATTTTACGGTGTCGTGTGGGCGTGTGCGATGTGAAATCGGCTAGAAAGGATATCGATTAATTGCGAAAAATACTTAGTGGACGTACTGTAAATACCTATTTTAATAAATTCAAATTAAGAACGAACAAATAAATAATATAAGTAAGATTTTTTTTCCATGACAAATATGTTGACGAATTTGTATTCTACGAAAACATGGTTGATACTTTAATCAACTTACTTTGATAAACTAATAACCGGTTTCGTCGCTTTCGCGACATCGTCAGGCTGCTCAGATAAGGCGAGAACATGTCAACCGTTATTCAGTTTAAAAAAAACGTAAAAAAATACAATTCATTTCTTTTTCATTTTTTCATTTCATTTTTTTTTTGCACCACAACAGGCCAGGAGGCCCAATTACAGTGGTGAATTACATTACGAACAACCAGGCTTGAGAAAAATCACATTTTTTATTTTTGTGTTCTCACCGGGAATCGAACCCGGAACCTTCCGTGCGTGAGTCAAGCGTCTTGACCACTACACCACGGAGGCCGCCAAGGCCGCCAGGCCGGAGACCACTACACAATAAACTGTCCCCGAGGAAATTCAGTAACTAATTTGTCATTTTTCATCAAAACGTTTTACGGGTGAAAAATTTAATATTTGTGATTCCGAATTTGACTTAAACATTGATTGTATAGATTTTGCTGCAAACGGAAGACTTTTTGTACATAATTTTAATTCTACATTGACGGGTTTATTGCCAAATGGCAATTTCCTACAACCAATTAATTAAATAAAAGTTTAAATTATATAATACAAGTTACAAAACATATTCAATAAAGAAAAAAAGATAAAGACATACAAAACTAGAAATAGCCTGTATTTGTATATAAATTATTTTAAATCAATACTACTACTCGATGGGAAAGGGGAATAAAGAGGAAAGAGAAAAGGAGGGATTAAGGAAGAGAAAGGATATGTTTCTTCAGACGTGATTTAAAATTTAAACAGAGATACTGAAGTAACGTCTTTGATAGTGGATGGGAGATTATTCCCCAGCCATTCTACGTGATGAGACAATTAAAGGAAAAAACCAATAAACATGTTGAATAAAATTAATCATTGACGAAACATTGAGCCGATTTGTCACCAGGAATTATTGCCTTCTTAGTACAGTTTGCCGGGCAAAGGGTCAGTGATGCAATTCGATATTATAGAAGAGTAATAATACGATATGATGACCAACCTGGGCCACGATTACAAAAGGAAGTTAACAAAGTTATCTTTAATTGTCTTTAAAGTAAAATCGAATTATATGTACGGAGATGAATATATTTCCGTGAGTTAATTAGTGGGTTTTGCATGTTGGTTTGCATGTTGGTTTAATTGGTGTCCTGACGAAGAGACGGGTACGTCTCGAAACTGGTAGACATAGAAAAGTCGGTTAGTGGTTATATACAAATATTTTATAACAATTAGAATATGTTTCCTTTTAGTCTCACTGTAACACTGGCTTTGTCTTCCAACAACTTGTATTTTTGCTCCTTGAAGATCTTCGTCTTTTTAGTACATTTTGTACTTTTACTTGCAATATACCGTTCACCAATTTTTAAAAGATGTTACAATAATTCGAATAGTTACTTGTTTATAAAAATATGTTTCTCACTGCAATATGTCATTTTTTTTTATTTATTTTATTTATAAATTTATTGCAAAGAAAAAAATAAACAAACTTAATAACAGGGAATCTATATAAAACCAATTTATTTTATTTTTCAAAAATATTTACAAAATAGTCTTAAATTAAACTCGTCAGCAGGTTCTTATATAAATTACATCGATTATTTACACTTAACCTACATTAACAATAATTTTACTTGAAAAACAATTACAGATTACATTATGAAAAATTAAAAACTATCACTAATACAAAAAACTTTTTTCTAATAACCATAATTTGAGCAAACGTCGCACTCCTGTATTTAACTCGGTATTTTTAATATTGTTTGGTAACATGTTAAATATTTTAGGTATACTGTATTGCAGTGTCCTTTAGCCATATTTATTGCAGTATCTAGGAACAGCTAGCCCTTCCATACTAGTAAACCTGGTGGTGGTTCTATAAATTGGCACCTTTTGTGTATAATGATACTAATCCAGAACCATACACAGAGTTATATGCAGGAAAGCGTATGATGATAATTTTTTTGACTTTTGCTTATGTACTTTATATAAAAACTGTCAATTTTCATGTAAAATCATTTTTATTTATTTATTTATTATCATTTTACATAATTAAAATTATACATTTATGCAACGTTGCTTTAACTATCTAACTAGGCTTATTTACCCCGTTCTAAGCCAGTCTAATATATATATATATATATATAAAACGGTAATCATTACATAGAAAATAAATAAAGGTATTAGACATAGTGAAAAACATCGTAAAATACATAGTTAAAAGATAATAAACAGTAAAAAACATATTTTCAAACCCAGTAAACACGTAGAAAAAACAAAATACATAGTAAAAGACAGCAAAAAAAAAATATATATAATATATATATATGTTATTATGTTTGGCAAAAAACATATTTAAAATCATACTGATGTGTTCTACATACATCAACGTATACATCAATGAGCTAATTTATTTTTTCGTTTGTTACTTTGTTAAACTGCAAAGAATTAAAAATAAATACAGTTCCTGGCAGTTAATAAAGTACATCGATCTTAAGAAAGAGACTACCAACTTTGTAGAGCGTTGTCTCTATCTCACGAGTCCGGTATCTGTAACATTGATGAATGACAAAGAAAACTCTCTACAAAGCCGAAGTTAGCCGATTGGGCTGGATGTCTCTTTCTTTAGCCCCACGTACAATGCCGGTTTGTTAAATGAACGTATTTTTATTTTTTCATTAAGATTACACAGTTTTCTTTCAACAAAATAAACTTAAATATTGTTTCAAAATAAAATTAATTATTTTTCCTTTTTGTTATCAATAAAAAAATAAATTCATCATCAAATGGTAAATTATTCAAATTATTTCCTCAATTTTTTCCAAATATAACTTAACAGAAATTGCGGGCAAAACGACGATATATTACATTTTAATTAGTTTGAGTTAGCGCGTTTCACCCATAAAATTTCAACCTTTAAAACTGCATTTTCAAGCATGCTCGGGTACTTCGATGAAAAAAGTGCAGTTTATTGTGTTTAATTATTCTCGTTCTTTTAAAAGCATGGGGTAGATTTAAGGGTATTTAAGGAGCAGGAAGCAGAAAACAAAAGTAAGCAATTTACCCCAACGTTCCCAGACCTAAAAAACAACAAACGTTAATGCATAACTACATAAGAAAAAAGTCGGGGTGTTTTTGTATAGAACCCCATAGCCTGAGATCCAAGAGATCGATGTCAAGCAGTTAAATATTTATACGCCTATCATCATGTAGATATAGATGAAACGTGAAAATGTTTAGAAAAAAAATACAGGGGTGATTTTTGTATTAAAAAGATCTTAAACGGATGCTATTGAAAGTACGATCAAAGGAAAATAAAATGTTTACCAAAATGTAATAATATGAGTATAGGTACATGTAGGAGTTTTCTGAGGAATAGTTTAACTGTATGGTCAGTTCAATGCCTTTCAGGAATTAAGCACTGATAACAGCGGGAATTAGAGTTTAGTGGACTGTATGGAAATTGTTACTCACTTATAAAGTTCACTATTGCTATAGCACGGATACCGGTATCGTATAGATGATGATGAACTCTATAATTTAGGTTGTTTATATAACACATAACTTCACTTTGTACAAAATATGCTGACGCAATATATGATAAAGATTTATTATAGGGACAACTTTTCAAATGTGACTTGCTCACAGGACGGTAGAAGCACAAGAATTTTGAAATAGGAAGGATTTAGGTAGGAAAGGAATATTTACAGTCTTATATAAGTTGCTGGTAAAGAAAATGTAAATTCAGTACGTAACATTAACAAAGACAACATTTTTGGTAAAATTTTGCATTTGTACGTTATTTGAACTTTAAACTATTTTTAATTTTGGAAAATAAAGCTACTTTGTAAAAATTGTTAAGTTAAATTCAATTGAAAAAAAATTGCATCTACTTTTCAAAGTTGCAGTGTTAAATTATTCAATATGTAATACTTACTGTAATATACTAGTAGCGAAATCTGGTATATTTTTTAAAAGTACTACTTATACGTGTAACAAGGGATGCACCCCGTTGATTTTTTTTAAGCACCTACTTTGGCATTAAGGTATAAAAGAGAAAGAGGGGAATTGATTTAAATGTTATGTAATAAATTATAATTCTGTCCTGTATAAGATAAAAATGTACCCTTGTTCAAAGTTATAACAGACTACCATCATGCAGTGAAAGAATCGATAAATTTTAATTCTGGCATTTATAGAAAGGTATGTGTAATGCATACTTAATAATACTTTATTTTTAGCTGCATGTCCCACGTTTTATTAAATCAAAGTATACAACACATAAATAGATCGGAAAATTAAATAATACTCAATGGCGAAGTGGAGAATAAATAATTCAACTATGTAAAGCTCCAGGGTTCGTGATCGTCACGTCTTGACAGTAAGTGACATACAATTACCATTATGAAAATAATTTTCTACCGTTAACCAGTAAGATATTCCATGCAAACAAAGTTTTTGAAACCAGGACTCGATTACAGAAAAACGGTAAAAAAAGACGATATTTGTTGATACAGTTTAATAAACAAATACAACCTATATAGGTATTGAAGGCAATGTTCGCATGTGTGTCTTCGGTAGACAGAATAACTGCTCAACCAATTTACGTGCGGTTTTCGGCAATATGTAGATTTTAGCCACGAGCATTTTTAGAGCTATTAAAATCTTCAATTAATAAGTAGAAAAAAAATTAGGAGCATAAACGTTTTTCTATCCATCACCAGTAAAAAAATGGCAAGATGGCATTTTTCAGTGAATAAAAAAAAATATTTTTTGAATGTTTAAAAACAACATTCGCTTTTAATGGATCCCAATCAGATTCTTTCCTTAAACTCCTTATAATTCCTACCCATTTATTCCTTTTTGCTGGATTTTCGGCAACACTAAAATAATATTGACTGACATTCAATACATTTTTGAAAATAGAATTTCTACATAAAGTGCACCCCAGTTGGCGAGAAGAGCAGAGTTTGACATTTGCAAAAAGGATTCTATATTAAAAAATGAACTATTTCAAGTTTTGGAATTCAAACATAAACAAGTACTTAGGTACCTACTTAGATTCAATACTTGGATATTCATTGTTTTTAGTTCTGGAATTCAATCGTAAACAAGAACCTAGGTACCTACTTACCAATGAAAAGTTACACCATCTTTTCTACGTTTATCCGAACGGTTTTTACATGTTTTAATGACACAATCCAGCATTTCGGTTTCGAATTAAATGTCATGCTCACTTCAAAACCAGGCTGGCGGTTAAAGAAAGGCTAAATACGCGTAGGGCAGGACTGAACATTTGGGCATGAGTTAAGTGTCATAATTTTAGAGGGTTCCGGGTGCGTCTATGTGTATTAATAGGTCAACGGTTTTATTTGAAAACACCGAACCTGTTTGTATGGTTACATAAAAACATTATGAAGTTTTGTAAGTATACTTATTCTAAAGACACGCAGTCCGACTTATCTTCATACAAACGTATTCCTGTAATTTTTTTCTGGATTATGGCACTAGAGCAGTGATTTTTTTACACACTTTATTTATTTAGAAATTGTTTACTATGGGAACTAGAGCCATCGAAAAACCCGTATAAAAGCACAATTTTATCTGCTGTCTTCGGGCGCACGGTATATAAATATAACTATTTTTGCAAAACGCAAAACGTACCGATACAGAAAATTTTATTTTGATACTCCTGAGAGTCTTGATCATGCTTGCCTACTTTACAAGGCATCAAGTTCTCGACGTCCTGGACGTCCACTGCTGACTGTTCGTCGGCAGTTTATGTCAGAACTAAGGGACGTGAACCTGACTTGGGAGGACGCACAAGGGCTGGCAGCTGAAAGAGATGCATGGAAGCTCTTTGTGGACACCATATGCTCCAACTAGGGAGCGGACGTGGAATTATGATGATGATGATCATCGCTTTTCTAATTTCTAAGATGTATAAGTTTTCTAATTTTTATGTTTTTTTTGAACATGTAGATCGATTAACCCAGTGTCTTAATTAATAATCATAATTTCCATGTGGCAAAAAGCTGCCAACGAACAAATACTAAAATTGAAGTAAATTTTTGAATACAAATATCGACTAACATCGATAAATGAGTTACAGCATCTTTGTAATACAGGCCCAGCTTCTAGCGGTAGTCGAGCTTAAGAATGCTTTAGCGTCGCCTTCGGGTCGTCCTTATCGATCGTGAGAACAAAAAATCATAACGGCATTCTGCTTATAGATATAATAATTGGCAAACTTGAAATTTCACAACAGAAGAGCAACTAGAAGTAGTCGCTAAAGGTTAGTAATTAATTTTGCGAAATTGTTTACCGGTTTCCGCTTTTAAGCTTTAAGAAAAAGCTACACATGGTTGGATAACTTTAAGTATTTGAATATTTCCCAATCTGCTGACAAAATATGAGACGGGTCGACATCCATATAAGTATGTATTAATAAAAATAAAAAAAAACAATACGCCGGTTCGCCTTAAAGGCAGGCAGAGAGGATAGAACGCCAAATACTAAACTACAAACTCTCCAAACTCGCCGGAACATGGCTGACGCCATTTATGTATAAAACTTTGAATAACGTGATAGATTACCCTAAGATTCTATCACTTTTTAATTTTAGAGTCCCAGTAACGCAGACCAGAAACCAATCTCTATTGAAAATTTCTCAATGTTCCACTAAATCTTTTCAAAATTCATTTGTAAATTGAACCTGTAACTGCAATATGTGTAATCAGAAATTAAATTGTATTGATATTAATAACATATCTTTTGATTTCCTTTAAAAATGAAATTTCAAAAAAAAAAATCGAGTTATGATGGTTCCGCCTTGAATCCGCAGCCTATAATATGCAGGTTATGTGCCATTCTGTATGTAGGCACATAATAAATATACACTGCATTGTCAACTACAGTTGTATTATATATTATAATGTGCAACTGTATGACCAATATTTAAAAGTAGTTATATTTTTAACAATAATTTGTTGATACCATTTTTTTTTTTTTTATACTTATAAGTATGAAAATGTATATATTTTTTTGTTTGAATTCTTTAGAAGTTATTTACAATCTGCTTTTTAATTCAATTACTTTTATTATATCCATATAAAATTATTTTTTTCTTTTTTACTATGTAAAGTTTCACTTTTTATTTTGCATGGCAGTATGCTTCTTATTGTTTCTAAATGTATACAAAAAAGCATTGTCTATCTTTTAAATTTTTACGCACTATGTTTGTACTTAACTGTATATTTTTTGTAAATGCCCCTTGGGCGTATTGTAAAATTAAATAAATAAATAAATAAATATGTATTACATTTACATTTTAAGTTTTTTAATGATTATTTATTTTATGTTATGTATAATTTTTATGTGACAACATTTACAATAACAATATTATGTGGAAGCCTCTAATTGGATTTTATGATATGTATTTATATATTTATTGTATCTTATAAATTTATAAATGTCTGTTGGCTTTCCAATGAAATAAAATAAAATAAAAATATCAGTATGTCTTTGCATACAGATCTCGCTTCCTCTACAATCATAAATTAATAAGAAAATAAGGCAGTTCAAATATGTCCCGATGTCTGAGTGTCCTCAATCCCGCATTTATTTGTATTCTATTGTTAGGATCTACTTTATAGTTTAATTTTATTTTATTTCGAAAAAAACAAAGTGTTTTGTCAGGGAATCAAAATGAAAAAGAGTAAGAAATTGCTGCTAATTTTAATTTGAACGTCGGTTAGAAATTTGGGACTTATGTTTAAAATGTACTTTAAGAACTTTTTTAATAGATCCTATCGAGTTTGTACGATTTTGATATTGCACTATTGACTCCATACGCATGACGACCTATTTTTTATTTATTATGTTTATTATTATGATGCAAAAATGCATGGTGTTACGAATAATATGCAGAGTATTATACACGAATTTCCTTAGTCATTTTGTACAGAAACTGACATTACTTATATTAGATGTAAAATATCATTTAACAGCTAAACGATTAGAATAATCATTTGAACAGTGAGCCATTTTTTGATAAGTTTTTACAATTAGTAAGTTTGTTATATTACTAACGAAATTTCTGGAAATATTATTCAGCCAGAGAGCGATAAAAGGCGATAAGAAATTATGTTATTTTACCGAATTCAGCAAAATCAGAAACATTGGTAGGTACGTAATATAGATGGTAAACATTAATAATTAGAATGTAATTTAACAATGAAGAAAAACACGTTGAAATATTAGATTTAGTAAAATTTTCAGAATATTTATTTTTAAGATATTACAAGAGAAATGAAGAAACATTTTGAGAAGAAATATGGAAGTCTAGGCATTTACATGACTTGTAACTTGTAACATGTAATTACCTCGTTAAAGTACTCGTAATTTATTTCGGTGTATAATTCTGCCTATGTTTGAATAATATTGCGTCGATTCTTCCATCTGTTGATTTTGAATGCATTCCTTACGAATAATATGTAAAATATGAATTATGACAGAGATAAATTATATAAATTAGTTTTGATTTTTTTTTTTACTTGAAATCATGGAAAAAAATCAGATTTAAATAGCTCCTTTTTTTAAGGCGTATTTTTTTCTTTTTTTTTACAAACATTTATGTTATCATGTAAACACTTTTTTAATTGTTTTTAATAATTATCGAATTCTTTTAGTAGCTTTTAATCAATTTATTTTTCAATGTATACCCACACACACAGGCAATGCCTATGTGTGATTTTTTTGTTCATGTTATAGTGTATTGTAAAATGTCACTATCTAAATGTTTGAGTTGTTCCTTTCTCTTTCTTCATTCCTTTCTATTACCTCTCCTCTCCTCTCCTCTCTTCATAGTATAGTGTAAATTTTTAGTTTATTTTCGTTTTAAATTTTTGAATAAAATTATAAGATTCTGTATAATTACCTAAAATAAGTCCATGTACCTATAATTTCCTCAAACTGAATGGTTTGGGTAGGTAGGAAGAAATTGCCTTAAGGCAATATGCACATAAATATATGCACATAAATTGTACATAAAGTGTGTGTATAAAGTGTTAAATAAATTAACTATTTCGTATTTATGTAATAAATAAGTAATAATACGCCATTGGCTAATAGAGTCACCTATACGGATAAAAACCATTATATGATAATCAACCACGAAGTTAGCTACAGTTACAGTAATACAACGGGCCGTAGCTTACAAGATTGCCGAAACCGTCCGTTACAAGCTTGCTGTTAAACTAAAAACCAACCAGAAATTTGAAAAGCGTTTGTTTTATGCAATAGAGCTAAAGAGCTTCTCTGGCGAGTCAAAACTCTGAGACCCAGATAGCGATAGCCAGGAAACAAAATCCATGCATTAAATAATATATAGGCCTTGCATAGTCGTCGCCAGGTAAGAATGACTATGCTCACAAAGTGACCGCAGTGTAAAATATGAGTTAGCGTAGGCATTCTTATCTGGCGACGACTTTCCAGCAAGATTGATAATATTGTAACTCCCATATGTCCAGGCAGATATAAAATACAATTCTTTATGGGAAATAGAATCAGTAGCTCAATCACAAATAACTATCGATTTGCTTAAAAACATGCTAATCTTAACATTTGGCTTGCCAACCGCCGGCTACATTCAATAAATAGCATGATAAGTAGTAAATAAATAAATAAAAATAGCAGTTTTTGAATATTTTCTATATTTACACCGGTAAAATTCAAATATGTGATTGCGCAGCAGGATTATACGTCGCGAAACGTAAATATTTTGAAATTTAATATTAGGTGTTCACGGATGTTGCATTGTGATCGCGAATACGATAAACAATCATGGTGAGAAATTGTTATCACGTCGCTTATTGGCACATTAGTTATTTGTGATTGAGCTACAGAATCCTGGACGTGCGTTTTCGACTCGTAGGCTACTCTCAGATAAAAATCCTGAAACAGAAAATCGAGTGGGAATAAGTCGGCTTTGTAATGTAGTAGTTGGCGTATTCGTTTACCATTCTTGAGGTCCCGGGTTCGATTCCTGGCAGGGTCGCTGTGAATATTTTTTTTTAATGGTGGTTTAACACTTCAATATTTCCGTACAACAAAAATGATCTAAATATGGAGTGCCAATGCTGTGCCCTATGCACTACTGAGTGCGGATAGCGAAATAATGATAATGAAATGCCGAATTTTCTAAATTGTTTTTTAAAAAAGATTCTCCATCGCTATTAAAAAAACGATTAAATATGTAATACGTAAAACGCCGTGCATTACAAATCGGGCCTTCAGATATATCGCAAGATAGCGTAAACAGGATAACAAGTGCTGATTAGCGAGGAGAGCGAAAATTGAAAGTGGTTAAAGGCAATTACAAATAAAAAGAAGCTTTTTACGATCAACTATTAGTTATATTACTGTCGGAAACACAGCGATACCGCCATTGTTAGTTAGCTGCGTGCGCACAATGATCGCGCGTGGCGACTGACGAACCGTGATATTTATTCACCACAACACGAGCACACAGCGTAATATGTTGAAATATTTTTAAACATAAACGGAGTATTTTTAAGATTCAATCTGTAGACATTTTTTGGTCGGATATTATGCAAAATAGCTGGCATAGATTGTAGTTCATCGAACAATTTTCAATGTCATAAGTCAATCAAAACTTTTTTTGAGAATTATAAAAACATTTTTACAGTTGCTTCATTAGTAGAAATGCGTTTCAAACCGCTTAATTAATAAAGTCACACGTAAGGAAAAATCGATATTATTTTTCTGGCAAAATTACGATTTTCGACGTTTATTTATTTACTTTAATTTATTTTTATTTTATTTATAAATCATATAACACAAAGTATTTTACAAGTATAATACGTGGAATTACATTCCCAGGTGTTACAACAACTCAATTCGGGACATAAATAATATTAGCATTTAGAAAATAACACATATTGAGAACAACAAAGAAACAAAGCAAATTTCGCACCATTATAACTAAATATACAACAACAATATATACGACTAAAACATGTTGTTACACAAGCAGAATAAATATATATAAAAAAACGCTTTTAAGAATAAAAAAGTAGTGAATATACTAAGGGAGATAAGGTCATTAACATCACATGCCATGCAGATGATGCTGCTATAGTGATGATGAGAACATATCCAACTCAGTTAGTAAACATTTGGATGACTAAGAAATGTGTTTAAAACATAAGTCTTGTTTTATTAGTAGGAATTTGAAATATTTTGAAAATACGTCAAAATTTTTTGATAAAATAGAATCAGGTATAATAAAATGTAGAAATGCAATTTAAAAATAGCAAAGAAAATGTGAAACAATAAATACACTGAGAGAAAAAAGAGGAAGAAAAAAATACATTTGAAGATCATTAAAAAACAGTGTAACGCATGTGTATGTTTGTGTATGCATGATGTGCGTTTGTATGTGAATGTATGTGTATGGATGATATAGTGTGGGCGTTCAGAATTTTGGTTTATTAATTATAATAACCTTCATTGAAAACGATTTCAAAACTATTCTTTTTCGTTTTAGAATTTTTGATACGTTTAATGTTTACATTGATTACTCAATTTATAAAAACTTGGTTGATCTTTTCACATTAAAAAAACCTATATTTAAATAATAAATATGAATGATTTTATATTTTCTGAACAAAATGAAAATCAACAATCAGTAGCGTAGTGGTCATGTAAGTGTGCCAAAGTCTGAGGTTCGATCTGCACTCTACCATGCTTGATACCATACTTGATTCGCGATTCCAACTAGTTAAAAGTGTCTTGATAACATGAAATATTTGTGCAAGTAAACTATAACCCAAACTCCGTTTTTATGCTCAGATTGAGCTCGATTGATAACACACTGTGCGGCGCAGTGAAAGTACGAAGAGTTACATTTTGCTCGCGGTAGGCGCCATCATCATACTTAACATCGGGATGAGAAACTGGAGTTGGAGACTAACAAATGGCAAACAATGCCTTTGTTACGTAATGGAGATTCTTCATCGGCCGCATTCGATAAATTCCCAGCGCGAATATCGAGTTTTTGCGTCGAACGCTTTAAACTTAAACCAACAAACACGTTTAGTCCAGCGCAGCGTGCAGCAACTTTGTTGTTTTAAAACATATTCAGCCAACATACGCACACAAAGCACGGATTAGCAAACAATCGTTAAATACAATTGTGCAACAGTTAAATACATAAAAAATCATAGAATTAAGAATAGTCCAGAAGGAGCGTAGAATCATATTTGAATACATCGGACAGTGTCCAATAATTCCCCCACTTAGACACACTTTTGCCGCACCCATACTTGAAGTAACCGAGTAATATTGCCAGATAGCGAAGAATATAACCATAACACAAATGTAAGGTAAAAAAAATCAATTTGTTATTTTTTCTACATTGATTGACACAACAGAGTAGATAAGTAAAGGGTCATTTAATAAGAAGAGTTGAATTAATGAACTTTGAACATAAAATATAAAACAAATTTTATTTTAAATTTTCAGTCACTCTCTTGCAGATGCCTCCAGATGCGAAAAAGACAACTGTACTTCGAACTGATTATGCCTAAATAAAATCGTCAAAAACGAGGTATCTGATTATTTTGCTTTACGCACTCCAAAACTGAAACGATTTAGATGTTTTTTTTAAAGAAGAATATCGGAAAAAATGCTGTGATTACTGTGTCAGGAGGTTTTAGTTTTTAAAAAAATAGTTATCATATTTATTTTACGAATTTTTGGGTGGCCCTAACTCCTATAAAAGACCATTTATCAACAAAAAAATAAACGACGCGGACAAGCCAATGCCGAATGTCTTTAACACGTATACAAAAAATTGCTTGAGCGCCATAATCCGGGGAAAAATACGGAAATACGTCTGTATGAAGAAAAGACAGACCGCGTATCCTCTTAAGGCTGAGAAAAGCATTATAGACAAAATCAAGGAGTTCTCTTTTGATTTGAACATGTAAAACGAATGGACAGAGAAAGAACGGCACAGTTTTTGGGTTAATTTTAATTGAACAGAAATTATCAGAGCTCGTATTAAAGTGCAAAACGAACACAGTTATCTTCAATTTCATATGAAGTAAAATCGAATTTTCAGAATAAAAAAATAATATTCGTACAAAAAAAATATGTTCAACTTCAAGTTGCCGATGAAGATAATATTTTTTTTTTCGAAATATATCGGTGAAATACTTTAGTCACATAAATCGCATCCGCATCAATAAAGGTTTCAGCGCTTTGGCTTCACAAATAATAACAGATGGAATAGTTGAAGAAACATAAATGTTCAAATCAAAGTGTATTTCATAAGTAAATTATAGAAGCAATGTTGAATTATTTTCGCATCAGCTAAAAATTTTCAAAAGATTTACCAAAATATGCTCTATATATATCTAAACCTGAACAGCATCGTAAATGTGTTCCTACAGAAAAGTTAGGCATTCAAAAAGCAAACAGTGTTATCACTCCTAGCTTAAAGATGACACACTTGCCATGTCTGCTTAGAATCTAGATCATGCTATCACCATACCTACTGTAATTTTAAATAGTTTCTCAGACAATGCATATAAATTGGACAACAACAACTTGAACAACTGGTAACATCTTAAATTCAAAATTAAAAACAGCTACAGCACAACAGTATTATACTTACAAAGGAATATTTTTCTTTAATGAAATGAACAAAAATAAAAATGCAGTCAGGAATACAACATATTTAAAAAAGAATCGAAAAGTTATTTTAAAATTCTTTTTTGTGTAGCGCTGATTGAAAACACCATTTATTTAATTTTTAATTTTTTTTATGTTATACTAAAAATATTAATAATGAAAAATAAAATAAACAAATTACTGTAAGACTTCACTCCCCATTACGTACCTACACAAGAATTGTTATTGTTTTTTCTCTTACGTAATGGTAAACCTTAATGTAAATTTCTGTATTCAATTTATACAAAAAAATGTTTTAGTAATATTGTCCACTTACATTTTCTATCTGAATAAACTAAAAAAAAATAATGCCAATCCATAAAGGTTTTTGTGAGCCTGTCAATGGGTTAAAAAAAAGTAGACAGTTACACCAACCAAAGACAGGTGTTTTTTATAATAACCTAATATTATATGTTCATCGTAATAAGGAATTGTGCTTTATTGTGCATTTAAATAAAATAAATAAATAAATTACCTTTTTTTAAATATATTTTTGGCATTTTTTTCAATTCCTACAGTTTTTCTACTATAATTTCTAAAAAATATTTTTTAGTTAATTTTTTCGGAAAAAATATACAAAATATTACAACAAAATACATTTTTATATATATATAATTAATACATATATTTATATTAACGTTTCACGTTCCCTTCTCTAAAACGTTCTCCATATGTGTTGCAACACGTCAAAAATAAGTGTAAAAGCTTTTTAATTAAGAAAATATAATTTTCGTTTTTATTTTTTATTATAGAAAATAAGTAATCAATTAAGTAAGTCGTGCATAAAGAAACGCATGTTTTTTGATAAAATAAAGTTCTTGGTCAAATGTCTCATTGTGTTCCGTATTATACACGGACATGGACATCGTGGTTTATCACATAGTATACTCGTTAATCTAAAGGTTAAATTAACTATTAGACACTTGTAGAAGCCAAGAGAAGGTTTCGAATTGTTAAGAATTTAGAGATTAAATCAACAGCGTGTTGTGTTTATTGCCACGATCAGCTGAAACATAAATTAGAAGGTGCTTCTTACTTCTTACAACCATCGAAGAAAGAATCGAGAAATATGTGGAAGACGCTATTTACATGTCCGAGTCTCCTACTGTTATTCCGAGCCCGATCTAAGATAATATGTGCAACGATCGTAATATAATGTCCAAACGTGTTTTGTACATAACGACAGTGAAAAAATATGGTGACTAAATCATTGAAAACATGGTTGCATTTATATGATCGTGCAGTTGGAAGATGATGGCATTAATGACATGATGACAAATCCTCTGTGAGCACGATAACACCACAGCCGAAATAAGATACGATACGCTGACTGTATATACGAGTATGTGTATCTGCTGACTTGTGAATTAATGTATGAATAAAAAGATAAGAAATTGTAGATTAACAGTGTATGTAGGTATATGTTCATAAAGATATTTTTTTAAGAGCTAGCACCACCATAAAATTAGTACTGCCAGGTGAACCTATTTGTACATAAATACTTGTATTTTTGTTTTTTTTTAATTTTTTTTTATTCAATAAATAAAATAACATGCATAATTGTATTTTTGGTTCCGTAAAGACGACGCTTGTCTGCGGGTTACATTCCGTTTTTTTTTGTTTAATTTATAAAAGGTAAGAGCATAGTTTAATAATATATGAAGAATATGATATATTTATGTGCACACTTAAGTTTCACTTGCTGTTTTTAATAAGTTTTTTTTATTTTTTTTTATGTATTTACTTTTTTTTTTTTATGTATTTACTTTTTTTTTCACACGATTTTCAACAGGTATTAAATTATTGACAAACATTCTTAATTTAAACGTTTTATAATTTCTTAAAAATAAGTGTGTGAAATCCATATTTCTAGACTTCACTCGATAAAAATCAAAAAATATCTCGCTCCCTCGGGAAAATTCTTAGTAAAATAATGAATTAATATTAGGACATAATAATTATGCTACGTCGCCATAGACTAACGGATCGTCGTATTTTTTTGCATTTTGCTGATGGGAGTAACTTTATATTTGGCCTTGCTTTTGCTTATAGGAGTTATTTTACTATATTTTGCCTTGCTTTTACTGGTGAGAGTTATTTTTCTATATTTTGTCTTGCTTTTGTTGATGGGAGTTATTTTACTATATTTTGCCTTGCTTTTGCTGGTGAGAGTTATTTTTCTATATTTTGTCTTGCTTTTGCTGATGGGAGTTATTTTACTATATTTTGCCTTGCTTTTTCTGATGGGAGTTACTTTATATTTTGCCTTGCTTTTGCTGATGGGAGTTATTTTATATTTTGACTTTATTTTGCTGATGGGAGTTATTTTATATTTTACATTGCTTTTGCTAGTGGGTTTTATTTTCTTAAATTTGATCTCGGTTTTGCCGATGGGAGTAACATTGTATAGGGCTTATGATATTTACTGCAATAGATATATTCCTTCTAGGTGCTCTAATTATTGATTGAGAATCTAGCGAGATAGTCAGCTGTAGTTTTCTGCGGAACTTCTCTGCATTTTCTTTTTAAAGAGGAAACTCTTTACAAATATTAACAGATCTAACGTTTCAGTGCAGTGTTCATTATTATCTATTTAGCGGCAGTAGCACATTTGTACAAATCGTCTAACATAGTAAAAAGGTAATGAAATATAAGATACATATTAAGTTTGTATATCTAACATACAAATTGTGATGTACACATAGACACATTACAGTATTTTGCGGACGATAAGACGCATAGGACCATAAGACGCACCCAATATTTTAGTTAAATTTTCAAAGCAAAAAAGTGCGTCTTATGGTCCGAAAAATACAGTAGGTACATATTATATTGTATACGTAAGTATAAATGAATTGTCTTTCTATTTTTATTATTAGCCTTAGGAAGTGCTGATGACTTGCTCGCTAGCTCCATTAGTATTTTTTATCGGTCTGAAAAACTTGTTTTTAAAAGGGTAGACATCGAGATCTATAAAGAAGCTCGTGATGACGTCATGAGCAGTGAGTATGACTGTAGATAGCACCCGCGATGGCTCAATAACACGGTGTAAGAATGAGGCGTGGTAACTATGTAACTAAACAAAGTTCCCGTTTAATCAGAATAACACATTGCAGAATACCAGACCGACCATTCGGTCACACGAACACGACCTTTGCAAAAGCCCGTTTAAATAATAATGTATCGGTGTACTTTTAACAGATGGAATAAATAAATAACGCCAACGGCCATGCATAAAACTAATAACTAACAACAAAATAACAAACACTAAAAATGACAACATTGTTAGAACTGCATTTTTCATATTTCATGATCCTTTCACAACGTTTGCAAAATATTTTAGGAATAAATTGTAACTAACAATACTATATAAGTATACGCGTATAACATATCGCTACGTAAATTCAAAGGGGCCACAAATCGAAAACCCCGAAATTTCGCTTTATTGCAAAAATGAGATTTAAATCGATCATATTTTTCTATGAGAAAAAGACTTCCATGGATTTAGCATTATAAATGACCCAAATCCTGCAACAGTCCTTTTAATCTTTGTGCTCTGGTGGCTAACTTCAGAGCAAAGCCGCCATCACCGCCGCTCTTTAGATGATTATTAACACGAAGATCCGCAATGAGGAACTTAAGCCCTACGGGAAATTGGATACAAAAAATGTTTTCTTGCGCGGGGTAAAAATTAGAGCATTCAATTGTACCGTAAAGTTTCTTGAAAATGTACGGAAAAAATAATAAAAATATTTTAATAAAAACGCACTACTTTGAATGACGTCACTGGTTCATGTGAATCAACCTATGATCTGAAGGCTTTGGAAGATTTCCGGTCTGCTTGTCGCTTCTGGACCAGTGGGAAGAATTGAATGAGAATAAGCCGAAATAAACCTCTGACGTCACACGCGGAGTTATTTCAGAAATACAAAACTTTAAAAATCGTAGCGCTGATAATACCATATATAAAAATTGCAAAAATAAATTTTTCACTTAGTCTATTAACAAATATTTTTTTTTCATAAAACTACTGAACTTCCTCATTAGATGGCTACAGCTTTTAAAAACATATCTTATGTATTAAAAACTTAAAAAAAAACAAAGCTCATACTAAAAACTTTGATTGGGTCAACTGAAAAAAGACGAATTTCGATTTGTGCCCATTTTGAATTTAAGCAGCGATTTATTCTACAAAAATTATTTTTAAAAAAACAAATGTAATTCTTAACTTCACAAAGATTAACAGTTGGAATAATGAAAGAATTGAAGAAATATAGATGTTCAAACATAGGCAGGATGGTGAATGTTACACAATGTATAAAGTGGCCACCTTAACTAGCCAAAGGTCATAATCCCTGTAAATGCCTAGATTTATTTATTCCCTGATATAAAATGTTATTCATTTCCGTTGCAATATATTCATGTAATTCCATATATTTGTGTTATTCTGTAAAGCAGGGTTCACACGAGGACAAAACAATGGACAGGACAATATTGCCCTGTTCCAGATCCGTGAACAGCCTTGGCAATACAACAATTTGACCAGAGTTCTGCGGAGTTAGTCTGCATGTCTATCTCTAGAACAATGACTTCGTCCGTCGTCCCGTATTTCAAATTTATTTTCACATTAGGAGAATAGGTCCGTTGCAGAGACATGACAATATTGTCCTGTCCTCGTGTGGACCATACTTTATGAAAAATATTAAATAATAAAATTTTACTGAAGAATATCTACAAAATAAAGCTTTTGTAAAGCATGTATCTTGTTACATAAAATTTAAAAATGAAGTGAGTAATATTTTCATACTTCAGGGTGTATTTACTTATTTATTCTTTTTTTTTCATATCAGAAACATTAAACATAATGTGTCCTCATTGGGGTTAGCCTTAGCCGTGCTGAAAAACTTTCTTTTACGAGTATAAGTATGATTTTAAAAAAACAAAGCCAAAAAATTGAATTTTATATAAAGCATTAACAAAATTTTATGATAAAGGAAAAAGCATTTATAAATGACAAAATTCAAACGTAAGGTCAAAACATGTTTTAAAATGTTTATTAATATAATAATATACATACATATATGTATGTACAATGTAATTATTAGAGCACATTCATCGGGTTGTGGTCCTGTGGCTAGTGTCTCGAACTCACGGACCAAAGGTCCGTGGTTCGAATCCCACTCTACCCCAACTCGATTCCATTTTCTAATAGTGAGTTATTTACAACTCGTTGAAAATGGCCCTCAAAATTAAATATTTAGGTAAATCATAAGAACGCAAATATTTATTTAAAAAAAATTTAAAAAATTTATATGTATATATATATTTATGTGTCACCTTCTTCAAGATTCGAAATAAAATAAAAATAAAAAAGTATTTGAGCTAAAGTAATAAAATCTGAAAGATTAGGTGTAAATTTTAAATCATTAAATATTTTAAAGAATGATTAAGGATGTGTATCGCAATACCTGTATCGCAAGTGGGTGTGTGTATATTTTTTGTCACATGTCATATTTGCTTTAGAGAATATTAACAATTATCAACATTTTTCTATCCACACCCATATGGCTGTGTATTAGTCCTCAAATTGCGGCGTATCTTGATCATTTTTGTTACATTGAAAATAATGTGATCAGTCTTCAGCTTCGGGAGCCAATCTATGAACAATGAAATATTGCAGTGTAGAACCACCTCACCTCAAGCATAACAGGCGAACGCGCCAACCATTATACTGGGAATCTCCACTTGATTTCCTTAACAGAATTTTCACAAACATAACTGTATTATGCATTCGCTCGGACACGGAAATATGTATTTATTTTTTCAAATTATTCTGGCAAAAAAGCTTAATGGTGCTTATGAAAATAAGATGCTATGAACAATAACGTCCTTATGACGGTCTCAACATTTGTAGCTAATTCTAGATCCACCCTGCATTGGCTCGGAGAAGCGTATTTTTGGAACTTCTTAAGCGTTACCGCAGTCATCAGGCTTTCTGGTGCAGTAGGGAAACAAACGACTCAAATAAAGACGTTTTAAAGTTTATTTACAGCTTTTGTTTTTATTACTAAAAAAGCACCCATCGGATCTCCATTCGTAAAGTTCAATTCATTACAAAATGGCCGTAAAACCGAAAATTATAATTAATGAATTTTCTTTACAATACACCGCGACATAAACAACTTTATATTTCAAAAGCACATAAAAACTATCATCTGATCGCGTGTCGTGCCTTTTCTGAATTATTGAAACAAATATTTTATCAAAAAATACATTACTCAATGTAGACGTGTTTACACGGAATGGAAACAGGTCAGAGCGGTGAACGGGACAAAGCGAATAAAATAACTATAATATGTGACGTAATAAATGTTTTCACTAAATAACAGTAAATTCAGTTAATAGTTCAGAGTACTATAGAAGGATCAATATGTCGTTTACTAACCCATATATTTAAAAAAGTCAAAAAAGAATAAAGCCACTTTAACAACACCAGAAACAAATGGAAACTTACGAGAAAAATTAAAAAATTCTTTAATTTTAGAGAGCCCATATGCATGGCCGTAAAAACATAATAATACGATTCCAAAAACAATTAATCAAATCCAATCAGTTTTTTAATAAATAAATATTAATATAATATTACGGAATATTCGAAAGACGTCACGGAGTAAAGGTAAGCGGAGTATTAAATGAAAATATTGTAATCACTAGGTAAAATAAATAATTCAATATTTTTACTCTATTTATTTTCTCAACTATTCATACTTTTTTTTTATATTTAATTATCTTTCTCTTGTATAACTGTAAGAGATTGGCAGTTACCATAAGTCCGCCATTAAATCATAAATGTACCATTGTTTTCCTTCAACTGTATGCAGACATAATGTATTTGATGATTAATTTGGCTTTTGCTTTTGTTAATTAAGCTTTTTGCATCAAAAGAAATAAAAAATTAAGATAATAAAATTTATGAGATGCTACGAGTATGCATCAGAAAGGTCACTACAGATTGAACAAACACCTTGCTAAAATGAAACTTCTAGATGTAGGTTCTACAGTGGAAATGAGGAAACACCTATACACATTCTATGTGAATGTGATGCTTTACATCATAAAAGGAGCCTCCTCCTCGGGGGACCAATGGTTAAACCTGAGGATGTTAAAGAGCTCGCTTCCTAACTAATAGCCCGATACTTAACGGATCTGCGCTTGGAGGGGGAGATTTAGCGAAATGTAAACTCTCGCCTTACACACAGTAGCCAGAACTCTTTATAGACCTGGGCTTTGAGGGCGAGAAGTATTCACAGGACAGGTGTCACAATAAATCTTCAGTAGCAGTGACGTCAGGAGCTGGCATAGCACTGACCCACACCACTATGAATACTAATAATGTGGCAGAAATGTGTTCCATTTACCGCATGATATTCAAAATCAGTAAGGATAAAGAATTCAAAATCGTTTATTTTTTATTTTTAATATTGATGTTTTTCGTAGATATTTCTTGATAAAACTCCATAATTAATGATTTGATGTTTGTCAAATTAAACAAATGAATTTTATTTATTTTTTTGTCTGGAAAACATTTTTATTATTTTTATATACCGATTTCGTATAAGTATTTTAATTTTTAAATAAATATTATACCAGTCTCGAAGATGTTGCGAAATCAATAAAATCTATCACTGTTTACTTCCACACCCAAATATTCTGCAACACGCCGCTAAATATTATTAACCTGATTTTAGTGCACGTTCGGACATGGTGGTGTTTGCATACCTTTTAACTCTGTATGTAATTTGTGTATTTTTTCGTAAATACTAGGTATACTACGGTGAAGGTGAAAGTGAAAGTGTATTTTACTATTTGCATGTTAGTGTAGTGAGTGTCCTGACGAAGAGACGGGTACGTCTCGAAACCGGTAGACATAAAAATTCGGTAACTGGTTAAATATTTTTATGTACTAACAATATTTGACAATTTATTTCAAAGAAGAATAAAACGGGAGCCCAAGTAAAACTGGGACGTAAAATTGTTCATAATATGTGATGCAAATATCAGTAGCTCGTATAATACAGCATAATAAACATGTTTAGCATACCTTGAATGCAAAACACATAAAGAGGATAAGGTGAAGTGCTTTATTACCAAATATTGACATTCCTTTAAACGCAAACCGGTTGCGGTTTTGTTGTGTTCATAATATAGTCGCGTCAGCAGAAATTCAAATGCATAAAAAATATCCGGAAATGAGTTTGGAATGTCATCTTTCTAAGATTTTTTTCAAAACAACGACTCAATTTTTCTGGTCATATCGGTAGTCGGTATTACACGGCAAAGTTCATTTTTTGGCTCGACAGCTGGCTTCTGGCTGGTTTATCTGTTTTAGAGCGAATTCTCGTCAACTTTCTAAATGATATTTCCAGCAAGTTTTCAATAGATTCCTATTCAATTAAGCTAATTCGATTTTTAAGCTGATTTGGGATATGTTGTTTTAATTTTAGCATATGCACCTTCTCCAGCCACCTTCAAGAAATGCCTGAAACATTACTATATATTACATATCCTTAGAATCCAGACCCTGTATTTTATTGTTTTTAAAAATATATATTGTTAGGTGTGATTATGGATGAAAAACTCTGATTTGATTCCCATATTCAGGCGTCTATAAATAAGGCTTACAGAAATCTGGGCTTTATTATACGCACCACTCAACCATTCAAAACAACACCATCCCTCAAAATCTTATGTAATGCATACGTTCGCTGCCATCTTGAGTTTGCATCTGTTGTATGGAATCATCGATTTAACAATTAGATAAAATACAGAATAGATTCCTTAAACTTCTGAATCGTAAATCTCTTACATATTTTGACTCGTATGAAGACTCTTCTTCCTTTCGTAGTTTAACTTCCCTTACTAAACGTAGAAGCATTTCTGATCGGTCTTTCCTCTTCAAAATTTTTTAAAAAAATATCGATAATCCATATTTAGCATACCTTGCTTTGAGTATACTCTTGGAGCGTATTTCAATCGATTGTCCCGTAAAGTCAACACGACAAGTTCATCTTTTTTATAATTCATTACCCAAAAAAAGTTATGTTTAAAACTCGTTTACTTATCGTAGCTGCTCCAAATTTAATTTACTTAGTCTCCATTTAGATATTTATTACAAAATTTTATGACTTCAAAAAAAAAACTTTTTGAAACACTGTAAAATGAAACATTTGTTAGTGTGTAATAAGTTTATGTTTCTTTAATTATGTTCATTTTATTATAATGTCAAAATTTTGAATTGGTCAACTATATTATGAAAATCCCTCTCCTCCACTCTATTTCCTCATCCCTTAACCTTCTTACGAGCTCTTTTTTTTCTCATGTCTTTTATAATATATTATTTTTCTCTTTACTGTGTAACATGTTCTCTCATTATATTTGTGAAAAACTTTAACTGGATGTTTGTACTATTTTTTATATTTTGTATTCTTATATAACAACTGTTGTTTTTCCTTATTAAATAAAAAAAATAATTTAAAAAAATACCTTTTCTTTCCTTGGTTCCTTTTTCTATCTCCTTCATAACAGATTATCTGATTCCACATCCCTCACCATTTAATATGTATAACATAGAGAAGGTTCAAAGACGATTTTTGCGATACTAAATTATAATTATTATTTTCTTTAAGATATAAGTATCGCAAAAATCAGCTTTGAACCTTTCCTATCTTGTATCCATTATTTCTAGCAGGGATACTGGATTACAACACCCTCGTATCTTGTCGTCAAATTTTCTTAAGAAACATTTCTACAAGCTGATTACTGGAAGTATATACATAATATACAATCCAAATATACTGAAAGAGATCAGTTTGTATGTTCCCAATAATTATACTAGAGCGAGATCTCATGCACAGTTTTACACACCCAGAAGCCGTACAAAAGCAAGTCAGAATTCAAGGATTAATAGGGCAATTCGTTTTATGAATTCGGCTTCTGAGGATAATATAGATCTATTATCTATTTTCCTGTACCTATTGGCAGTTTAGCAGCTATCTGTTTTCTATTCATTAACTTCTGACTTACATTTACAGTCTGCATTACATGATGGGTTAAACGGCCCGTAAAGAAATGCAGACTACAATTGTCAAATAAATAAATAAATAGTGTACTTTTATTTAAGTTAATATGTGCAAGCCTTATCTCCCTTCTAAAAATCAACTGTTGTTTTCAATTTGTTTTTTTTCATGTTTTCATGTTTCATACATATCATCATTTTTTAGTACAAATTTTTGACCAACTGTTTTTTTGACGTTGACCAGTCTGTTTTTGGGTTGGCTGAAAGATATGGCTTTTAGCAATAAGTCTGCCAAAATACTTATTATTTTTACTTGAAGATAAAAACAAAATAAATGTAATTAAATATTTTTTGTTTTAATACACATGGTAAAACAAAAAATCTAAATATATATATATATATAGAATGGACGCTTAGAAACGTCTCACGGCAATGCCCATCCTCTGACTCAATAAAGCTTAAGCAGCTTAAATCAAAAGACAAGAATTAGAATTCTACAAATACGTGTTTTTATTTTTTGTTCGTTTTTGATTTGCGGTATCTCGAAATTGCATACCTACAAACAGGAATCAAATATTTGTCTATGTACTGTTAATGTTTGCAATTCGACGAATGTATCCAATGATAACTAATCAGAGTTTGTGTTGACGAAGATACAAATGGACGTCCAGTTACAGAAATCATTACATTCCGAACCCATGATTTGGAAATGCAATTTACGTATATTTACAATTTGCATGTCGGATATTGCTTGCACTATCTATGTAAATTGGCAACACAATTTGACGTATTTATGTTGAAAGTGGTTTTACCATTATGATTGAGAGAGAGGGGAAAAAATTGGCAAAACGAACACAGTTTTTTTTTAAGGCCACGATTTTTTTATACAAATCAATTTATTATCAGAATCGTTTTCTTTTAATAGTGTAGAAGTTAAACATACAAGAAAAACGAATTAAAGAACAAATTAACAATCATACTTTTTATTCTGAATTTATCAATTGCGTTCTTTACAATTTGCTTACTTCTAGATATATAACCAAATGTGAACCAAATGTTTTTACAGTTATGTAGGTACCAGGAAAAGGACAATAGACTTTGTAAACTTTATACCTAAAACAAGGACCCTTCGAGTTCGGTATCGACCATCATCTTTTTAACCTTAATAATAAGTTAAGGAATGCTATCTTTGTTTAGTTTTGTTATCGGTTACTTTTTGTGCTGTTACATGTTCACTTAATTGCCATACTTACTAGTTAAAGAACTCAGCATAGGCTCGATGTATTTTAATTGTGTTTTTAATTTTTTTATTGTTGACTTTTAAATTCAATCTTATGTTGCTGAAATTCCACTCGTCGATGCGCTTTGTAGCTGCAAGACTTTTTGTGATGATAGCTATAATATATAAATCATATTAGGTAAATGTTATAAACTATCAAATATCTCAATTTAGTAAATGGCGTCTAGAATTTTAACCGTCCATGCGCTCAGTAGCTGCAAGACTTGTTGCTATCTAACTTCTATTTTTATAAATTTATTTTTTATTTCGTTTTTTAAAATATCACTCAAACTCCAAACTTCATCGTCAAATATAAATATTTTTTTAATGTAAGTAGGGATTAGATTTCTTACTGTCCGTGCGCTCTGTAGCTGCAAGACGTGCCGTAATCTAGCTCCTATATATCATAACTGTTATATATCATAATTAGAGACGAGGAACTAGAATCCTAACCGTCCATGCGCTCTGTAGCTGCAAGACGTGCTGGGATATTTATTTATTGTACAGCGCCCTTGAGATTACGCAGACAGGGTATAGTCTAAGCTTATAACCGAGTTACACAGTTAAAACCCGCGCTGTGCCAGCGGGTACCCTGCAAGACATCGGACCCTCCCAACTTCTCCGCAAATGCTTTAAGAAGAACCACAAAATCATTCAGGAGAAGCTGGACTAGAAAGACATCCACAGACTTCCCGTCCACTTAAACAATATTCGGCAAAGTGTGTCCTTTTGTTTATTTCAATATGTGCCTTTACTATTTTTTCCATGCATGTGTAACTTTGACCTCAAGTGGTTAGTCCATATGACTTATTACGGTTAGATTATATTTAGAGAACATAATATTACATGAACTAACCAAAAAGGAGCTGAAAGACCTTTAAAAATAAAGAACGAAATGCGAGTGATTGAAACTAGAAATATAAGATACATAATAAATCTGAAGAAAGCGGAAAAGGTAAGTATCATATGCGCTTCCTTTATAAAACGAATACACTCACTTTGTTTAAGTGCCTATTATTATATGGCTAGGTCGATAATTCATACATAACAAACGTCCAATTTAACATCCTGTTTGAGAAAAAGTATGCAAAAGGTTGCATAACTGTTACAAAACAGAAACGCGAAGATAAACGTAGAATAACGGCACATCGGAGGTGGTAGGTACTTAGTTAATAATATATTCTACATCTGTCAGCGGATACGTATTGTATTTTGGAGGGATCAGTTTATCTGTTCGATAGAAACCAGTTTGTGGTTCTCACATTAGAGTCTGAAAAGCTAACGGATTAATTAAGCCACAGTTAGGAGAAGCACCACAAACCGAAATACGATATGTTGTATCTTCTGGGTTGGAGATTTAGGACCAGTGGCGGCCCCGACCACAACACTTTATGCAGGGCTTCAAGGATTATTCGTAAAAAAAATATCATGTCAACATTTTGAGCATACGCAAATATTTGTGAGCAAATTCAGAAAAGGTACATGGATTTTTTTATAAATACGAGCAGAGTGGTAAATGTTTTACGGTATGTAAAATGATGACTTAAACCAGTTCATGGCATGTCATAAATCCTGAAAATGCTCAAAATTTCCTTCTGTTCAAAAAAATTAGGGTGTATATGATTTACCTAAATCAAGACAAATGAAAATAGTTATATAAATGTTTACACGATACATCTTTTTTTTCAATTTGTTTTTATTTAAACCTATTTTAAACGAACAACCCGAAACGGGTAAACTTACAATTAAATTCAAATGATATGTTTTTTAAAAGTATGTCTCTACAATAGTGCAGAATTTAAAAATGTTCTTTCACCGTATTAACAATGCCAACAGTATAAAAAATATTATTTTTTTACTTCAGATGAAATTAAAAAACACCGAAATGAAAGAAACATAATTTCAATCATAACTTTATGTCGGTTATCGTACGGAAGACATGTAAAATCGTAATAATTCTTTAATTAGCAACATAAATAAACTGGCAGTTTGGTATATCTTAGAGTGACAACGCGCTTCCACTTATAGAGCCACCCATGTAAACAAAAGTAGATCTAGTATTATCAATCCCTAAGTAAGCTACAGTTTCCAGCAAGACAATTGACCTTAAGTACTCGGGCTGATTGCTAAATCGATATTTATTACTTTTAAATATACCTATGTAGTTATTTCCTTCAAATGTAAGTTTTATGTATGTATTGTTGCAGGGTTATTCCAATATATATTTATATGATTCTTACTTTATAATTATAATAAGAAAATTTTCACGTTATTTATGAGCAAAGCCAAGCACAGCGACGAAAGCGTCTGTCATACGTCTGTTGTTAAACCGAACCAAAAGTTTGTAACGCTTTTGTTTAATACAATAGATCGACATGACATCTATATAAGTGGGTAGCGCGTTTTTACTCAGAGAACGATTTTTTTTTTCATAGAAAGAAATATTTACATTTTTATGATTTACCCAAATATTTCATTTTGAGGGCCATTTTCAACGAGTTGTAAATAACTCACCTAAGTATATTCAAATGTTCATGCGTTAGAAGTTTATATAATTCATTAATAATTGAATGATTTAGGAAACATAATATGGATAATTTTATATAATATTCCCATAGGGTTTAATGAAATAGTTAATTTTAGTGCTTTCACACTTATAAATTAATTAGACATGCCATAATATAATCTAAGCCTAACCGCATTTGTAGACGATGACTGGATTTCACCTCCTAGGGGGTTATTATGATTAAGATGGAAAACATTATAGCCTACAAGCCAATGACATAATAAGCCCTGTAAATGCCTAGACTTCCATGTTCCCTTTATTTAAAAGTTCTCCATCTCTGGTTTCGCCAACATTCTTATATTTTTTTATCTATCCATATCTGTCCATCCGAAAAGTAAACGCACGCCCCGCCCCTGGTGCGTGAGAACGGAGTATTGAAAGAAGTAATTTCAATACATTCAGGAGACGCAGTGAGGCGAGACTGCAGAACGCGTGTCTGCTCTGTATCTGGTATCTGAACTCTGTTCTCGGCCCAAACATCCGAACATGTCAAGCGGAGATGCGCGCGGTACGTGACGATCGTATGTCGTACATATATATGTCACACCCAAGGTCATACGTACTAGGATTATACTAAAAATATATATATATTCTAATGTAGAAAGAATGCACAAAGAAATTGGCTTGCTCACAGTAAAGCAACAAATTAAATATAATGTGGCAATTTTTATACATAAAATAATTAAGGGGATGAATAAAATAAAAACAATAATAAAATTTAACCAACAATGTCATACATATGAAACAAGGGGTAAAAAAAGATAAGATTACCAATGAGGAAAAAAACAGAATCTCAAAACTCATTGTACAGGGGATTGAAGCTGTACAATGAGTTACCTGAAGGAATAAAAGAAATAGAAAAAAAATAAATATTTAAAATTAATTTGAAAAAATATGTAATTGAGAAATTTTGATAAAAAGTTGTAATATTATTAAAAGTTTATATTAGTTCTTAAAATGTTATGAACTAACTTAATAAAGCATAAATAAATAAAAACGTGCCTCATTAAACATTTCATTTTCAAAAAACCACAATGTAAATATTTTTGCTGGGATTCACGTAGATATTTGCCATACCAAAAATAAGGATAAATTCTACGATAGTATTCTATGAATTCTACAATCTGTTTTTTTTTTTAATAAACTTCTTAGGACGATTTCTAACTCAATATGATTACGTCATAATTAATAAGAATAACTACCGTATTTTTCGGACCATATGACGCACTTTATTACTATGAAAATTCAACCAAAAATTGGGGCGCGTCTTATGGTCCGATGCGTCTAATTGACCAAAACATTTTTTTTCTAAAAAATGCCAGATAACTTTTAGGGTGCCTCTTATGGTCCGATGTGTCTTATCGTCCGTAAAATACAATGATAATAATTATAATATGGTAAATAAAAAATAATTTATATATTCTTCTACGGGAATTATTTATGTTGATATCAGCCATTCGACGGCATTAAATTTTTTCCAATAACATTTATTTGCAACCTAAATATTCTATTTAAAAAAGAAAGAAAAAAAACGTAATTCAATATAAGGGGGGTTGAACTTTATGATTTAAAATATTTTTATACTTAAAACGATTATTTAGGGAATAAATGTTTTTAAATACTTATTTATTTAAACACTTTATATACATACACAGTTTACATAAATATGCATAAGGGCGGGCATATTGCCTTAAGGCAATTTCTCCCTACCTACCCAAACAGTTCAATTTGAGAAAATCAGTGGTATATGAACATATTGTAAGTTTATTAATAATTTCTTTATGGATCAAAATATTTATAAAAATATGTTTTTCTTAAAAAGTAAAAATTTACTAAATATTTATACTATACTATGAAGAAAGGAGAGGGTAAAGATGGAAGGAAAGAGCGAGGAAAAGGGAAAAACTTTGAAAAAAAACTGAAATTCAAAATGCCTATATTTCTTTTTAAAAACAAACATATAAAATTGAGCTTCGATTACTTTTATATTGAATATTTAACTTAAAAGTTTTTATATGACTACCAATGTACCTAAGTTTAGTCTAAATGTCAAAAGGCATAAATCTGCCGGTTTAAAGGTATATTTTAGTTATACAAAACTTTTTTTAATCAGAAATACCTAAGAAAATGGTTGGTTTATCTAATGTTCATTTACATATTTTTTTTATTGGCGCGATTTTTAAAAAGCGGTGTTTTAGAAATTGTATGGTTTTCCTACGCTTTATCAGACTACCTATCTTAACCATAAATTTTAGTCAACTTTCAACTCAATCGATAAATCTGTGGAAAATCATAATTGTTAAGCTTTTTAAATCGATAGAACCTATCATTTTTACCACAACATCTTTTTCATATATAATCATCATATTTTAAACTTGTAGCAGAAATGTTTTACAGCATGGGAATTATCCGAAGATAAACACCCAATAGCAAAAACATTTTTCAAATTTAGTAACGTCATCGATAATGGCCTTATTCGTTGGCATTGCCCTCTGGCGTGTGAGAGTAATGTAATATTAATAATAATCCGCTTCAAATGATCACAGAATACGTAAAAACTAGAATCTAGCAACCAGCAGGTAACTATGTGCCGCTTTAGTGTGCGCTAGGCGCTAGCGATGCGCTCAACCCTATTAGCACGGTTGTTCATTCAAATATATACAGAAAGTCTCGGGGAAGCTGGAAGCGTCTCCACTTTTCGATTAAAATGATTCGTTTACATTAGTGATAAATGTAAATTAAAAGAGATAAATTTAAGTTAGGTTTATTTATTTTTATTTATATTATAATATTTTACTTTTTGTACATAATGTTATTTGTACATTGGGGGACTTTTAGCCAAATGGCAATTTATTCCAACTAAGCAATCGAATAACAGTTTTATTTTTAAACTTCAAGTTACAAAACATATTCAATAGAAAATAAAGATTAAAAAGCTAAAGATACATAAACATAGAAATGAACGTATTTGTTTATAAATTACCTTAAATCGATACTATTACTCAATGGAAGAAAGGAAAAAAGAGGAAAAAGGAAAGGAGGAGATATTAAGGAAGAGAAAGGAGATGTTTCTTCAGACGCGATTTAAACAGAGATACTGTAGTAACATCTTTGAAAGTGGATGGGAGATGATTCCACAGTCAAGCCGCATGGACACTATATGAGTTAGATAAGAAAGAGGAATTGTGGATGGATATTAAGAGAGTGCTTTGAGAATTAGAACGAAGAGATAAACCATGAACTGATAAGCGTTAAAATTGTTCACGCAGGTATATAGGAGCGTTAGGACTACAAAGTACATTGAACAGAAGTGAGAGGGAGTGATAGTCTGTCCACTGTCTAATTTTGTGCCATTTCAGTCGCCTACGATAATCAGAAATGTGGTCATATTTCCTAAGACCAAAAATGTACCTTATGCATGTATTCTGGAGTCGTTCAAATTTATCGAGTTGCTCACAGCTTAAATCAGTCATGGAAACATCAGCGTAATTTAGAATGAGTAGTAGTAATGCTTGTACAAGAGTGCATTTAGTATTAATGGGTAAGAATTTTCGCAACCTTCTAAGTGAGTGTAAGTTTGAAAATATTTTGCGACTTAATTCATTAGTATGAGCTCGTTATACATACAGTGTTATACTAGTGAGTAAATTTATGTTGTATTGCGTAATAAATTTATAAGATAAATAAACAAGTAGATTTATGTTTTATTGAATGATAAATTTTTAAGATAAATAAATAAGTAGATTTATGTTATTCTGTATAATAAATTAATACGATAAATAAATAAATACAAATATACACAAAATTTTAGATTTATTTACTCCCGAACCTATTTAAAAGCGGCGAGTTTACGTTTTAATAACACAAAAAGAGCTGAAGATATTCGTAATGTTGCAACTTTTGGTGATTCAATAGTTTTTGACCTTACTGCTAATTAATTTAATAATGACGTTCTTCAAGATAAACACATTCAAGTAAACATCGAGACAATATCAAGGACAATGAATAAATTCATTTCCTTTTTTTATCTTTATTATTTGTTGATAGACTATTAAACTAAGTCAATTTTTTTTTCATTTTTCTGTATCACATTATCAGAGCTACGATTTTCAAAATTTTGTATTTTTAAAATAACTCTGCGTGTGACGCCTCAAGTTCTCTTCCCTTTCTTCTTGATGAGTTCTGCTGATTGGTCTGTTGACTTGCCGTAAACCGGAAATCTATCACAACTCTTTTCATTGATTGATTCATAAGGACTCGGAAAATAGTTCGTTTTAAATAAAAAAAAATTGTATATACATTTTCGCCGCACAATTTAATGTTAGCTGCGCGTAAGAACAATTTTTTTATATTCATTTCCCGTTGGGCTAAACTTCCTTATTGGTATCCCTGAGTACGTATTTATTTGTTTCTTCTTAAGTTGATACCGTTGATAGTCGGCATTTGTTTGACGTACATCTTAATAATAATATTTAAGACAACTTCATTAAAGCTAATCTCATATGATTAAATAAACATATATTGTGAGACGCAATATGTTTATATGAACTTTGTCGGTTACCAGTTTCAGAGTCAGCGTTCATTTAAAATAAACATTAAATATTTTCAGCTTAATACGTAAAAAAATATAACTACTAACATGCAGAATAATAAATATGTTTCACATCTACAGAAATTAATTTAGGTATCAAAGGATTAACCAACAAGATTTGAAAATATTGCGAAAAAACCCAATTATTCGTAACCAGTTAATTTCCGGATTTGAATGCTACAAGGTTGAAATACGTAGGTACGAGTAATACGTAATATGAAGATTTTTCGAAAATAAATAAGTAAAGGATCAAGTCCTGTCTTCTGAAAAACAATACACAACTAAAGAAGTGGGTATGTAGAATACTATTGTACTTTATGAATCATTCCAAGATTATTAAATTAGTATTGTTTATATATCTTCTTCTTCACGTGTCATGTCGGGTCCTCCCAACGTTGACGATCACTTGGGAGAAAGCTTCCCTATCCTGAGCAGTGCGAAACAGCTCCTCCACAGTTCTATGTCGAGCTGGGAGATTCTTCGCACTCCTGGTCCATTTAAGGACCGCCCGGGACTCGGGGCCATTGTTTGTTTTCTCTTCATATTGATATCCTGGGAATTATTGACCGAAGTGGTTTCCCGTTGCCTTCTTCGGTGGAATTTTCTGTCGGGGTTACCTACCCTTAGCTGGAGGGGTCCCGTTTTATGGCGCCGGACACTCGCCATTCATCCTCTCCCTATCTGCTATGGCACTGATGTTAATGCCAGTGGCCACATTGCCCAGGGCTCGCGGGGCCAAAGAGACCACTCATGGACGCTAGGGAGTAGGACTATTGGTAGTGTTGCTGATAAAATGCAACTGCGGCATTACACGGCATTTTATATGTACATATTTTCCAGCAAAATATGCACCACCGCGGCCCTACCAAAATTTGAAATTTGTTTATATATAGTTTTATTTTATTAAATACGTGTATCCACCAATTAAGAACCCCTCTGTGCATTAATACAAAAAAATAATTAAATTTATTTATTTATTAAATATGCGGCCTAAGCCAACTACACTAGTATGAAGAAACAATGTGCAAGAAGCTGAACCAAAAGAGGTGTGTTAAATACAAATAAGGGCAATAAAATAATGGTATGGAATATATTCAAAAACACGATCAACATTTATAAGACTTCGAGCTAAGCTATGCCAATCCTTCTTCACCCCATACTATGTTAATGGCAAAGAGATCTATGAAAAGCGGGAAGATCCAACCCAAAAAAATTTAAGTTGTGCAACGAATTGATGAATCTACACATTCTGGAAATTTACGCATAAAAACAAAAGTTTTTCTTAGAAGATTGGATAAATAGCAAATTTTGACTTCTGGTGACGGTTGGGAACATAAAAAGGAACGTAGTATATGATTATATTGATGTTACTTTTTTTAAAAAGAAATATAAGCGGTCTTATAATTTACCCAAATATTTCAATTTTAGTGCCCATTTTCGACGAGTTGTCACTATGGATGTAAAATTACGAAATGTAACCAAAAGACGCGGTAAAATACTCCAAAATACCGTATTTTACCAAAATCTGATAAGTCTCACGATTAGAAGATGGATATTAAGTTGGGGTAGAGTGGAGTTCGAACCTCGGACCTCTGATCCGTGAGTCCTCAACACTGGCCACGGGACCACGACCCGATTTAGTTTAATCAACAATATTTTAAGTAGATATGTCCAAATGTTTGCAGACAAGGCTGTATGGAGGAAATGTAGATGTTCAAACAAAAGCACAATTGTGAACGTTAGACAGTGTGTAAAGTAGCCAGTTAAACCAGCCAATTACATATCATAAGCCACGTTAATACCTAGACATTCATATTCCCTTCTTTAAAATGTTTCCTCTCTTTATTGCAATTAATTTCAATCTTAATAACTTTATATCCCTATAATCGCTCCCGCGAAATCCAATTCGATCGAATCCGGCTTTTCTTTTTTCTTTTTACTTTTAAATTTGTTCAAACTGTCATTAGGGTCGCAGTGAGTCACATCTTGCTGGAGGGTGTGATTCTATAAAATGCTGCGAACGCCCAGTTGCATTCCACCGGCAACACTACTGACTAGTCCAACTCGTTAGCGTCCACGTCGCGAACCCTGGGCAATGGGATGACACTCATAACGGTGTGATCACAGCAGATAACGAGAGGATGAGAGGCGAGTTTCTGGCGCCTCCAAACCAGAACCATCCAGCTAAGGGAAGGTAACCCCGACAAAAAAATCCACCAGAGAAGGCAACGGGAAACCACTCTGGTCATCTTTTCCCAGGAATCACTATGACGAGTAAATCCAATAAGCAGTTGTCCTGGCTGCGGAATACAAGAGCAGCGCAGGACCAAGATGCTTTTGCTGTAGTGATCGCCAACATCGGAGGGACCGGACAAGGCACTCCAAGAAGAAGAATAAAAAAAATTAAACCTTTATAATTTTCCCATGATTTATATTGGATTATATCTTATCTTACGTTTAAATAATAAATCAAAATAATCTATCCGTATTTTGCATAAAAAATATGGCTGTCGGTCATCAATAGCAACATTTAAATGTAAATAATTATTAGGTAATATATAATTCGTTTATATTCCCATCACTATTAATTGATCCGTACTTTTTAAATTTAACTGGGTGAAATATAAAGACCATTTGTATTCTGGAACAGGTAACACAATAGATTCTCTACTCGTACAACAAATCGGAATATCGCGAACACAGTGTACGATAATAATTGCAGATCCATTACTCTTGCAAATACGTTCTCATAAATCAAAACTTTAAAAATATTTCAGGTATCATCTGCGATTTTTATCATTGCAAATATATATGAAATTAGAATCCGAGATTCACACCTGCGCGAAAACGAATTATTGTACATAATACATCTAACATAATAAATGGATACGAAACTCCAACAAAACAATGGAATAATAAATCACATTGAAGGATACAATCCGGGGTCCGTGTCTTCGTAAATGGTTATCCATTTAATTTGATATGGCTCTTATAAGCTCAATCAATGTTCTCGTCAAATTTGGGAAACAATCTATACATTTCATGATGATCGATTCGTAGGACGAGCCTTGTAAGGGACACCCTAACGAAAGTACAGTCGTACAGTGGTTATCTGCTTGGATAAGGATTGTTTGATTAAGATGCCAGTATATTAACATTCGAACTACTGGAAATGGAGACAAATTGCATCAATTTATAATGGTTTCCGCTTGTTCAATGAGACAGGGTCTTCTAATTGTGACGTATCAATAATTAAGCAATAGCGATACGAAAATCCACAATAGGGTATTTTCATGCTTTTTTATTATATGTATTTATTTATATTTATTATATAAATAAAAGGCGAGTGATACTTTAATCCACAAATTTGGAATATCCAGTGACCGGTTTCATCGCTTTCGCGACATCTCCGAAAGCGATGAAACCGGTCACTGGATACTCCAAATTTGTGGATAAAAGTATCACTCGTCTTTTATTTATATAACAAATTACAATGAACTTCCATCAAGAATTTTCACTTCTTAAATGTTTTATTTATTTATATTTATTTAGTTGACACTTTATATACATAAACAATAAATATACATATAAGGGCGGGCATATTGCCTTAAGGCAATTTCTTCCTACCTACCCAAACCGTTCAGTTTGAGAAAATTATAAATACATGGACATATTGAATCTTACAATTTTATACAAAAATTAAAAACAAAGATTAACAGAATAAAAATATATGAAAAAAAAATTTAACACTATACTATGAAGAGAGGAGATATTATATATATTCGTTTTTAAATAAGCAAAACATTACGATAATGGAATTCTATCAAATAACACAGAAAAATAAATAAACAAGTAGTGCGAAATTCGCTATAATCACCATCATCATTCCCTTTCCGCACCTAATAGTGCATAGGGCACTGCATTGGAACAGCAATCGCAGCGAATCTCGATCATTTTTTTGTTACATGAAGGTAAGATGATCAGTCTTACGCTTCAGGTACCAGTTCAGGGACTATGGAATATTCTAATATAAAATCACCCTTTGGAATAAATATTTCATGTAACCATGTCGGGAATCGAACCCGAGACCTCTTCCATGGTGGCCGAACGCGCTGACCATAACGCCACAAGGCTGACTTGTTATAACATGTTACAATAATATTGTTATAATAGTAATATTATACATATTTACATATAAATATCCAATTATCCGGATTAATGCGTGTCCGACGTTATCCGGATATGCAGAAATCCGGATACTTGATTAAACCATTAAAAAAGGCAATATTTCGAAAGAAAGCGCAAACTTTTCAGGAAGATGGCTTTTTATTGCTTTTGAAAGAATACAGCACATTTGGAATCACCACAGTCTATTCAAGTGGGAATCACATTAAAAACTTACTGAAACATGTCAAGCAAAGTTAATTGCTTCGACGAAGACTCACAACACGACATTTCCTTTATTGTTTATTTCCCGATCCGGATATTTGAAATTGGATAAACAGAGTTCTACCGTACTTAAATTTGTAAATTTATTTCAGTGTTACGTATTTTTTTTTTTTTATTGTTTTACTTTACCTATTATATCTTTTTTCATTTACGGAGCGAATTTTATGTATGGGAGTATAATATTTTAAAAGGTTATTAAATCAAAAATAAAATATTTATTTCCTTTAAAAAAAACATATTTGGTATAAAATATGCCCATGTTCAAATTATTTTCCACAACACTGTAAAAATAAAGTATTGCTAATTATATAGAATTTGACACTACATACCCAAAACTCATATTTTAAGCCCAAATTATCCGTTCCACCGAGACGTGAAAATGGTTTCACACGCGCTGTTGAAATAATGATAAAATAATAATTAAAATGGAGGACATCACCGAACAAAAACCGTCACGAGTGACGAAGGTCCGCGTGTGTTTCCCGAGCGTCAGAAATCCCATTATGTGGGTCCTTATCGTGACAAACCTTCATAAACCCGAATGCACATCGATTAATTACATTTTCCTCTTAGGTCGCGTAGGAGCCCGCGGAAGTAGGTACTGATGCTATGTAATTACAGACCCAAATCAGGCCGAACCACCCCCGCCCCCGGCAGGACGGGAAGAGAGATGATAGAATATACAATATTATGTACCGTTTACATAAGCCGTTTACCGAATGAGATCAATCCCATTTTCTATCTCTTCTTATCAGCTTCACAAAAAATCAAGGGCGTGCCGTGACAGTTAAAGGAGAAATGTTTTTCGAAAAATTCCTAAGTATCTAGCACATGAGTACGGTATTCCTCTCAAGATTATTGCTGTGATAAAGACGCTCCACATAGACAGCAATTATTGCGTGAGAATCGGCAGCTCTTTGGCTGATTGGTTCGGGGTTTCTTGCACAGTTCTTTTTCATCATATTGATGGATTTTATCTCATGCAAATCAATACCACCTAATCAAAGCATATAAGTGAACTCCCCCTGAAGTTGCGCGACTGGGAATACGCAAACGATGAGGTTCTTTTTGAAAAATCTGTTGATGATCTTCTGGAAATTGTTGACAAACTGCAGGAAACTTTGCTCGTCTGGGTCTTAATAAAAAGACGGATATATGCAATAAATTCTGTCGTAACCCTGATCAGCTTCTCAATAATAACGGACAGAGAATCGAAAAAGTTGACAGCTTTAAAAACTTGGAAGTTAATATAACTGAAGATGGAATAATGCACAAGAGCTCGCAACCGTCTGACACACGTTTTGTATATCCGAATTATGTTCCAATAATCATGTGTTCATTGTACTATACGACATTTCTTAGGCATCCAGATGTTTACTAACTGAGATGGATATGTTCTTATCATCACTATGGCAGCATCATCTGCACGGCATGTGATGTTAATGACCTTATCTCCCTTAGTAGATTCACTACTTTTTTATTCTTAAAAGCGTTTTTTTATATATATTTATTCTGCTTATGTAAGAAAAGATTTTAGGCGTATATATTGTTGTTGTATATTTAGTTATAAAGGTGCTTAACTTGCTTTGTTTCTTTGTTGTTCTCAATATGTGTTATTTTCTAAATGCTAATATTATTTATGTCCCAAATTGAGTTGTTGTAACTCCTGGGAATGTAATTTAACGTATTATACTTGTAAAATACTTTGTGTTTTATGATTTATAAATAAAATAAAAAATATAAAAAAACCCGCCTAGAAATGGCTGGAGCAACTTTTAAGATGATGCGTGTTGTCTTAAACTCTAGTCTATACTCGGTCAAAACGAAATGCCGATTATTATTTTCTAGTATGATGCCATTAATCATATATGGGTGCTAATCTTGGCACCTTACCAAAGCTCAAAACACCTAGCTTCTGAGTTTTGAGAGTAAGTGCTTGGGAAGAATATTAATCAAAAGGTAGTTCGATTTTATGTCTAACATTGAAATCCGAGAACGGACGCAGAATCCTTTTATAACGAGCTTCGTGAGGATGCGGCGGTGAACCTCGCTTGGACATGTGCGGCGCATGCCTCGGGAGAAATTAAACCCAAGATGCCATTTCTTTACACCGGCTTCCGCCGTCCTGGAAGACCATCGATGACGATCTTTCGGCTTTATTCGGCAGAACTAAGGTACGCGGGATTGACGTGGGAGCAGGCGAGAATGCTGGCTGGCAATGGAGTCTCCTAGTGGTGATATCTACATGCTCCACTTTTTAGCAAATGTGAAAAAGAAGAAGAAAATTTATAATGGGCACATTTATAATGGGCACATAAAATTTTTTTTTTAAATTTAAAAAAAATTGTGATATCTCAATAATATAAAACATTTCATATCATTTACTGTACGCCTCTGGTAAAAAGGTCTCTCAAACGAAAATAATGTAACAAAAGTAATCAAAAAATATCTACGTATATGGGTCCGTATGTAAACACTTTGACATGTTGTTATTTGTCCTATTGCATATGTATAATATTACGTATGTATACAATAATATGATGAACCGTGACAAAGCATAGGTAACATACTTTACGTCCCAAAATCATATTCTGTAAATATTGCATCAATATGAATTCTAGATAATTTAATAAATTTGTAATTCGAGAAAAGGGAAAAACATTAGGTACCTATCCAATATTATCAGAAATGCGTAATAGAAAATTCTAAAAAAATGTTGTAATATGGTAAGCAGTTCATTGTTAACTGATTGAATACTGTGTGAAGAAAACTAACACAATTAGATATATATTATACTGTACATGTAATAAGGTGAATACAAACAACATAATAGAGTTATTTCGTTTTTTTAACGTTAATTACAAAGGTATAGATTTATAACCAAACTTTAAACTTAATGAGATATTATATCTAAATTTGTTGCACCATTGACGGAAAACATTGTTGAGAAGGGTTTATGGATGTGTAGGCATTTACATGGCTTATTACCTGTCATCGGCAGGTTTAAGTGGCCATTTTTCGCACTGCGTAACATTCACCATTATGCTTATGTTTTAACAACTACACTTCCTCAATTCTTCCATATGTAGAATTTGTAAGCTGGGAACACCGAGGTTCCGGTCCCGGGATGCAAACGCAAACCTTTAGCGAGCACCCCGTTCGCTGAGAAGGAAGAAGTGCCTCGCCCACTCCTCTTCCTGACGCCCGACCGACTGCACCGTGCAACGCATACGTATTTACTCGTCGCTGTGTTAACCTTTGTCTTTGAGTTATATACGAGGGAAACAAAGACCGTGTTTGATTTAACAAAAGAATCTCTCATTTTTCCCCATTGTGTCCTACAATTTTTTTTATTTAAAGAAATGAAACCTTTATTGGTGTGGGTGAAATGCATCTGGATGAATTATTTTACCTACTAGGCAATGCCTGAAAACAGTTTTTCAATATTTGACTTCTACTACTCGTCTACCAGTTCATTTAATAATAGTGCACTGGCTCGCAATGTTCAATAACAGAGAGACACACAGACAACACGTTTTTACTTAAAGCGTTCTCGGAGATAAAAACTGCAAATATTTTTACGATTTTTCAACTGGTGGGTACAAAATGCATTACTTTGTTGTGCTTAATGCAAAGGTAATATATCGCCTCATTGGTTTCATTGCATTATTTTATCAACTCTTGAATTAACACTCCAATGGCCGCGTCAGTTATCACAAATACACAGTCTCTTATTTTCGTAAAAGGCAGCCCGCCCGTGCGAGGAACAAAAGAACAAACAAAGTGTTCTGTTGCCAATTTTTGTAGACGTAAATGTTCTATTCTGAGTTTAGTGTACTTTTTCACTCCCGCATGTGAAGTTAGTTATGGCTAATTAGGAAGTTGATCGTGTATCTCACATATACAAAGCGGCCACTAATGTACAATAATATATTAAGGTTAAAAAAGACAATTCCTGATTTTGCTAACTTTCAACTAAGTTTTGCCAAAATAATAATAAGAAGCAGAACTTTGCAGCTCTGGAATAATAGCTGTTTAACTAAACCCACAGGAAAGGTAACGATTTTTTTTCCATATATTTATCAATCTGCAGCGTGCAGGATACGAACTTACACAAATCATGACAGCACATGGTAGATTCAATACATCTGAGAGAAAGGCCTGCCCATTCGATGATGTTACTCTCCAAGATGTCACCCATCTGTTGATGCATTGCCCCTTTTTTAGTTTACAGATAAAACAAATGGAGGCGCGACGCAGAAATCTAATTGAGGATTTACACGATGTTTATATTATAGTTAGAAGTCATAAGGACTTGTCAAGAGAGGTAACATTATACATGATAGCAACTAATTCATTTGAAAAAATATGTTCCTGAGAAATTTTGATAAACAATTGTAATGTTAAAAAGCTTATATTAGTTTGTAAAAAGTTATGAACTTACTAAATAAATCATAAATAAATAGATATCGTAAAGGCAATAAAGGGTATCAATGATAGCAGACACCAAATGCCGAATACTCTTCAAATTTTGATATAATCAAATAAATAGCCATCCCTTTGAAGTAAATATAAATCTTGTACATTATAAGCTCGGTAAAAAATAATGGAATCCCCAAGAAACATGTATATAAAAATATTTTTTAAATGAAGCAACTATTGGAGTGTTAATATTACATTTTATTAGTAAGTAATACATTGCGACGAATCTCAAGATACTGAGTTAAGTAATTAACTCCAGGCTATCGCAGACAGTAAATAAACACAGAATGTATACAGTATACAGACAGATAAACTCCGCATCAATCCAAGATTGTGGCTAGTATTATTGTAAGTGTCAAAGTGACACATCCCATGCAGTTTGAGATAATTTAAGAAAGCGGTTGACAACAATAAACTAACAGGCTCACAACTGCATCTTGTCACACAAACACAATGGAACCGGCATTGAGTTGGTTAGTGACTTATGCATTCAATGAATTACTCAATTAAAATTGATATTGACGAGTCATCTATCAAACCGAGAAGTGTCCGGAACATTATGCTGGTAGGAGTAGAAAGGTATTACAGTACACCGCACAAATACACGTAGGTACCCAATGACGTAACAGAAAATCCTCGTAGCAATGACTTGAAATTCAAAGGGTAATTAATAGTGAATTAAATAATCACTTTGAGAATTTACGATTAAATTATGAAATTGAAAACCATAATTTTATAATATAACAAACAACATAAATTATGCGTAAGTAAAAATATGTAGATATTTTATTTTCCAACACAAAACAAGATAGAACTCCTATAGAGTTAAAACAATAAATATTGAGAGTGAAATGTCTATATTACACAAAGACACTGCAAGAGAAATCGATATTTTTGTAAACTCGCTAAGCGATTTTAAGAGGAGGGAGCAATAATTATTGTTGTCTAGATCATTCTGAGTTTGTGTACCTCGGCTCGCTTATCTCCAACAACGGCAGTTGCAGACCTGAAATTGGTCGCAAGATTCAAATGGCTAAAGAAGCAATGAACCGTTTGGAGAAGATTTGGCAAGATCGAGGTATATCAATAAAAACAAAAAGGCGGTTGATGGAAGCCCTGGTATTCTCCGTTTTCTTATATGGTGCTGAAACGTCGACAGTGCGTGCATACAAGAGGAAGAGGATCAATGCATTCGAGATGTGGTGTTGGAGAAGGCTGCTGCGTAAGCCTTGGACAGCCAGAAGGACGAATGCGTCGATACTGGAAGACCTCCATATTACAACTCGTCTATCAGTGGTGTGTTTGAGAAGGATACTGTATTTCTTTGGACATATTGCTAGACGTGAGCCAGACAATCTAGGAAAGGCAATAATGTCTGGCCGAGTTGAAGGTAGGAGAAGCCGGGGTAGAATCCCATATAGATGGACTGACCAAATAAAGGTGGCTACGGGGCTAAAATTTGATGAGTCAGTTCGTCGGGCTGAGGACAGACTAAATTGGAACAGACTTATCAGAAGTGTTCATGGTGATCACGATCCTCAGCATTGAGGGACCGACTTGGAAGAAGATCATTCTATATCCATGAAATAAAACCAGAACCGTAGACGAGTGTTTTCAACTCTGAGTAAAGATCATGAATAAGGCAATCGAGTGGAGATAAGCCCGCCTCGTTGTGTAGTGGTAGGCTCGTTCGCCTATTATTCTTGAAGCCCTGGATTTGATTCCTGGCAGACTTTTAAAGGTAATTCAAACTGCAACATTTCATTGTTCCTGTACTGGCATTTTGAGGGTGATCAGCTTACCTTTATGTAACAGATGATCGAAATACGCTGAAGTTAGTCTACAAATCATTGCAGTATTTACCATTTGATGGGGAAAGGAAAATTGCGTTGATTATAAACGTGACTTTTGCTTTTATTTTGTTATAATTTAAATTAAGTAATGCAGACTACGATTGTTAAATAAATAAATAATTAGTGGCTCATTTTTTTTACTTTTTTATAATTTTTGTGACTCGCACGCTGTGCGAGTCACAAAAATTATAGTAGCTGTTATAAAGGATTACTGTTTTGGAGTAAGGCTCACATATTTTAAACAACTTAAAAAATAATATTTATGTCTTGTTCATTTGTTATATATAACAATACGTTGCCATTATTATATGCCTTACATATCCTTACTTTTGTTTTACGTTTTAATATGAGTTCTACTGTATTATTTCGAGCAAACGTGTAAAAATTAATAAAAAAATAATTTGTAGTTTGTACAACAATCCAAATAAAATACAACAATTCTTTTTTTTAAATAATAGAGTCTTCATTCGATAAAATACAGATGTTATTACAATATAAATACATTTTTAGAAAAAAACAAAGTATTAAAACATTTGTGTCCCGAAAAACTATTAAATAATAGTTTGTCATTGGGTGCTCAGACACAAGTTATTATTAATATTCAAATAAAAGAATACAGATATAATTTGGAAAATAAAAATAAAAAACCAGTATTAAGAAAAAAGAAATGTTTTTAAATATTTTTTTAAAAAATTAAATTTAAAAAAAAAACAATTAAATTAAAGAATAAACATTGAATATATTTGAAACTTTAAAAAAATGAGAAAATAGTGGGTGCTTAAAAATACAACGAAAACCAAATAAAAAAAATATATCTTCAAAACTACATATTAAAATTAAGATTTAAAATTTGTAAATAAAATAAGAAAAGAAAAGGTAAAAAGAAAATAGTAAAAATGTATTTAACGAGATACAAAAATTCTGAGTTTCTTAAGTGAAAGTTTTACATAAATAATAAATCAATATACATACTAGAATCCCAACCGCCCAACCTAGAGGAACTAGAATCCCAACCGCCTTTGCGCTCTGTAGCTGCAAGGCGTGTTGGGACGCTTATTGTACAGCGCCCTTGATGTGATTTACAAAAATGGCGCTTTATAAATTATCCTAAATAAATAAACTAACGTTCTGTCTTCTAACCACTTCTGTGATAAAATCATAATTTTATTTTTATTATGGCATGTTTTTAAGTAGCAGCATAAATATTAGCGTTTAATTATTTTCGGAACAATATAATCCATAATTAACGTGGATTTTCAAAGATAACATTTTAAACATTATGTAACTAAACTACATATCTCGTAGTGTTGCATTAGATGTTATATCTTCTCACCTTTGATCACTGCAGAGGGAGGCTATTGTAATCGACAAATAATCATAGTAATTCAAGTGCTTGGCGCAAACAAAGCGAGGTCTAATCATTATTTCTTAATTATTTTACAGTAACATGGCCGGATGTTCACAAAACTGTTATTCAAAGCACTAGAAGCACGTTTAGAATCATGTTTGAAATAAAAATTTCGACTAATAGAGTAAGCTAATGGAGTTCTTTGACTCTCCTGTAAAATTTTGCATTTTTGACCCGTATCCATTAGCAATTCTGCCAACGATCATTTGTTATTAGTTATTACGAATAATAAACTATTTCCCGTACCTAATAAATTGATATAATTTCATGAAAATGCGATATGAATTCAGTAATTATAAAAATAATAAAATAAAAAGTTAAAATTTATCTTCAATTTTATCTACAAGGTAAAATTAAAATTTCAGTATTAAAATTTTTTGATGAACGTTTACATTAAAATATATATATATATACCTATCTAAGCATGTTTTTATATGAAACTGCTGTGTAAAGTGTTTATGTAACAATACTTTTTATTGTTTTTTTTTTTCATATTAAATATATGGAATTGTTTATATTCAATTAAATATGTATTTCTGTAAGGTAAAAAGCACTGCGTGCCGTGTGTTTTAATAAATAAATTATTTAACTAAATTGAATATATTTCAGCAGAACAGGAAAATAATAAGTATTTTTCCCAGTTAATGTAAGTGGGAATAATACTGATTATTATCAATAAATAATGACCTGTATGCATTTTACTATGTTTTTTAAAGACTATCCAACAAACTACGAGTACATTGTTGATATTTTGTCTAGTAGTGATCCTAGATAATAAACTAACTTTTCTGGAACACTTTGATAATATAGTAAACAGATCCTTAAAAATTTTAGGCTTTATTAATAGAACTACGTCTGATTTCCAAAGTATGCTTACACTTAAAACACTTTATTGCTCTTTAGTTCGCCCTATTCTTGAATATGCATCTGTAATCTGGTCCCCTCATTATGCTGTTCATATCAAGCGCCTTGAATCAGTTCAACATCGTTTTATAAGAAAAATTGCATGGAAGATGGGATTGGAAAGAGGAGACTATTCATATTCTGATATGGAGAGGTTTTTAAGCATATCAAGTCTTGAAAAACGCAGATGCATTGCAGATATAATCTGCATGTATAAAATTATGAACTGTCTCATTGATGCCCCTGAAATTTTGCAAAAGATTCTTTTTAACGTTCCCACCCGTAGACTAAGAAATAATGAAATGCTTTTCCTCGGTCACTACAGGACCAATTATGGTGCACAGTCGCCTTTGCCCAGAATGATCAGGCGGGTGAACGATCATCAAGATCTTGATTATTATGGTGTAAGGATGTCTTTCTTTACAAATCAGCTAAAGAATCTGTATAGTTAGCCTATGCTTTTTACTTAATCTAAAAAATCTATCATCTGTCTTTGCTGCTTATTTCTGTTCCTTATATTTTTTTATTCCTTTGTAAAAATTTCTTTTAATTGTAATGTTTATAATGGACTTTGTCCGTAAATAAATAAATAAATAAATAAATAATAAATAAGTAAGCGATTTTAGAGCGCAATATGTTGGTAATATAACACTAGGCAAAGTTCGTCAATTGTAGACTGAGGTAATTAAATTAAATAATCATACAAAGGAACAGGTTCAATGCAACGAAATTTAATTTGATTACTAGCTGAACATCTGACGAGGAAATTATTGAAGTATCGAAATGCATCTCATTAAATTTAATTGTACTCTAACAGTTTAAAGCAAAGGGTATTTTTATTTGTTCGTCTGAGGACTTTTGTTCCCGACTCTGAATGACCAATGCGACGCGCGACGCTCAATTTTAATTATATTTAAATGATGAAACAATAAAACTGATTATTTTTCTTATTGCAAGGAAGTAATGGATTTGACAAAAAAAATTATTAAAAATAACCAAACGAGTCGTAGTATAGCGTAATAACGGACCGGGGGTCCGAGGTTTGAACCCCGCTTTACCACAAATTGTTTCCAATTTTAAAACACATACAATGACTTATCTAAAAGGAATGTTATTTCCGACTAGTGATTTTGACACCAAAATTTTAATAGTGCAAATGGCTAGTATTTCATTAAAAACGCTTTGTTTTGACTAAATTATTATTTGCAAAAAAATGTCGGTGCACGATTTAAAACTTCCCGTTCAATGTATGAAAAAATACATAGTTACTGTTCAAAAACTATGCAGTAGTAGAGTATAATAAATAAACATACACACATAGTAAATTGTGATTTCATTATAAATAGAAAGGTCAATTATATTCATACAAGTATAGGCATTAATCATAAATTACCAAGGATAATAATTAATATTTCTAGTACCGATGATAAATTTATTGATACGCTGTTTAATTACACAGAAATATAAAAGCAACTAGCGTCTAATTGCTGAGCGGGAAGTACTAGACCTACTATACGTAGAATGTTGATAAGTTCAATGAATTTAATCAAGTGCATTGTTTTGTGATAAAAAGTACGGGCGGAAATAAGTTTCAGAGTGTAATGTAGACGAACGAAATAATTGCCACCCAGAACCATTTATTTAAAAAATCATTATGAACTTGGCTCTTTTTAATAGCTGATAAAACTCAGTTGCTTTGTCCAACACGAGTTTTAGAGGGGGCGCCGAATATTGGACTGAGAATGAGAATTAATAATTGGACTTGCGTAATCGAAAAGTGTAATCTATTTTTTATAGAGGGTATTAAGTTTAATTGAGGATGATCAAATACATATTATTGTGCGTCCGGAAATTAGTGGATTGTAATCACGCCATCTGCGTGTGAATAACATTAATATCGGGTCCCTTGTAATTTATTGTTTAATACTTGATCTACATTTTACTATCGTCTCCGCGGATACGAGTTTACACGGCCCGAGGCCCTCGACTGCAACTACAAGTCCTACTGTACGAGTGATTTATATTATATCCGAGGATACATGTATCAGGTAAGTAGTGAGTGCGTAGTACAACACTCAGAACCAGAAACCGTGACGTTAAAGAAATAAAACAAATAACTATTTGTTAAAGATAAACATCAGAAGTAACAGCGAAGGTAATTAATGATTCGAAGCTGGAAGGGTAAACAAAATTAACTCCGAACACCGAAGATGAAGTGATGTTCTCCGCTTTTAAACAGATTATTTACATTAACTATCCAAACTGCAAGTGCTCCCTTTTTATCACTATTCACTACATCTACATATACGTATGTAAACGTTTTTTTAGTTACATCTATTACGGTACACCGCGCGTGAGCTCAGTCAGTGAAATGGGCACGAACAGCTTATTTTGCAACTAGGCAAATAAAAAAGCGTGAGGAGTGGATTCTTAAAAGAAGATCACGAGAAATAACGACGAAGCTATCTCTACGCGCCTTGAATTTGTGACATAAATATGACGAAATCGTCACGATCAAAAGCAAAATTTTCTACAAGATGAAACGTGTTACGTAAAGTCAACGAAAAAAGCGACGAGGAAGTAAAATGTCGAAAAGTGAAAATACCCGAGCAAACATTAAATGTAATGAGTGCCTCATTTACTGTTACTGTTACTGGACACGGCGTAAACTTTCTCTGGTGCAGTAGGCAAATTGGTTAGTTTTTACTACGATTTACCCGGATAAAGTTTAACCTGTGATTATCAGAGCATAGAGTCATCCGCCATTTGCAACCAGTGCGACAGTAGCAGGAATAGAGAACACAGAACCGTAGAGCGAGTACGGACTGCAGACCAACAACACACCATACAATACAATACTAAAATATACTAGGGAAGTCTAGTACCTACCACCTACCACACTGTCCTGTTGTGTTATTACGGTGTAGGTAGTCGGTTCTCTGGCCGTAACACGCGTTCGAATTAATTACAGTCCAGCTCGGTAACCAGACTTATTGACGTGTGATGTCATGACTGCAGTACCCACAAACTTTAGATCTACAAATGGTGCAATTTTCGTGGAATCAATTAAATAACGCACACAAAAAGTGGTATAAAAAAATCAACAACCGATTCCCCTAAAGAAAGCAAGCTACTTTAATACCCCATTGAAGGGTTAGTAAAATCAAGGTATAAAAAGTATCGAAACAACAGTGTTGAAATTTGTAGTGGGATTATATTGTATATGCGAGTAAAATAATGCACATGGAAGGGATTCAGAACTAAAACTACTTTATGGTAAATAATATTGAGAAATTTGATATTATGCATAACATAATATGTTACCAAGTCAAGATTGATGCTTTTTAATCCATTCTAATACGAATGAATCCTGAAGCTTCATTATCAATAGTAAAAATAGTTTTACAGTTAGTGAAGGACGACCTTACCGGTAGTACCTTGATACAAACCAATCCCGGGGATTTAAGCCAAAATGAGAATAAATCAAATATCAATATATTCATAATAATTTTAAGCGGGTCATATTTTGAAGCGGGGAAAATGGTTTGAACATGTGCAGAGGTGTGGTACGACTGCTGTACGAGGAAATACCAAAATAATTATATTCCTGTATTTCCATACCGCATATTATAAATTTTCATTCGAAGACAAAGAACTGAATAGTATAGCAGCTACACCGATGGAGCGTTACAAACTGAAACGTGGTTGGACGTTTGACCCACCCCGAACTGTAAATGAAAATTACACTGCATACGGTGCTATAATGCACTCTATAACTTATTAAGACCGAGAACTTGAGTTGTTAATGATAGGCAAAATCATAGTCTATTGAATACTGTGAACAAGACATGTGGGCAGGTATACGAGTATGTGGGTATGTGCAATATCCAGTTATTTATTAGTTAACCAGCGTTAACGGAATGGCTGATACCTGCAAAACTCCGATCATTACGAATCACGATACCTACTAACGATAATAAATCAGTATCGTCTTTGTAAGCTGCTTATTTTGGTTACGCATGAGGCGATATAACAAATCGTTCAAAAACACGTCCACGATGCCGTTACATCGTCTTAACTATCGCCCAAACATAAAACTATGCTGAATTGACAGTAATAGGTCTTTGGGTAACTTTTACCGTCGACCGCAATACATTTTTGTATTGAAATAACAATGTTAAAGACCTCTTTTACTGCAGAAATGAGGTATCTAATTGAAATTATGTGAATTTATAGATAATACTGAGAGATTTTAAATATTAGAGAGATCTATCTCTCAAGCAAGAAAGCGTGTTTGATTATAATGGACGATAAGAACGCCATTAATCATTTTTTAACTTCGTAATAATTTTTAAATATTTTAAAACGAAAAACTATACTAAATTTGAAAACTGTTTGTAACATTATTTTTAAATGAGACAGGTACATTATTTTTAATTGTAACAAGTACAAAAGAGGTACAATATTTTTTTATCAACCAGTGTAATGTCATATACGGCCATTAAGAATCTACGTTTTTACAGCCCGGTAGGAATTGTTTAAATATATTTTGGTATTATTATATCTAAGTTTTAGTATTTTATACTTGAAAGGGTTTTTTTACTTCCGTTTTCAATAAAAATAAACGGTTACGTAGGTCAAGAAAAGACAAGGAAATATTAAGGTAATTATTATATGTTTTACGATAAACCGCAGACCAACAGTCTTGCATCTAATTATCATCACAAAGCGGACCTTTTGTATTTTTATCGTTAATGAACACACCTGTAAAGTCAGAACGACGCGATTTCAAACCGCAAAACGAGGCGCTGAACGTTTTTTCACCCAATAACTGTTACTATTGTAAACACTAATTTAGATTTACGAGGTTTCTTGTTTCCGGTCACCATAATCTTTATTTATGTTGATAAATATGTAAATTAATGAGGGTTACTCGTACTATTAGGAGTCGAAATTGAAATTTAAAAAATAAACACTTTTTGTAGCGTCTGCGGTCTGCGCTGTAGAATGAGTGATGTTAGTGAGGACGAGGAACATTAATTTAGTTATTTGAACTAATGCTGGTCGTGTTTTGAAATACAATGCAATAATCTAGAATAGTTTTAGCCTGATTTTATTATAAGATACAGTCGGCAGTGTAAGGGATAAAGACCATTTAATGAATTGTTCAAGATTTTGTTAAAAAAATATAGGTCAAAAAGTTTCTACGTTTGGTTGAAGTAGTTGATTTGCAAGATATTGGATTTTTCCTAACAACATGTCAACATAACTACTGACTATCCAATACAACGCTTTACAAATAAAAAAAAGGTTTAACTATTAAAACAAAGACGAAATATTATTTATAAAAAAATATGAGTTAATGCATGATTAGCGAAATTTTACATGAGCCAAGATAAAATTATTTGCTTGGAGCTTTGATTTGCGTAAGTGAACTATTTATCTCTATAAAACAATGAGTAAACATTTAAATTTTACGAATTTTACATTTCAGATATTAAATCCTTTTCAGAATTATTAAAGTGATATTAGCGAAATTCTGCGTGTCCGAAAATATTCGCACTTCATGTTACATGATTACTGTTTAATTAATATAAAAACAGAGGAAACACGTGTAATTAAGCACAGTGGCGACACCTGCTTAGTAAAATACTACGTCATATCCGAACTCGGCACAATAAAAATAAATTTAAATAAACATCTGTCGGGTAGTAAGTTTGTCTTCGTAAATGTATTTTTAATTGAAAGCTAAGAATGCATATCATCGTCATTTTTATGGAATTAACAATGTATTAAGGATTGCTTTAGATACAACGGAGTTATCGCGGTTATTATTTGTTTATTTTATACCCATTTACGTGATTATGGTCTTCAAATAATAAAAAAAGGATTGAAGAAAATGAAAAAAAAGATAATCTTTTCCAAGTGACGTCATGGCTGAGGATCGTGACCATAATGTCGTATTCTCGTCTCGAGACTGCAGTCCTCCACTTGTCTCGGCACCCCGCTTTCCTGAGGGCTGTCTCAAACCAAGTGCTTGTTGCAGTTTTTATCTGGTCCGACCAGCGCATGGGAGACCTACCTCGTCCTTTTCTTCCTCTTCTTACGCTGCCGACCCAAACAAGCTTCAAAAAAGCAAATAATTCAACTTAAATAACTCACATCTTGGTATTTCTTGACAGGACAGTGGTTTCTTTTCATTTCGTAAGGCTTACGGAGAAATGGAGTCAATGTTAAAAATCTCAAGTCTACAAAAACGTTGAAATAACATTGACTCCATACTTATGTTTAATTTGCTGAATGGCTTAATAGATGTACCATCGTTACTGGAACAGGTAGCATTCAATGTTCCGATCCACCGGTTGCGAAATAATGATGCGCTGTTCCTCGATCAACACAGCACAAACTATGGCTTGCATGCACCAATGTCCCGATTTTGTCGTATTGTAAACTCGAGACAAGATCTGGACTTTTTTGGTGTAAGTCTTCAAAGATTTAAAAATTCACTAAGATAGGCCGGATCTTGTCTTGAGGTAGTATTTTTTTTTGTCTTAGCTTTAATTTTATTTAATTGTGTTTTATTTTATTAGTGCCTGAATTTATTTTAAGAAATTGTATTTACCATTGTTAGAATGGACTGCGTAAGTCCGTCAAATAGATAAATAAACACGTGGACTTACCCGGGAAACGAGCCCGGAACAAAAGTGCAGTTTTGGTTGATAATTGTGTGAAGTTTACTTAACAGTTATCTTGTAAACATATAAGACAACCGTTTGACATTTTATATTAATTATCGAAAAAATAGAATAGTCCAAAAGTGATTCACCGATTTTGCGTTTTAAGCAATTTGACAAGCAATTACACAACATAAACTGATCATTACAACAAATCATATAATTTATTTTAGCTAGTGACATCAGGTAGGTAGTTACTTATAATCACTGTGATAGAATGTGGAATAGCTATCGAATGACCAATATGTATGTATACATATAGATGTATAATGTAAAAGAAATAAAAATTAACATAAAATATGTATTTATAAATTATCTTTGTATATATAATTCCTCTGTACGTGTGATGTCATCGTATTCCTAAATGGCTTAACCGATTTACGTGCGGTTTTCAGAGAAATATAGATCTTTGCGCTGTGCGTGTTCGTAGATATTAAAATCTGCAATCGAATTTGTAAAAAAAAAAGTTAGGAGCATAAATGTTTTATTCATCGATCTACCAGGGTTGCATTTGAGGATAATGCATTTTCATAAAAATGATAAGATGTTGTTTTTTGTGTATAAAAAAGTTTGTTTTTGAATGTTTACAAACAGCAATTGTTTTTTGTGGATCTCAATCAGATTCTTTCCTTAAATTGCTTAAAATTTTACCTATTTATTTATTTTTACTGGATTTTTGGAAACACTAAAATAATATTAAATTGAATACATTTAAAAAAATCGTATTCCTACATAAGTACACACCTTTGTTGGTGAGACGACCGGAGTTTGACGTTTGCAAAAAGAATGCCATATTTGAAAAAATATTTATTTTATGTTTTGGAATTCAACCATAAACAAGTACCTAGATATCGACTTAAATTCATTATTTAAATATTAACAATCTTTAGCTTTGAAATTTAATCACAAACAAGTACCTAGGTACCTACTTATTAATGAAAAGTCTTTTTCCAAGCTAATAGTTAGAAAGCCAACGTTCGGGCACGACAACGTCAGTCGGGTCCGCTTATAATATATATATATATAAATATGTGTGTGACTTAATATATATGCTTGTATATGTATGTATGTTTATGAATGCATTGCAAGTGCCCCGACTCGATTCGAATTTTTTAGCGAGTCGGGGCAAGTTCACAGGCATGGGTCGTTCCTGGTTGTGTCACTGTAAACTGTGTCTCTGTAATCGAATAATGTATGTATATTTTTTTTAATAAATAAAAGTATTTTTATTTAACAAATCTAAAACTAGACATCATTTGTGTCATTGGGAAATTAACAGAGTTATCTGAAATTGGCCTACAAAGTCAAATCAAACTTTCTACACCAAAATGTGTATATTTGTATGAAAATTTGAAGCATAATCGTCGGAAATTTATGATTAAACATGCATTTATTGTATTTTAGATATACCTAAATATTTATTTTCCGATATTAACAGATAATTCCTTTTTGCTTTATACGGCTGAAGATAACTCTATTAACTTCAATTGGGTCGAAAATCGATTTTAAAAACGAAAATGGGAATATTTACTATAAAAAACATGTTTGGAATTTTTTTTAATCTTCAAAATATACATATCACTGAAAATAAACACATTTTCGTAGAGAAAATTGTATTTTACTTTATAGACATTGAAAATAACTAGGTTAACTTCCCATTGTAATACGGGCCCAGGGCCGCGATTATGAACGGCTATCTTCATCGGTATGTACTGAGACGGTTTAAACTAATATCGATAATTATATAACAAAGTGTGAATATTTGTATGAAAATACAACATATCTTTGTCGGTAACTGGTAACTGAACATGTTTAGAAAAAAATATTGTAAACATGTTTCATTTTACATTCCGAAAACATAATTTTACTTTGTAGATAAAATTGTAGATAAATTTTAACTTCCCATCAGAATACGAAGAAATAGCTTCTATAGCGCGTATTCACTAAATACGCGCTATAAAAGTATTACCTACGGCCGCGAGAGCGTTCGGAATAGCAGCGCAGGTCTTATTTCACAACTATTGAACTGGGTTGTGATCCTGTGGAAGGGACGCGGACTTATCTACGTTATCTACCTCACTTATCTACTACAACTTGATTTCCATTTTGTATCATTGAATTAAGTTATTTACAACTCGTTAAAACTGCTCCAAAAATGGAAATATTTAGGTAATTAAAACGTAAATATTTCTATGTATAAAAACGTATTTTTATAATCCAGCGATCACTATGCAACCAAGCAATTGATTGTAACAAATGACAAATTTCGACAGAGAATTAAGTCATATTATTTGTGAATTAAATATTGTGACTACATTGATATTACGATACCTTGTTATCGGGTTTTGAACTTTGGTCTTCAACATCGTACGATAGTGGGATCTTTGACTCAGCGTCGACGGCCTTGTGACTTGTGACTGACAAAGATATTTTTAAATTCACCAAATTAATAATAAATAAAATGATACTCAATAAAACTAACTATTTGCAAACGCTTTAGTCGAGTCCAGAGTCACTAGTCAATACAAAATCACGTTTTTAATTGTATTTATTTATTATTAATGTTTATAAAATCAAAATTACATCATTTATTTATTGGTCATATTTTGGCTCATTAGATCTAGAAAATTAAATTAAGGTACAGAAAATTAAATTAAAAATAAACTATTATTGTATTGAAAACACAAGGTATATGAAATTAAATCGAGAATAAATATTGCATGCAAGAATAAATTGATAATAGCATTGGCATATTTTAAAAATAGGAAATCGAGTGAAGATAAATCCACCTCGTTATGTGGAAGTTAGCACATTCGCCTACCTTGTTTGAGGGCCCAGGTTTGGTTCCTAACAAGGTTGCAATATTTGCAATATTTCACCCTCCCTGGACTAGCACCTGTAGCGTAGGACTGATCACCTTACCTTCATGTAATAGATGATCAATATACTCTACATTTGGTGTACCTATGCAGTGCCCTATGAACCACTTGGTGCAGATTGGGGTGTGATTATAATATATAATATTATATAGTTAAAAATACCTATATTTATCGCCATTTTTGTAAAAATTACCTAAAGGACGCTGGTGCTGTACAAACATCCGAACTCCTAACTAGTCTAGCAACTACAGGGCTCGTAGGTGGGAAGAGCTATGATACCTAACTTGAATGTTTTATCAAATGACAGATTTTGAAAACGTTTTGATCCGACACATAAGCATTTTAAAATATTTTTAATATTATTAAAAATAATCTTTTTATTTTTTGTACAAGCACAATTGATAATAAAAATTTATTTTACAATTAGTAAATAAAATTTTAAAACATTTGGATTATAATTATTGATTTATGAATTTTCGTCTACAACGTGTCTATTACCCTGAAGACAATATGCAATATTTCAAAAACTATTCAATATTTTTTTTTTATATGAATTGATATGTTATTATGATACTAAAGATATAACATCATATGTAATCCATGAGCTGTCATTAGCTGATTTTAATCATCAATAATTTAATTATTGTCGGAAAATATAAAACATTAATTTATTTATTAGCGCCTACATAATACTTCTTATCTGTAAATAACTTTGCTATGGAGATGATGAGCCGCCCTCGCCACACAATACTGGTTAATCTATTTTATATGTATGATAAGCTAAAACTGATATATTTTATAGAATTAATACATTTTATCATAAAAAAATTCACTACTCGAGTAATAATTGTCAATTTATTATCATTGTGCAATATTTTAATTGAAAAGGAATCTTATTAATATGATCATGAAATAAATACGTAGCACAGCCGCAAAATGCTTTATAAGATATTTTTGAACATAGGTACGTAGAACGAAGGTCCTTTATTGCCCTATAAATTATAGATCCCTTGCCTAACCTACTACCTACATTTAGGCAAAACGCCAAAATGGTGATACATGCGCCACTCACATTGAAAAAATAATATTTTGGAAATACTATAAGTATTTCTTTATCATAAAGGGTATTTGTATTTCATAAAAAATTAACGCACCCTTAACTCTATGAGACTAAAATTCCTGTGTTGAGTTCGGGTGCAACATAATAGAAAAAAGAAACATACATACATCGATTGGAAAAGAAGTTTAATAAAATTCTACCCTGCAAAATGAAGATGTTATTAAAACTTTAAGGTGAAAACTCCTGTTCTGATTTTAATTAATAGCCGTTGTACAAAAGTATTATCCACGGTTTTAAACGGATTTTTCTCTTCCGGAGTGATGAAGCAGGTTTCATAATAGAATTTTATTGCTTTGTTTTATATTAATATCATCCGGCATCGAGTTTCTAAATGAGTGTAAACAATACTTGTTATCGCTGACAGAGTGGAAGCATTTCATTCAATTGTTGATACTTGATACCAGGCGAACATTGTCTGTTTTCCGTTTATATCAGATCAGACTACACAAACTTAGTAATCGTAGGTCCGTACTCTATGGATAGGTATTTTACATTGATAAAACAGAATTTACGTACATTATATTAAAAAGAAACGAAGCGACATAATTATTATTAACAATAGGGAAAAAAAAGTTTTTTTTAACTAAATAAAATTAAGTTAAAAATATTTTTTAATGTATAATTTTGAATTCACGCAAAAACGGATCATTGCACTGGTCACGCCCTTAATACGTCACGATTCAGTTAAATTTAGAACTTTGTTTGTGACCGTTTAAATATAAATAGAACATCGTCACGAATCTTGACGTCACAATTGTCAAGGCCAAACATCGCGTTTTTGAGAAAACATTTGACAATTTTATTTTAAAGGTTATGTATAAAACATTTCTCCGCAATATCCATAGTGATTTTGAAAATACAATAAATTATCCTAAATCCATTTTACACATTTTTATTGGTATTCGTAGTATCTGATATTTCCCTATTGCAAAAACTTACTTTAAAAAAATGGATTTTGTTTAAGGAAAGAGACCGTTGTGGGAAACTGCTGCGAAATTATATATTTCATTAATGTATTTATTATTAATCATAATCAGGTGCACGTGGTTCAGATGGTAATTAGAAATTTCTTTTTCGGTTATATTTTTCATTATTCTATGTTTAAATAATATGAGGGTATTAAAAGCAAACTAAGAAATCTCCACTAAAAATGGAAAATTAGTTATTGATGCCAAAATAAACTATACATAAAAACTTACCTACCTAAATAAAGTGTTATTTTTTTTTTTTATACATATATTTATTTTTGTTAATCTTTGCTTTTAATTTTTGTGTAAAATTGTAAGATTCAATATGTCCATGTATTTATAATTTTCTCAAACTGAACGGTTAGGGTAGGTAGGAAGAAATTGCCTTAAGGCAATATGCCCGCCCTTATATGTATATTTATTGTATATGTATATAAAGTGTCAATAAATAAATAAAAATAAATAAATAAAAGCGTAATTCAAAATTGTCTCTAAATCTTGCAAAAATATATTTCAATTATACTTGAAACCGCAAACATAGCATTCTACATTGAGTTAGAGAACCATAATTTTAAATCTCGCAATTTCCTTTTTTTAAGTTGTTGGCAAATATCTCAGTAACTCCTTCAATGGGGATTTCTACGTTTACTTCTAATACCCTCAAATGTATGCTGGAGTTTTAGTCCCAACACTTATGAATGGAAGTGAAACATGGAACTGGCAGAGGAAGGATGAAAGCCGAGTGAACGCGGTTTATTGCGATCTCTTAGACGAATGTGTGGGAAACCAATGTATGACAGGGTTACGTACGATGAAATCAGGCGAGAGTGTAAATCTGAGTCAAGCATAATTGATAAGATGGTTTGGTCACGTAGAACGAATGGACGACGAAAGAATGGTAAAACAAGTATATACGGCGAAAATGAACGGCAACGTGAGACGAGGACGACCAAGGAAGACGTGGCATAATCAGATAAACCAAAATCTTAAGTCTGGTCATGTCAAAAGCAGACAGAACCGAAAGGCATGTATGACAAGATGTATGAATGTGGAAGAGGCTAGGATTGTATGCCAGGATAGACGTGTGTGTGGCGGTCCATTCTCTCTGCCTACCCCTACGGGGAAATGGCGTGATGGTAGTAGCAGTACTTTCCATTATGTTGTTTCCCAACTTAACACAAAGGTTTTGAGCATATGAGATTTGGGATACGTTACTATTTTATTTAACATTTTATGTACTATTGCAGTATATAACTTAATAAAAGAAGCGTTTATATTTTAATGATTACTAAACATTTTAAAGAAGCATTTTTTGCGTTATTTTGAGGCTCATATGTTATTTTAATGTTTTTTACATCCACGTCCGAATTTTTACTTGAGGGCCCTCTTTCCTCGTAGTTATTCAGATCTGTGAATAATTAAAGGTAATTTCTACGGGATTTTAAAACAACAAAATATCCAAATACGCTGCAATTAAAATACCAGTACAGTACCTAATTCACCACCGGTTGCTGATAGAGAGATGAAGGTTTAACGAGTGTTTATGATTGGCGAAATAATATTGTATTTATTTTTTATTCAAAAGGCCAAAAGGCACGATTACGGCGATGAATCACAGCTTACAGCACAAAACATTCGGGCTCAAGAAAAAAACAAAATTCAATTATTTTAATCTCACTAGGAATCTAATCCGGAATCCCGTGCGTGAGGCAACCGTCTTTGCCATTACACTGAGCAAGCCGAAAACGAATATAATAATTCATAGATATTTAAATTTTATTTTTGTTACCCATTAAAATGCTTTTTTTCTTGTCTTCGTATTTGAAATAATTGCGAAGGGGACAGAGACGGTCGGTGGCACAAACTCCATAGGGTGAAAAAGAAGACTTACCTGACGGTCTCCGCAGCGCAAGGAAATTGTAGGTTGTGGGTTCAATCCTCGCCTTGGCCAAAGAAAAAGAGCTTTCCTTCTTCGTCTTTGTAATAAAAACAAACAAAACACCGAATTTCTAAAATATACACATTTATATGTACATTTTAAAATTAATTGAATAAAAAGGTACATTCTACGATCTTTTAATCTAAAATAAGTTAGTTATAAGTTTTGTATGATTAGTTATTTTATGTTATGAATAATTTTTATGTGACAACATTTACAATAACAATATTATGTGGAAGCCTCTAATTCGACTTTATGATATTTATTTATAATATAATATTGTATCATATAAATTTATAAATGTCTACTGGCTTTCCAATGAAATAAAAAAATAAAAAGTAAAATTATGCCTACGGAAATACTTTAAAAAAATACATATTTATTGAAATATTTCAGTTGAAACCTTTTTTTATGAAACTGTATTCTTTTTTTTTTAAAGAAGATAATTCTGGTTGTAATATTAAATTTCAAACAATATCTTATTTACGTTTTTATTACCTTCATACCTGCCCTTATCGGTATCGGTATATTTTTATTATTGTGCGATTTAAAAAAACATTCGTTTTAAAATGGCAAAATCGTATGATTTTCTCATTTTGCGTTCGTTTTACCAGACTACAGTCTTAAGACATGCTGGATTTCCTCGCTAGGGAGTTATTAAGATCTAAATTTGTTGCAACAGAGTTGTCCATATTTATTTCCTTCTCAAAAATGTTTTCCCTCTCTGTTGCAATAAATTTAGATCGCTAAATCTCCTAACGTCTTATTGTAATCGACTGCAGGTTAAAGTTATAATAATGCTTTTTTGCCGCTATCTGCATAATTTATCGTACATTTCAATTCTCGTTGCGAGAAATTGCTGTATAATATAACGAGCGACAGGTTTACAGATGAAACGCTACGCATGATTGTTAATCGTTTCAATGAAACTACATTTTATCAGTCATGGCTACAACTTAATCTGGAATTTTTTAAGGACCGGCGGATTCAAAGATTACGATTTAAACTGCGTAACATCCAATTCTGTATGGTCTAATAATATTATTATTTGATACTGTAAAAGTACAGACGTACAAAAATATTAAAAGTATAATTTTATAGCAGTAAAAATAATACTACTAAATAAATGTTTGTAAATATTTGTATAAAACCACTTACCGACTTTTCTATGACTACCGGTTTCGAGATATACCCGTCTCTTTGTCAGGACATTATTTACACTTATATGCAAATCCAAGACGGTATGCTTAACGTTCGTATGTATTTATCTTTCGAGCGAAAGCCGGCGCCTTTCACGTCTCGATACGTACACAGGAAGATAGTAAAACAGATGGAAAAAATATAATAATAAAATTATTATTTATGGTGGCAACATTTTACGCCTAGATGCTCTTATTCGTCAATAGAGCAGGATCTAGCCACATTATCTGTGCATCTATAGCGTTCATATCGCGGCACAGGTTTATAAGTACATAGAAAAACAAAAGATAAAAAAAATCTCTCAATACCTCATCACAGTGATGTAACAGGATGATTCCCCTCGCTTTTCAGTAGAAAATTAGTTCAAGAACACCGTTGTAAACGGTGTATTTAATCGATTCTCTCGAGAATCGTCCAAAACCAAATCATCGGAATGACTTTACGTTAATAGCCAATACATTTCTACTTAAAATTTACAAGATCACGCACAATTAATTGATCCACGATCTTCTATAAACGATGCATGATACACCCGTACGTCCAGTAGGTACTATTAACTGGGCCCTTAAGTAGATAAGCGTGAAGAGCGGTTTTATGAATAGGTATTTTCATTATTTTTTTGTCACTCTCTCGCAGATGCTTCCCTGAAAAAGACAACTGCATATCGGCGTCGGACTGATGACGCCTGGCTAAAATCGAAAGCTATCGAAGTCGCGTATTCCTATTTTCTCTTTCCCAAAACTGAACCGATTTTGGTAAAAAAAAAAAGAAATAGTATCAGATAGAAATTTTCTACGCCGGCATGTTTTGCTTTTTTCAAAAATGAATTGTTTATTATTTATTAATAACATTGAACATACATTTATTATAGACAGAGACACAGTTTGTAGAGACACAATGAACGACCTGTGCCTGTGAACTTGCCCCGACTCGCTACAAAATCTGTGTTGAGTAGGAACATTTGTAATGCATTCATAAACATACATACATATATATTCGCATAAACATATTCCTTTCATAATAATTACCATATTTATTTTTAAAAAAAAATTAATTATATTCATACAAAATAAGTATTAAAAACCACAATTTTTAACATAAAAAGACCAATTAAGTTTTCATAAATTAAAAAGATATAAACATTAAATGTGACAAAAAAATAAAAAATAAATAAGAATTTTAAGTGAGAAAAGAATAATTGTTGACATTTGCGTTTTCCATGGAGGTAATAAATTAAAATAAATAAAAATACCGAATGTACACTCCGAGCCATCCATGCACACACATGAACGCACATATAAAACATACACAAACATATACATTACATGCGGCACATATACATAGCATAAACCACTCAAGATGCACATTCAGCAAATATCCCAAATAATCGACCCCATGAAGAAATTTTCTGTACAAATGCAACGTGCAGTTAAAAATGTCGTCATCAATACTGAGTCCGTTATAATTTCTACAGGTACGTCTAATGAATGAATTCGAGGTATAATTATTTTTACAAGTTGGTACATAAAAAAGGGAATTTAATCTAGTATAGTATGGTCCTAGCTCCTGAAAACGACAATGTTTTTTTTAAAAATCAACCTTTATATGGACACGCCAATGGTGGATATTGGATA